>NC_000076.6:39153042-39486375 GCF_000001635.26 Mus musculus
GTGGTTTTTGATGAGATCCGAGTATAACCCCTCCCCCTAGAATATATGTACATATGAACTCCTGACCATTGTGTCATAATTCAGTTACCGCTGCTCACACTTTACCTTCACTGCCTGTGATGTGTTCCTGCTGCAGGGCTGGATGTAGCACAGCCTCCTCTCCTTTCTCATTTCACAGTTGGCGTTATCGTTGGTTACCCGGTTAGAAATTCCCATTCCGCACGTTCTGGAGCAGGGAGTCCACTTGGTTGCTTGCACGAGACATTTTTTCCTCCAAGTAAGTGGGAGATTCCTATAAGCTAAAGTAAATGGAGTAAGATCATATGTATGAATGCATTATATGATGTGCTTACCTGGACTCCGTTTTTAAACATTTAAGTCAGTACTTAAAAGTTCTCAGGCTTTTTACGTGAAAGGATAAAAGCTTACACTTTTAAGTCCCCTTCCCTTCCAACTACTAAATTACCTTCCAGTCAAGTGTGGCCTTGTAGTTTCCTAGAGGGTCAAGGCTCTTTATCTTTACCTGTTTGTTTCTCTCTGCCTCGCCCGTCCTGAGTATCAGCCCTCATGTTTCCATCAGTGACTGTCTTTTGTTTGATTGACATTCTTTTAGCAAATACAGAAGTAAACATGGGTAGGATGAGGGATCCAAGGCATTAGTCAGAATAGCGCACGCTTTCTTTCCTCCAGACATACTGTTGCTGCGTGGCTCACACTGCCCTCTAACTTGTGACTCTTCTGCCTTCTAATCGTTAAGAATACAGGCATGTATCACCATGCCTGGATACAAACAATGTGATCTTAGTACTTAAATTCTTAGACCTGTGCTTTGCTAACTGTAGACTCTGCTCACTACCTTACTCCCAAAATGTCATTAAAGAAATGTGTTGAGGTAACGAAGCGATACGCTACGCTGTTTACTATTTTGAGCCAAGGGTCAGGTTCACACTAACAGCCTCTCTAATCGTTTTTCATGGAGATGGAACAGCTGTCATCTTCTTTCTGATTTCTTCTGAGCAGCAGGCAGTGTGGGGGGCGCGGGGGGTGGGGGGTCCGTTCCCCACTCAAAGCTCATCCACAGTTGCTTCCCTGAATATCTCACGGGTGATTTTAAGTGATGGGTGTAGGGAACACTGTGGGCCTGACAAGGGATGTGACAAGCTAGAGGAAATAGAAATGGCAATGACTTGGTTTATAAAACTTTAATTCAGTTTGTTACAGTTTCCTAAGATATTTTTAAATATCTAAAACTCATTTCTCTTACCATTGATACTGGTTGAGAACACAGTGAGGTAAGCCTAGAGGAGCTCCGGTCTGGAAACTTCCCCAGCCTGGGAGATACAGCATCATTTACACCCGCAGCTACATGCTCAGGAGAAGCAAGCAGGAATCTTATTTGCATTCTTGACTACATAGATTTAAAGTGTTGTGAATACTGGAGCTATTCCCACAATTTTGAAAATGATATTTTGAGCCTCAAAATGTGTTAATTCTCAAAAAAAAAAATTTGTTTTAAATCAACTTCCCATTTATTCTGGTACCTTATAGAAAACACACAAGACCTGGGGTGGTCCTAGTAGATTACAAATGACAGGGTTGGTTTTGAGGTACTTGTGAGCAGTATTTGTTCAGTTTCCCGAAGAAGCAGAGGTGTAAGATTTCAGAAGTTTCCTGATCAAGTAAGGTTTTTAAAATCAGAATATTTACTCTCAAAACCGAAATGTCAAGTTTTCTTTTTGGATACTTGGAATATACCTGCCTGAGGCAAACACTTCAATGCTGAGTCATTGTAAATCTCTAGCCCGCAACCAGTAAGTTCCTACTGCCTGTGGTACATAAAATGGGAAAGAACCACAGGAGGTGACCCCTCGGAAACTGCCCTGCTGCGGAGCACCTGACATTGTCTTGTAGCTTGCTGAGTTCTGCTGCTGCAGGGTTCCCCGGCCACAGTTTGGGGGATCAGTCTTCCTTCTTCCTTTAGCTGCAGAACAGTTGCTGCCAGCCAGCTTGGGGATGAAGAGGGGCGTGCATCCAATGGCCCCACTCACACAGAGGCAGCTGAACAGTGGGTGGGGCTGAAATACTTGGCCATTCTGGTAATAGACCCTGTTGAACTCACATCCAACTGCCACAAGATCTAAAAAGAAAAAAGCAGATTACCAAAAAAGAACAAAAGTACTATAGTTAGTTAGACCTACTCCGGTTGTAACTGTCTCTTTTCTGAACATAGTTCTTAATTCCTTAAGCCTCCTTTAGAATTTCCTTCACAGAAACATCTACAGAAAGGTTGGTCATGTGGTGGCCACACACACCATTGTCCCAGCATTCCGGAGGTTCTCAGATCTCAAGTTCAAGGCCAGCCAGGTTCTAAGACACCCAAAGTTTTCAGAGAAACCCTTCTCAAAAAAGCAAAGAGGAGGAAGTGGGAGAGGAGTCCTCAGCTTGCAGTGAAATGGTTATAAATAAGTGGTTGATACTGGATGAGACGATTCTATCCGCTACTCGAATACAAGCCAGAATGCATCCATCGGCAGTCTGGAGAAACCAGAGTTTACTTCAGGGTAACTGAAAAGAGGAGACATGCATGTTCTCCAAGGGCTGTTCTTCCCTTTCAGGCCAGCAATTTCAGTGTGTCCCAACAACCACTCAGGAATGGCTGGAGTATTTTTACAGAACCTGAAAAGTCAAAACTCTTCAAGATCCTGGGATGTGATAGACATTATCGCTGATGTGTGACATCATCAGTGGGAGAGAGTCAGCCATGGCTGAAACTGATGCCTTAGCAGGACTTGGGCAGCACAGGCAGCAGCTGTGTTCTGCCTCTCCTGCACTTGTACCTAGAATGACAGCGCTACCTTAACAGTGTTAAGTGGCACAGTAAAGTAAGCTAACTTTATTAAACCCTACCCATTTTTGTATAATATTCTGTATGACAAAGTAAATCAAGGATTCCCCATGCAAAAGCACAATAGCAGCCTTGGAGAAAGTACTAGTGTTAGAAGACAAGGAGTCAGGTTTTCAGTCGGAACTTTTCTTAAGTAGCTCTCAGACGAACCATGAGTGTTCAGACTTGGGTACGGGGGAGGGGTTTTCTTGAACGTGAACAGTAGCTTGGCTAATAGTCACTTCTAAGGAAACAGCTCAAACTGTGTTGCCAATGATGGAACTCACACTTCTAAGTAAAAGGATGTTGGAAAACTGATAGCCATCGCTGAGACTTTTCTAGCAAATGCGGTAACTTTATGCTGAGAGTGATAGTTTAAAATACATATGAGATAACATAGTGAGATAACATTTGAATGGGTGCACCATAGGAAACTGGAACTTTATCCAGAGACAAAGCCATGCCGGAGTCGGAGACCAACTCCAGGTGACTTTGTATTTGTTTTGTTTTTGTTTTTTAAGATAGGGTCTTCCCCTCCGTTCCATTCCCAGCACCCATGTGGCAACTCCAGTCTCAGAGGATCAAGTGCCCTCTTCTGACTGCTGAGAGAGGCCAGCTGCATGTGTGGTGCACAGGCATACATGAAAGCTGAACAACATAAACACTTTTTTAAAATGTTTTTAAAAAATAAGGTCTTCCCATGTAGCCCAGGCTGGCCTCAAACTCCCAATCCTGCGTCAAGCCCTCAGTGCTAGAATCACGTGTGAGGCAGCTCCAGTGAGTTTGGGTATTTTGTGTTAGAATTAACGTGCATTGATTTAGTCTCAGATCCTATGATGCAGCTGATTTCTAAGGAACTATCATGTGTCACATTGACTATATCAGAAGTGTGTATGTGTGTGTGAGGGTCTGTGCATGTTGACATAGCTCACCCTCTTCTAATGACATATCCGTGTGGAGCCGCTCTTCTCAGATTTCAACCACAAATACAACAGCTTGGAGGAGGAGCAGATGGAAGGATCTACTCACCTATTGCGCCAGACATTAGGGAAATTCTCAATAATGTAAAACAGCATTCTTCTCACTAAAATTTTCTGTGCTATCAGTAATGGTCTTCTTAAAGAAAACGTATTATTCCTATCTTTTAAATTATTATTATTCCTATCTTTTAAATTAAAAAGCCATTGACTATCAATTGACAAGAAGCCCACATTAGCAGAAGGTCCAGTCCTCAGTGACTTCTAAGACTGTAAGAAGATCCACAGACTTTAGAACAGAAGATTTACAGCCAGTGTTCTTGGTCAGAGATCAACACATTTTCAATAAAAGCCCCTGAATAGCTTAGTCATTCCAGGCTGCGTGGTCTCTACAGTGTTCTGCCTCTGTGCAGCAGGGATGGCGGAGCTATGCTCTGATGAGGTACCAGCTACAGATCAAACTGTGGTCTAGGTATAGGTCCATCCTTGGCCAACAGTTTGAGGTCCTGCATTCCCACTTGAACTTCCCTGTGGTGACTAGTACTGAGTTCTTGGCTTTTACTAGAAATGTTATGTGTCCTAAATTATTTGTCATCCTGGATTATTGCCAGTCCATTGTCATTTCAGATGGTCTGAGTCAGACATGAACTAAGACCCAGAGAGCCCAGAATCAGGTTTGCAAATGTTTGGTGATGAGGGTGAGGACCCAGTGGTTAGTCAGATGGAGAATAAATCAGAAAGTGAATACCATGTCTATATCCTCACATTTTATGTCATACATTTCTAAAGAGGATTATTTCTCCTTACAGGAGTGGCTGAATTCAGATTTATTTCAGACAGTATTAACAAAAATTGCCATTTTGAAGTCAGATCCTGTAGACATAATCTTTTCTATATTCTATCATGAAAAGCAGCTACTTGAGACAGGTGTGGTGGCACATGCCTTTAACTGGGTCTCAGTTCATGTCTGACTCAGACCATCTGAAATGACAGCGTGCTGACAATAGTCAAGGCAGAGGCAGGTGGGTCTCTATGAGTTCTAGGCCAGCTTGGTCTATAGAGCAAGTTCCAGGGCAGCCAGGATCAGGTAAGCCTGACCACCCCCCCAAAAAAAGACAACAACAACAACAAAACTCAGCTGAGAACTACATTATAACTAATACAATATAAAATAATAGGCTTTCATATCTATGGACTTCATATGTCATCCAGTAAAACTGAGCCATCCCACAGGTATGCAAAATTGAATCCATCTTGTATTTAGCCAAACTGAATTCTCCACTCTGAATTAACAGTTATAGGAGTAGAAGTGTGTCTCAATTCAGCCTTTTACAGTGAGCCTAGCAGACACTTACATGCGCACACGCCTGTCTCGTACCTAGGCGTGTCCCCGGAGTAGTCACAGTACAGGCCTTTGTGGGGGTCGCAGATCTCGGCTTCGTTACAGGTGTCCCCTGGTTGCTTGGCACAGACTTTGCAGCATCCACAGCCGTCCCTCACCAAACTCACCCCAGGAGGACAAGTGGGCCTCTGCGGGGGGCATCTGCAGGGCCAGCGGCAGACCTCTGTACGCTGATACACCTCCAATGCTGCTCCAGGCCGCCCTCCAGGGGTCGAGTCTTGTGGTGCACTGCCCTGTGTCCTGCAGCAGAGCTTCGTTTGGTGATAAAGGTGACGTTAGAGGAGGATTCTGAGACTACTCATGGGTCTGGAGGAGATATATGCCAAACAGGTGGGCTACAGTCTCGTAAGTTTCAACATCAGTATTTGGCATGGCCACTCCCAACTTCAATTGGTTTCCAATTCCTCATTCTTTCCTCTTCCTCTTCTCCCTCCTCCTCTTCCTCTTCCTCCTCCTTCCCCTCACCCTCCCCCCACCCCCGACACCATTACCACCACAGCGCTGCCCCTTGGTCTCCTGTGCTGCATAGCTTTCATCCTCCTGATGTTTGCACTGAAGCATCTTAGTTAAGATCCCTCCCTTCCCTGTCTTTGTCTCCCAACCAGCTCACCCTTCAGAACTCGTTAAAAGGGCCTGCTTAATTGTTCCACTAGATGGACCACACTCTGTTCTTTTCCAGTCTTTTTCTTTCCTACTTAAGCAAATATATTTTCCCCCAAAAGACCTTATACATTGGGTCATGTTGGGCTCACACCTTAACATCCAATGTCATTGACAGATCTTGTTGGTCACACCTTTAAAACACAATCCACCACCACTACTGCCCGGCCTCCTGCCTCTCTCCTACCATTGCTGTCCAGCCCAGCCTCCTGCCTCTCTCCTACCACTATGGGCCAGCCCACTATTAGTTTTTCCTTGGGTGATTTCTACACAGTCACATTTATTCAGCATTCACGGTGACTTTTTAAGTCAGTTCAAATCACTCCAGGCCCACAGGGCACAAGTCCCTCGAGCTTCAGTGTAAACTCCTTTCCCTTGGTTTCATCACACCGGACCACCATCCCAGATCTCCCAGCTGCTTAGCCTAAGTTGAATGGCACCCTGGACACATGAGCTCTGTTACTTTGATGCATTGCTCTGTTCTGCATACCTGGCAGTCTTGTTCACCACCTCATCTTCTGTTTTCTCCCATGCTTGGATCTGCAAAACTGAATTCCCAATGGAGATAGCCCCACTGACCTGTGGGCCCACATAGCTGACTACCCAGAGGCCCTTGTCCTGCACCCATACAGTGTTTGGAGTCATCAAGCGCCTCGCTCACATTCTCTGGTCTATTCTTTCTCTTTTCACAGGTACTAAATACCACTGTATCTGATTGTATCACCCCAGTGGTCTACACTGTCTGTGGCTTACCATGTACACTTGTGAGTGTGGGACCTTTGGAGCCCTGCCTGCCCTGGCCATGGCTGCCCTCCATACCCCACCACGCCCTGCTGTTTACACCACACCACACTGTCTCCCTATTGGAATGGAAATATCAACATGGCTGCTTTGAAAACTTGGTCCTTGACTTGTGCTATTTTGGGAGTAGGGGGTGGGAGGCTCTGGTTGGATAGAATAAGCCACTGGGGAGAGAATGGGTGTATTGATCCCATTACCCCTGCCTGCTTCTTGGTCCACTGCAATGTGAGCAGCCTCTGCCATCGTGATCTGAACTGTTCTACCACCTGACTTTTCCCCACCATGAAGGAAGCCCTATGAAACATGAGCCAAATGTTTCTGTCAGACATTTAGTCCTTACCAATGCAAAACTGACTAATATACTCCCTCATGCAATGTCCACTCTCCAAATTGTCCACCTGGAAATGTTTCTTTTCCAGTCTTGAAATATCTTTAGACCATCTCAAAAATTAAAGAGTAACACTGGGGGAAATCCATGAATAAGAGAAAGTCATGCTAGTGGCCTGAGAAGAGAGGAACATTACATACAGAAGAGAAGTGACTTAGCTAAAGAAGCAAGAGGGGGGGCAGGAAAGGTACCCAGAGACGATGCTAACAGGAAAGACAAAACCCCAAGCTGTCAACCTAGAATTCAGTGAGCCTAACATAAAGTGAGCCTAACATAAAGACAAGCAAATGGGGCCAAGGAGATGGCTCCGTGGAGAGATTTACTGCAAATGTGAGGACAGGAGTTCAGAAGGCATGTAAAGCCACACACTGTGCAGAGCATGCATCTGTACCCCAGCAGTGCAGAGCATGTGTCTGTACCCCAGCAACGCAGAGCATGTGCATGTACCCCAGCAACACAGAGCATGCAAATGTACCCCAGCAATGCAGAGCATGCATCTATACGCCAGCAACACAGAGCATGCACCTGTATCCCAGCAATGCAGAGCATGCGTCCATACACCAGCAATGCAGAGCATGCATCCATACACCAGCAATGCAAAGCATGTGTCCATATCCCAGCAATGCAGAGCATGAGTCTGTACCCCAGCCACAGAGCATGTCCTCCAGCACACCAGATGGAAGGTGGAAACAGGAGCGGCCCAGAAGCTCATGGACCACCTGTCCCATGTAAGCCAGGACAGGAAAACTGTCTCAACCACAGTGAACGGCGAGACCCAACACCTGAGTGGCATGCACAGAGAGTTTTTAATGAAGGAATAAAACATTCCAGATAAAAATATTTTTTTTTTTTTGGCTAGGAGACTCATCTCACAAAAATTACCAAGGAAATTATAATAGACTGTAATATAAAAGTACACAAACTAGGTCTCATAAGAAAGAGAAAATATGTTGATAATATAAGGAAGTTTGCATATTTTTCTTTTCAGACCACAGAATGAAGCAAGAGAATGTTCTTAAAACAGAGCTGAGCTTTGGGCCAGCTCTGTGATCTTAACTAATTTCCTATTATTTGTTCTTTGAGCATCAGTCTTCTGTGAAATGAGCTTAATATGCTCTTGGTACAGTTGTTTAGACAGTTAAGGTGATTAAGATAAGGACTAAATGTCTGGCATAGTGTTTGATATCTAGTGGCTATTCACCATATCAGTGATGTCATCAAACCCTTGGTTATGTTTGTAAGTGTGCCCCAGGAAAGTTTGGCCTAGGGGTAAAAATAGAAGAATCAGTGCCCCAGGCTTGCAGGCAACCAGTCTAGATGAAACCACAAGGCCCAGTTTCAGTGAGAAACCCTGACTCACAAAATAAGGTGGAGAGTTAGAGGCAGGCACTCAGTGCTGTACACTGACTGCCATGTAGACACAGACATGAGCACATGCATGTGTGCTCACACTTATGCCATATGTACACACACCCCTGGTCATCACTACTCATAAGTGGACTCTGGGGGAGCAGCTGTCAGGAGTGTGCTGACCTGACCAATGGATTCACACATTTGTAGATTCGCAGTTGAATGGACAACTGGAAGACTGCACCTTACTGAAGTGCATCACTGGGGCTGTATCAGTACATCTTGTCTCCTGCCTCTACTAGCTCACAGGTGATTCCACTAGGCTGCTCTCAGGGACCTAACATCTGCTTACATCATCACCTGCCACCATCACCTGCCCCTGCCACCAGGTGCAGCAGATGCAGGCTGTGTATAAAAGGACTGCCTGACACCCAGCTCTCTCTGTTCTCCACATTCTCTCTCTCTCTCTCTCTCTCTCTCTCTCTCTCTCTCTCTCTCTCTCTCTCTCTCTCTCTCTCTCTCTCTCTCTTTCTCTCTCTCTCTCTCTCTCCCCCCTCTTTATCCTTGGAGCCCCTTTCTCCCCTCTCTGCTGCCCCCCATCATGGATCACTTGATGCCTCTACTCCTTCCCCAGGCCCCCACTCTTCTCCCTTCCCCCAATAAACTCGCTTATACCAGATCTGTTGCATGGCGTAATTTCTCAGGGGCACACCTTGCCTCTTTATATTTCATAACATCCTCTTTCTCTGTTTTTTCTCTCTGTGAGATGAGTTGCCTCCTCTATCACACACTTCTGCTGCCATGCTGTGTCTCATCAGAGGCTGAAATGTCCAGCCAAGAACCATGAACTTAAACCGAGAGCCAAGATAAACCTTCCTTTAATTATTTTTCAGGTATTTTATCACCATGACCAAAACAAAGCAAAACAACAAACAAACAAACAAACAAAAAACCCACACATAATTAAGGCAAAATTAATCACGAATGATAATTTGTGGTCTAAGTACAATATCTCTTTGTATTTGCACTTGTTTTCTATTCTGTACATTTCTCTGTGTGCTAGAATATTTGCTGTTTAAGAACATGCTCTAAAAAAAACTAAAAAAAAAAAAAGAACATGCCCTAGTCCTCAGTTGACAGTAACCACCTGCCTCTCCTGAGAGTGTAGAACAGGAGAGAGCTGGGCACAGAGCTATTGAAGAAATGTCCTCCAGCTGTGCCAGCAGGAAGAACCCATCGCTGAGATCCTTCTTAGGAGCCTTCTGAAACCTCACACCTCTAGACGGTATAACAACTCCCCTTACTGTATAGAATACCTCTGCTGCCCCAGCCATGTTCAGCTCCAACTCCTTACCCTTCCATGTTTTCTATGTCACCGGAAGAGGTCAGAGCCAGCAGTGACCTTCATGTAAATAAATCAGCAAGTAACTCTGTCTGCTTTAATCTTCTCAATCAAAAACACTAAGGCAATGAATTGCTCATTTTAAATTAAACTTCATATGCTCTGCCCTCCGAATTATTTAGAGCTTCCACGGACAGATTCACTCACAAAAAGTGAAAGACCCAAGGCTTGAGAAAAGATAAAGTAAAAGTTTAACACTAAATGTTCCTTCCTAAGCGTTCCT
Organism: Mus musculus; assembly: GCF_000001635.26. NCBI lineage: Eukaryota > Metazoa > Chordata > Mammalia > Rodentia > Muridae > Mus > Mus musculus. The sequence goes on from NC_000076.6 coordinate 39,163,130, forward strand.
TTCAAACAAGGACAGGCTTAGCTGGGGGAAAAAAAAAAAATCATTGCCAAACCCGTTTTTTTGCCAGGAGCTCTTTGCATGCTACAAGCTGTGAAAAGGCGAGCCCGCCTGCCCTTGTGTTCGCCCGCCCGCGCCTGCAACCTCTCATGAAGGGATCATGTTTACAGCTGTGGCCGTCAGTGCTACCCATCCGAGAGCTGGGGTGGACTGTGTAAATAGACATAAGGGAACACTAGTGGACTGTTCACACATTGCAAGAAGGCTTCAGTGTGTACACCTCAAAGGGGGAAGTGTCCAGCATCGAGACGAAACTCCCAAGCTAAAACTGAACGTTCTGGAAAGGAAAATGGCTCCCCATTTCTCATTAAATAATTACCCGTATATTTCCCCCATTTCTACCTTGCAGCTGTACTTTGGGCCTGGAGATGTACAGCTGGAGTCTGAATGTGAAACAAGGACTTACCTGTGTCAGCCCAGTCATGAGCAGAGTGCAAAAGAGGAGCCTACGCATGATGCCGGGAGGATGGAGAGATGGAGAAGCGCCAGGCACAAAGCTCCCCTGTCTCCTGCACAAGGAACCACGTCTCCACCTCCTGGGCTTCAGACTCCCGGGTTGCACTTTCCGTCTGAGGATCTGTCCCAGTGCCCTGCGGATTTCACTGGACTTCTAGAAGCTCCTTGGGTCTGCACGGTGTGCGTCAGGAGGGGCCAACACCTTCCTACAGGGACTCTGCGAGAGCAAGTGGAGGTTGTTCTCTGAGGGAGGACGGACATCCTGTTCTTGAGATCCAAGCCCGTCTTCCAGGAGTTGGGTGGCATTGGACATCTTTCCCACCTTGCCCTTGGTCTCTCTGATTTCTCTGCCGGGTGTTGGTCCAGTCTCTCCCCATTTCATGTCACTTGAGTTTCATGTCCTACCAACAGCAGATTCTAGAGGCCTTTCCTGAGCTGGTGAGCAGCCCCCACCCCATGTCGTCCTATACTCCGACACATCTCACCCCTGGGGCAATGGTAAGGGGTTAACCTAGTGGGTGTAAGTAGACTCCCCACAGCACATTTGCTTAAACTAGGCTCCTATCTGCAGTTGTAGTTTTGTGGGAGACAACAGAAAATTAACCCTAGGTTTCCCCAATTAGGTTTTCCCAATTAGATTTTCCCAATTAGAAAATTGGAGTGAGAATTTTTTTTAACATACGAAACACTACAAGATGCCCATTAATACATATAATTTTGTTTTTGTGTATCAGTTAAAACAATCTTTAAAACTCTAAAAAGTAAGTTACTCTGAATTTGAACCATTTCTCCAGAAACACACCATGTGTGCACACACATGTGGCCACCAGCCTGTCCCCTCCTGTGTTGTCACCAGGACAAGAGTTAAGAGTATCCATTTTAACCTTTGTTCTTTCTCTGTCCAAGTCTTGTCTTCCTGAAGATCCAGCAGGCGAAACCTACCTTCCCACAGCTCTTCTCCCTTTGGCCTGTCACGTGATCTACAGTGTCCGGGCCTCTTTCTTCCCACCCTTATGAGCATGAATTTAGCACATAAGTAAGGCCTCCCACAGCGGTGACCTCTGGGAGGCTGTGCTCCCACAGAGCCAATAGCACATGAGCATGCACACATCACAGTAGCCTGCAGCTATATGTGCACTGGGCCACCCAGATGGTACCCTTCTTAGTTAGGGGTTTACTGCTGTGGACAGACACCATAACCAAGGCAACTCTTATAAGGACAACATTTAATTGGGGTTGGCTTACAGTTCAGAGGATCAGTCCATTATCATCAAGGTGGGAGCATAGCAGTATCCAAACAGGCATGGTGCAGGCATCTCAAGGCAAACAGGAGAAGACTGACTTCCACACAGCTAGGACAAGGGTCTTAAAGCCCATGCCCACAGTGACCCACCTATTCCAAAAAGGCCACACCTCCAAATAATGCCACTCTCTGGGCCAAGCTTATACAAACCTCACAGTACCCTTTTCATTTGCCACCCTAAGGTCTTGGATCAGTTAAATGTCTGGCAAATGGATCTTGAAGAAGGGCTTATGTTGGCTCACACTTGGAAGGCACAGTCAATCATGGCAGGGAAGTCATGGCAAGAACATAAGGCCACTGTTCACAATGCATTCACAGTCGGGAAGCAGAGATGAAAGTCAGAGCTCAGTTTGCTTTATCCTTATCTAGGCTGGGACCCTGTCCCGCAGGACAGTGCCGCCCAAATCCAGGGTAGGTCTTCCCATCTCCCTTAATCCTTTCTAAAAACACCCCTACAGATCCAAGGAAGGACATATTTCATAATTGGTTCCAGAGCTTGCCAAGTTGATAATCAAAACTAACCATCCCCGGGGTATCCTGCTCCTTGAGAATTAAGACAAAACCCCAGAGTGGCTCAGCAGAAGAGACTGTGCTTGCTTTTGATCCAGCCTGATCTTTCTCTTTTGATTGTCCTGGTTTAGTGATCATCTGGCCTTTGAACCCCCAGGCTCAGTGATTCCTGGCCACCAGACTTGATAACTTCTTCATCCCTGGCTAGTCAACGACATCTCTCTGGCGCTAACTCCCTGTTTCAGACATAAAGCTGCTTTCGTTGGCAGCGATTGGTCTTGCAGAGATTCATGCTCCTCCCATTCACTCTGTGGAAAACTGGCAGCAGCGGCCATTTTTCTGGAAATGTCTTCCTTTACTCTGAACTCCACTGTGGAACAGGGAGGATGTCACTGCTGTCTGTCTGTCCTTGCCTCTCAGTAGGAAATGGAGAACTAATTAGCAAAACCTCCTGCGGTTGAGAGGCTCTGGGCTACTCGCTGCCAGCTCCGGCTCCCCCAGACTTCTCTGTGCTTAACTATTTCACTGACTGAGAGTTCTGAGTGATGGGATATTTTTAGAGGCTGGAACTGCTGTGTTCAGCTTTATGCAGTAAAAGCTGTCCCGGCGTGTATCCATTTCCAAGTGCTTGCTATTCGGATCTAGTCTCTCACTATGATCTCATTCATAAACACTCAGCCTCTGATGTCCCCTCCAACAGACACAGCCCTAAGCATCTCTATTATGTGAAGCACATTTCGTGAGTTACAAGGATGTTTCTCGTGTATTATCTCTTTTAATTTCACAGCTCAGTGAGGTGAACAAAAGCCCTATCGCTGTCCTCATTTAACAGATTAAAAAGTTAAAGCTAAGTCATTGTGCTTGGTCAATAAAACACTCTTAGTCTTTGCCCTCTGGAGCTCTGCAATCTATTGGCAGAGCAGACCTTGAATAAATAAACACACAAAATATCTATCATTAAAAATTGAATAAAGGCTCATGACATAAAAGAGCTCAGAAGGAGTGACAGGCAAGAGCTAACTTAGATTGCAGTGGGGAGTCTGAGCAAGTGGCTTCCGAAGTTCAGAGGCAATGCCAGGTAAAGAGGGTTTCTGCCCCATGGCTCAGGCAGGAGGTTTAGGTTTGCCTCTAGTGACAGGACGCTGTCAGCAAAGGACAAAGCCCATTACTAAGGATATCTTCACAGCTAGTCTACCCGCCTCTGCAGAGGCAAAGTCAGAAACCTTAATGTTGGTCAGCAAGCTTGGCACAGGAGAAGCTCACTTCTTCTCCAATCTCTCTGGCTATGGAGCAGGCAATGTTCACCCTGTCTGAAAGAGCAACAGCGATTATTGCGTGGTAACCTACTGGAAAGAAAGCACACTCTGAGGGAGGGCCATGCTCCCCTCAGGGAAAGCAGACTGAATTATAATAACACATAACATCTGACCTGGCTTTCTGGACTCCCTATGGCACTCAGTGTTGTATATGAACCACCTGATTCTCCTGGTCACAATGTGGGATGGGTACCACTGCTATCTCCTTTGTTTGCCTTCCCTGGAAGCCAGTGTGTGGCCAGGACCAAAAGCTTTCTGTCACCCTGCCATATCCCACAGCCTCGCCACAGAGTCTATACATCACACAGTCGCCCGTATCATGGTAATTTGCCTGTGTTTTCAGTATATGTCTTTTTCCTGGTCTCCTCCTAGATATCAAGAGGGACCAAGAGTCCAATGGGACTTGGCTCAGCATGAGGTGTTAGGAGATTCACTTGGCCGCAGAGGTTCCTGTGTGGACAAACTTCCATGAGGAACTTCACAACGATGCATAGCCTGAAGCACCTGGCAGAGGTGGAAAATCCAGGTGCAGTCAGAAAAGTTGGTAACTGAAGCCCAGTTGGTGACTGACCTCTTGTCCGGGCACCATCTTAGCCTCCTACATTGCTGCTGTTCGGTATCTACTAGGAGGAAGTCGTGTGTATGCGGTGGTGGTATTGAAGGTGAGGAGGAAGGGTACACACCGATCCATTAGAAAAAAGTCCGTTCTCGGGTAGGGGTTTGAGGGTTAGAGCCAGAGAGGGTGAGCTTGTGGAGCCATCCAGCCCTTGGTAGGGGTTTGAAGGTTAGAGCCAGACCAAATGAACTTGAGGAGCCATATTCACGTTTGATATAAATCCTGGGAACACACGTGATGGCATGCACTGTAATTTGGAAATCTTCAAGCCTCAGGGTCAAAGCCAGGTCTGGAGCATCCGACTTGGAGCACGTGAGATGGAGTTGAGCACTGGCGTTCACTGCCCTTTGCTCCTTGAGTGGAGCTGTAGCCTGGGCTCCTGCCCCGGGACTCCCCATCACGAGGGGCTGCCCCCTCAGATGTGAACCCTTGACATGCGCTGTGAGTTCATTTCCTGACAGCAGTCGGAAAAGTAACTCACGCAGCCAGCAACGTCCACACCTGAAACAGATGGCTGAGGTTAACATACCAAACCGGACCTGGCCACCAGACTATCACCCCACCCCCACATTCCTCAGCCCCTACCCTTTACCAGGCTGTCCTGGCTGGCATACCCAACACCCGCCCCCTCCCCCCCACCCCTCACACACTGGGCTGCTCTTCTTTATTTAATCCAACCATTTTGATTATCCGCTCTTTTTCTTTGTCCCATTCGGTCTCCTGGCTGCTGCTCCTGGTTCCCCTCTCTTCCCCCCCCCCCCACATGGTTCAGCTCAGGATCACATCTACACTGGCCTCCCCCAGGTGTCTCTGCCTCTGGGTCTGCTCTCCCACATATCTATGATAAACTTTCTCCTCTGCCATACTTAGAAGCTATGTCATTGAAGCTTCCTCCTTATTTATATAAGGAAGGAAAATAATATTCTAAATACCAGTGATAAGCATATGTATTGTTGCCAAATATTTGATCACTGTGTGAACCCGATATTGTGTTGCTTACTGGAAAAACCTGATTCTATTTGTGGTGTGGCTCACCCATTGTGGTGTTTATAAAGGATAAGGAGAGAAGGGATGTGTTTTGGCGGATGTGCAGTCGGGTGCGGGCCCATGCCGAGGCATCCCTTTCCCCCTGAGGGACCAGCCACATGATGGTGAAGTGTAGAATAGAGCTTATTCAGGGCGTGAGGAGGGGAGATGAGAGGATAGTAGAGATAGAGAAGGGCAGAGAGAGAATAGAGAAGTAGAGTCCGACCATGAGCATGTGGAGAGAGAGGAGGGAGGGGAATGGAGAGAAGATACAGAGCAAGAGGACAGAGTGAGAGCAAGAGAGCAAGAGAGAGAGGAAGGGGCAAGCAGCTCCTTCTATAGTGAGTCAGGCACACCTGGCTGTTGCCAGGGAACTGTGGGGCAGAGCCTAGACTAAATGCCAACACTCATAACACGCAACCTTTAATCCCTCTGGCTGGAATACAGACGCACCCTTAGTACATACCTTTAATCCCAAACAATGAAGGTAAAGTTAGTTTGTATAAAGAAGCACCTGTGTTTGATGTCTAATTGGGTGGCAGACAAAGGGATGAATCAGAGAAAGATTTGACAGAATAGAATATGCCCAACTCTCACAAGGGCAGAGAGGAAAGGGAAGCTACTTTGGGGAGCAGAGCAAAAAGGGAGAGGAGGCAGTTTTGTGGGGAGAGTTTTACAGAGACAGGTTGCAGAGAGAGAACAAGCTAGACACAGGTGAACACAGAACAAGTCAGAGAAGGAGAAGGAGCCAGAAGATTAGAATAGATTGCCAGATTTAGTATGAGGCCAAGCAGAGCAAAACGTCAGAGGCAGAGAGAGAAGCCAGATTGAATCAGGCAGCTTGGAGTCGAAGCAGCCTGCCAGACCTCAGAAAGCATGAGCTTATTCAGCAGTAAGTTCCAGAAGCTGAAAGCATTCTAAGCCTGGGTTAGATTATATGTAGGCCAGAAGCTTCCAGGCAGGGCTAGGCCCATAGTAGCAGATTGGGGCAGTAAGCCACAAAGAGAACAATTAGATCAGGCGAATAAAAGATACTTTTACAGTGTATATTCTTGAGGACATTTACTGGTCATTTAGAGTTGTGTCCATTTACTTATACTAATTATTGAGCGTTTCTGTTAAATGTATCTCCAAATTTTACCAAGTTCTACTTTCAAGATTCCAACATGAGTGGGTGGAGAGATGGCTCAGCAGTAAAGAGTACTGGTTGCTCATCAACAAGACTCAATTCCCAGCATGTACATGGCAGCTCCTAACTGTAACTCCAGTTCCAGGGGATCCGATACCCTCACACAGACATACAGGCGGGCAAAACACGACTCAGTGCTTTGCCTACGTGACTGCAGTGAAGCAGGCATGAGAGAAGGCATGTTCTCCCTTCCTCCACTAACCGTATGCAGCCTTGTTAATGAACACTTGTGCAGTCCCTGAGGCAGCCAGCGATGGGGAGAGGGCCAAGGGGAGGTAGTGCCACTCCCATGCAGGGGGAATGGAGAAGTTACAACGTTCTGCTTGGCTGTTAATGAACCAGGTCCCTAGCAACCCTCAAACCACATATGCCCTGCCCTGCCACCTGTATAGGGCCTGGGTCAGAGCTTATTGAAAATAAGCAGGCGCCCTCGTTCCACGGGCGTAAAAAAAGCAAGACCAAATGTAAGTCCGTGCGGTATAATTCGCTCTGTCATTTGTTTTTGCAGAGGGAATGCTGAGTGGGAAGGAGAGCTAAGTTAATTAGCCACAGACACAGAAAACCGCCACATGAAAAGGAGGGAGGGCAAGAGAGGACCGAGCATTAACCATGCTCCCGAGTGCGGTTGGAGCTAATGTCACAAGCAAAGAAAAGCACGCAAATGCAGTGTGCTGTTCCTGGCTTTCTTTTTAACTTGGAGTTTTTTAATAATGCGTCATGAAGGTGTGTGGGGAGGGAGAACACAAATGCAGTGCCCATGGAAGCCAGAAGAGGGCGCCACAGTCTCGAGCAGTCCAAGCAGAGCTACCAACCTTTGTAAAACCTGTAGACAGGTTTACTGAGAGGGCTGTCAGCCTTGGCTAACAAGATGAAAGGTAATAATCATGACAGGATGCCCAGTGAGATGCTTTAACGTATATGTGGCATGCTTATACTAATTGTTGGTTTTTAACCTGAAATTCAAATTTGGTCATATAAGCTTGTACAGGGCTTTCTTTTATCCTGGATCATGTAGAAAACAGACTATTTTCAAAATAACAGGTGCGCTAGCTAATTTTATGTCAATTTAACACTAGCTAGGGCCATCGGAGAGGAGGGAGCCTCAAATGAAAAAACTGCCTACCTAAGATGGGGCTGTGGGCAAGGCTGTAGGGCATTTTCTTAATTAGTGATTAATGGGGAAGGTCCAGTCCATTGTGGGCGGTGCCGTCCCGGAGCAGGTGGTCCTGGGTGCTGTAAGAAAGCAGCTGGGCAAGCCATAAGGAACAAGCTGGTAAGATGCCACTCCTCTGTGGCCTTTACATCAGCTCTGGGCTCCAGGTTGCTGCTCTGCTTTAGTTTTTTGTCCTGACTTCCTTCGACGATGGACAGTCATGGACCTGTAAACTAAATAAATCCTTTTCTTCCGGAGTTGCTTGTGGTCATGGTGTTTCATCACAGCAATAGTAACCCTAAGACATGTTGCAAAAAACCTAACAAGTCTATATTTCATGTGATGATGGGCATTGGGAGCTTCAAGCCTTCGTGTTATTTTTCACAGGCAGATAGAAAAAACTTATTTTTTCTTTGTCCTCTTAAATGAGATTAGGTGTTGAAAACTCCCTTCACCCATGCAGCTTTCACGCTGTTTCCGGACTTTCCAGCTCAAAGCTGCACTAGACCCTGGTGGTCGGTAGATGGCGCAACGGGTCAATGTTCCAGCCGAAGGCTCTTATGGTCGCTGTCAGGGAAGAAAGGAGGCGCGCGTTTGCCGCAGAGCCTTGCATTATTGATCTCTGCTGCCGCAGAGGTGGGAGGAGCCCCGCCGCCATCTCGCCCAGACTCCTGCAGTAGCGCTAGGATGGTTGCTGCAAGAGGCTTTTCCATCCCTACAAAAAGTCCTTGGCTGGGTAGGGAACGTGCATTGCTCCTTCGCAAACATTCGGCTTTTTCATTCCATAGCAAGATCAGATTTCTCTGTGATGAGAATCATTACACACTGCGTTCTGAACAGCGGCTGTAGCCTTTGAAATATTTAAATCATTTAAATCCACATTTGTTTTAAAGTACTACCAAGTAGTGATACATAATATACCAGCAGCAGAAAGACAATGAGATAGTGGAGCTGGGGCGGGGCGGGGGTCCATCTCTCCTTTTGGTTTTCCAATCACAAAACATGCTTATATAGATAAACGGAAGTACTCTTCACATAAAATGGTCTCGTTGTGTCGATTTAAACACAGCCAAGTGTTCACCAATCATTGTCACCGGAAATTTGCACAATTGGACAGTCAGAAATGCTCTGACAGTCAACCGTGGGTGGGGCCTCCACGTGATCTCTGCGGTTGGAGCCTCGCCCTTCTGACCAGTAGAGGGCGACCAATCGATTAAATGGGAATCTCAGACAATGCAAACACATTTCAGAGTAAACAGCGAATGTGTTAACGCAGCAGTCCTTTTATTTGGTCGGTGTGTTCTCTGACTACAGATTTGTAGATTAGAATGTAGTATTGTTCTCTTTCTTTGCAAATCAGACATAGGAGGCATCTTTATGTTGTCTCATTTGCATTCGCCTAAATGAAATAAGTATTTAAACGTAGTCCAGAGCGACTCAGCTCACAAATCCTAGAGTTTTTGCACCTACAGCCTTCAAATGCAACTCTCCATCTTCCCCTTACTTCTCTTCCTTGAGACTTCCGAAGCATTACACAGACTTTCACGGGAAACACATCTTCCTTTGCTTTGAAGTGGATCCTGACCGAGCTCATTCTTGTATACAATGGGACTGTCAGCTGACAGAGCCCTCCACAAAAGATCCCCCAAATAAACCCGAGTCAAGATTTCACCGTGGGAAGCATGTTTCCGTCCTGGATGCTGCTACTCAAACGTCATTTGAGCGCTGGGTGGGCCTATCACAGAACAGTCTCAAGACTTTATAGCCAACCTTAGTATATACAACTGCTGCAACCAAAAATTTTCATTCTCAAGCTTAACTATCCCGATATATTTAGAATTTTAGCTATATTTAGAATCCTTTCCATCAAGTTACCTGTGGTCCCAGGTCCAGCTTCTGTTAGGCTGAGAGCCATCATTATTAGGCTCCTCCTCCGCCTTGGTTTGGGTAGGGATTCTAGGTTTCGCAGCCTGCAGGTCACATGGTCCTCCTTTCTATGGTTCACTTGAAGCCTGGAGACTGTGAAAGACTTCCTTTCCTCCCATTCTAGGAAGAAACATCACCGGGAACCCCGTCAGACTACAGGATATCCTCCTGTCCCCAATAGAAGCAAAGGATTCCAGAAACTGCGTCTATAGTTTGCTATTGCATGAAGTAAATTTTGTCCCAGTGGGAACAAGATAATGTTAAGGAACCGAAGTGCCTCTGTCATGAATGGCCTGCCATTTCTGGAAGGTTATAAAAAGGAGAGACAGAAGGGTTCCCATGATGGAGACCATGGGGACTCCCTTTCCTCCGGCATCTCGAAGCTTTTCTCTGCTAAACACTTCACATTGTTTACCAGCATTTCCGATCTGTAGCTTCCTTCAGTGCCGCCCCTCGCTAAGCGAGTGCATAAAAAATTCACTTCCAGAAGTGGATGTCAGTCTCAATCCTAAGAAACTGCGTTACTGCCTTTTGCTCGCTGTAAAAGAAATAACTCACGGTCACGTGATACAAATGTTGGTCCTGAGAAAACACACATGGGAGCTTGCCAGGAAGCAATCGACAGGAAGCGCAGCTGTGGGAAAGAAAGCTGGGCTCTGTCGCCCCTGGGAGCGGGGGAAGAAAGCTGGACTCTGCCGCCCCTGGGAGCAGGAGAGCCATTTCAGGTCAAGGGGCCACTTCTGCCACTCAGCTCATTTCTCAGGCCATCTGCACTATTGTTGGGATCAGTAACATCCCTAGACAGCAAAACAATGTAAAGTGACTGGAATATTCTATAATATAGAATACTAGTGTGCTATTAAGTACCAAATGGATGACTGCTGTGAATGGTGAAAAGACACTTTAGTTGTATTTAGTTCAGTTATTTAAATTGAGATAGCCACGTGTAACTAGAGGCTACCATGCTGGACAACATAATTCCGGAGTCATGTGTTTATTTGTTGATTGATTTTTTTTTCCCTTTTTTGGCCAATGATTACCACACCCTCTATTTCATGATTATTCTAAGACAGTCTGCCAAAAAAAAAAAATGAAAAAAAGAACAGAGGAAAAGGAAAGAGAAAAGAAACGCAGCATGATCAAAGGAGAACTGGCCTGACTTTATTTTAATTTTTTTAATGACAAGACAGTGGTGGAAGGAAGCAATACACGAAAGAGAACGAGAATCAGATGCACATAGCACATAGAATGGGCAAGTCGCTGCCTTTGAAAGTGAAATACTTCTCTAAATGTCTGCAAAGCAAGGAAAACAAAGGAGGCATGCAGGAGGCCAAGTTGGAATACCAGTTGACAAGTGTTTGGCTGCCCTACAGCCTCAGTCTCTCCTGCATGCAAAGCCCCATGCTCACCCATCTCCCCAGATTGTAGGCCACGTCCCTTAACATCTCGCCTTAGTTACTGTTCTATTGCTGTGAAGAGACCATGACCAAGGCAACATACAGGAGAAAGCATTTAGTTGGGGGCTCGCTTACAGTTTCAGAGGGTTGGTCCATGATCATTGTGGTGGGGAGCATGGTGGCCGGCAGGCATAGCTCTGAGTGCTTACGTCCTGCCTTCTGGCCCCATCACCAGACACAAGTCCCTCAGTCCCACCTCTGAGGGACTGAACTTTAGAGACAGAAAAGTGACTTCTCACTGGGCTGATGATGGCGTGGGCGGTGCTCAGAATCTGTGGAGCAAAGGGTAAAGAGCACTGCCCTGAGGCAGGAAAATGGGACCCGGCGATGGCCTCAGTGACAGGCTCAGCGTCACAGGAGACCTGGCGTGGCAGCACTCTATGACTAGGTTTCCTGCTCTGTAAAATGGCATAGATTTAGTTCTGATTTCATAAAGTTAAAAAGAAAACATTTAATGGACCCAACAGATACTCACCATTCCTAGGATAGAAAACCACTCTATATTAATTCTATAATAATACTAATGTCAAAGCCCGACAGCATTCTGGATTCTGGATTTGTGTCAGCCTCTCCTATTGGGTACCATAAGAAGCGCATTCCTCTTGTTTCCTCTTTTCATGTTTTATTAAGCTGTGGTTTATGAGTTTCCATACCCTTGGAGTAAATTGTCGGTTTTGCTTAAGCTAATTCAGATGGACTTGTGGACCTGCCATGAGAAGACTTCCTGTCTCCTTCCCTACACACGAGGCCAGGCGAGCTGCAAGGACCTGTCTTAGCTCTGTTTTCTGTTGCTATGGTAAAACTCTAGGACAAATGCAACTAAAAGGGGGAGAGCAGGGAGGGTTATTTGGCTCACAATTGCAGTTCTGGTCCATCACCGCAGGCAAGTCAGGGCCGCAGGAACCTGAAGCAGCCAGTGGAGTTATATCTTCAGTTGAGAGCAGAGAGCAGTAACTTAGTGCTTGCCTGCCTGCCCATGCTTAGCACCTCTGCTCTTCATCCAGTCCAGACCCAGCATTCCTGGTGGGTCTTCCTGTTTCACTTAATCCAATTAAGAAACTCCCTGCCAGGAAGTGGTGGTACATGGCCTTTGATCCCAGCACTCAGGAGGTGGAGGATCTTAAATGGCTGTGTAAAGAGACACAATGACCAAGGCAGCTCTTATGAAGAGCAACATTTAACTGGGGCTGGCTTACAGGTTCAGAGGTTCAGTCTAAAGGATGGCAGCCTCCAGATATGGCACTGGAAAAGGAGCTGAGAGTTCTACAGCTTATTCCAAAGCGAACCAGGAGAAGACTAACTTCCAGGCAGCTAGGAGGAGGATCTCAAAGCCCACACCCACAGTGACACACTTCTCCCAACAAAGCTACACCTATTCCAACAAGGCCACATCTCCTAATAGTGCCACTCCCTGGTCCAAGCATATTCAAACTAACACACAGAGGTAGGCAGATCTCTTGAGTTTGAGGCCAACCTAACCTAAAAATCGAGTTCCAGGACAGCCAGAGCTACACAGAAAGACCTTGTCTTGAATGAAAAAAAAAAAAAAAAGTTCCCCACAGGCAGGCCAATCTAATGTACACAATTACACAATTTGTCATTGAGATTCTATTCTTTCCCTGGTGATTCTAGGTTGTGTCAATCTAGCTGGTGACTACCATCCCAACACCAAACCTTCACAGACTCTTACCACAGGTAAAGGACATAGAAAAGGATGGATGAACTCAGTCTTAAAGATACTGCCTTTATTTAAAATCATCCAGTCACTTTATTATAGTTATAATATAATTATGTTATATTACTGGACATGTCATGTTCTGGCCCACACTCCACCTCCCCCCCCCCCACACACACCCCATTCTCTTCCAATACTATTATGATAGGAGACTTCTTACTGCTGCAGTGAGAAGTTGCAGACCCATTGTAGAGGTTATCTTTTTGTGCATGGCGTGTCCATTAACATCTTGAAATGGGAGCAGTTTTGACTACTGCACAGACACTCACAGGATGAGGAATGTCAAGTTCGCTCTGTAGGGTTAGGGGAGGGACATCAGACCCTCACCTGAAACTCTAGGCACTCAGTCCTTCCTGAATCACCCCCTATGGTTGCAAGCAATGCTGTTCCAGCTGCAGGTGATCTTGGGAGATTCTAGAACATAGAGGAAGTAGAAGGCTGACTGGAGAGGAGACTTTGCCTGTGCAGTTTTCCATGTGGGAATCCTACGTTGGGACTTTCTAGTGATGCAAATGTTTGAGATTGGCCACATCTCTATATGCAACCTCTTAGCAGATAATTCCTTGGCTTACCAAACTAGATGGAGATGATGGTTTCCTTGGTCTGTTGTTGGTACTCTACTTGAGGCAAATAGCCATTTGTGCTCATCTCCCCAAGAAAAGTCACAAAACAAATAATACTTGTGTCCACATGTTGGAATATGCGATGTGGGTGTAAGCCCCAGGCTGGATACATGAAGGGTGACAGATGTACAACACCACCAGTGTGACAGTGATGGTGATGCACACGTCACTGCCCACTGTGTGTCACTGCCCACTGTGTGTCACTGCCCACTGTCCACTGTGTGTCACTGCACACTGCACACTGTGTGTCACTGCACACTGCCTGTTGGTGTGATGACCAGTGCATGTTTGCACCTGCACCATGATGCTCTCACCGCCTTCCAGGCCAACCTTTCTTGGTTGCCTATTTCCTGTGCTTAATTCTTCTGCCTTCCTGTTAGTTCTTTAAGCTGCCCAGCATGTGGACATTGAGTCAGGTTTTGTTGTTGTTTTGGTTTTTTGCATAAGACAACCAAAAACATGTCCTTGATTTGTAACCAAGAACCTTGTGTTTCCCTTTTACCCCTTTTAAGAATTCAGAGATACAAAAATAGACATTTTGTTTCTTGGGCTCTTGCTATAAGAATTAATATCATTGCTGCAGTGTCCAACACAGGCGAGCGTCATCAGTTCTTACTCAGTTCTCGGCACTTGTTTATGTTTAGCCTCATCAGACCAAGGCAGAGCCGTGTAGCCGGAAGCACCAGAAGGACCACACCCTTCATTCTCAAGGCTACTGGCATCAGGTTTGGGCCAGATGTCCTCACTTCCTGTAGAGGGGAGATTAGGTTGTCATCAGATGATAATATTTATAAACAAATCAATGTCTTGTCTTCTTTTTAAAATGGAATTTAAAATCAATGTACTAGAGCAAGCATTCAAAATAACCATCTTCTAGTTTAGATTAAAAAAAATTAGCCTGCTCTGAGTTCCAGGATAGCCAGGGCTACACAGTGAAACCCTGTCTCGAAAAAACAAAACAAAACAAACAAACAGATTAGTCTGCTCTATTGATGAGGTAATATATCAAACTTTTTGGTTTTTCTTTAAAAAAAACTTTTTTGTATAAGTGTTTTGTCTGCATACATGTATGTGTCCTGTACCCATAGAGGGCTGAAGAGAGTGTTGGATCCCCTGGAACTGGAGTTACAAATGGTTGTAAGCCATGGGTGCCATGAACCCTTCAATTCCTCTGTAAGAGCAAGAAGTGCTCTTAACTGCTGAGCTGTCTCTCCAGCCCTTCTTTTTGATTTTGTAAGACAGGATCTTGTAGGCTTAGATTTTTTCAAAACCTACTTTAATAAGGGTTCTTAAAGCTTCAACCTCCCTTCTAGCCCACCTACCAGAGGTAGGGGAGAAGAAAGGTTAATAGGAAATGGGGGATGTGGACCTGTTTAAAAGTAGTTCCTTAGGGTGAATCCAATCTTCACTGTCAGGCTATTAGCAGTCCAGTCCAAAACACCAAACACAAACTAGCAGTGGCTCAATCCAGAAGACTCTGTGAGGCTCCAAGACAGTGGTAAGAGGAAGCTGGAATTCTACAAGGCACACTTCTCTCTACAAATCCAAGACAAAGGATCAGTGAAGACCAGCAAAACATTGCAAGGCGAACCAATACAAGAGCATCATTCACTGTCTGTTCGGTTCTACTTATACTCTTTCCAAATATCACACGTCCTCTCAAGTGGCTGCCTCAGCAAAATACGTGTCTGCTTCTGCAAAATATATCTCATAAGACAGCTTGCAGAAAACCACCACATGACACAACTGAATCTCCAAAGAAACCAGACGTTTCCACTTCAGGATCTCATGAAGCTCAGTCTGGCCCCGAGTCCTTTATGTAGCTAAGGGTGATGTTGAACTCACGATCATCTTGCCTCTACCTCCCAGCTGCTGGGCTCACTAGCCCCATCAGTGTCTTCTTTTAATACAAGGCTATTCCTGGAAACTGTCCTGTCTATGTGTTCTGCTGTGGGCAGGCAAGCACTGGTATACCAGGAAGCCAGTGCTGCTCCTCAGAGCACAGTGGCTAACCAAGGTCTATAGAATGAATGGGTCAACAGAGGAGCTAGTTGCTGGGCAGTGGTGACACAGGCCTTTAATCCCTGAATTTAGGTGGCAGAGGCCACTCTGCTCTACAAAGCTAGTTCCAGGAAAACCAGGGCTACACATGGAAACCCTGCCTCAACAACAACAACAACAACAAGAATTAAAGAAGCCACTTGATGAGTAAAAGCCCAAAGGCAAACAAGAGCTATGGCTGCTTAAGACTAAGAGATGCTGAGCCTGATGGATCCTACCATTAATTACATCATGTGGGAGACAGAGGCAGAGGCATCTCTGTGGGTTTGAGGATACCTAGTCCACAGAGAGAGAGAGAGAGAGAGAGAGAGAGAGAGAGAGAGAGAGAGAGACCCTGCCTCAAAAAAAGAGCAATAAATAAAGGAAGGAAGGAAGAAAAAAGATAAATTGATAGAATAGATAAACAAATGAATTTTTAAAAACTCAGAAAGGGTGTGTGGTCACTCTCAACATATGGCAAGCTTGGTGGTAGAGAAAAAGAATGGATTTGGGGACCCACAACATCAACTTATCACCCAACATAGGCTATTTAGTTTATTTTTCACTAAACACACACACACACACACACACACACACAAAAACCTTACAAACAGAAACTTTTTGCTAATGAACAAGAACACCATCAGAATTCAGACTTGAGCTACAGCAGTACAGTAGTCCTGCCTGGGGCAGCCAAAACCCTGTTTGATGGATTTAGCAAGATGCTCTGAAGGCAGGAGCTTGCCAGGTTCTGTCCACTCTATTTTCCCCACCTTGCCTCGTCCACTGGAGCCCTCATCTTTTACTTCTCCTTCTCCTGTATGCAATCCAAAACAAAGAGGGTAAAGAGTCATTTCTGGAGGGCTGGTGAGATGGTTCAGCGGGTAAGAGCACTGACTGTTCTTCCAAAGGTCCTGAGTTCAAATCCCAGCAACCACATGGTGGCTCACAACCACCCATAATGAGATCTGATGCCCTCTTCTGGTGCGTCTGAAGTCAGCTACAGTGTACTTATATATAATAATAAATAAATCTTTCAAAAAAAAGAATTTCTGATACTCTTTGTCATCTATGTAAATAAAATTACACTTCTTATTTTTCCAACTTACTAGCTCAGATCTGGAGAGATTATCACCAAATTAGGATCCCCATTTAAAATACTAACTAGTGAGCCTTCTACACCTTTGATTGGAGGACCATCTGAGTGACAGATAACCATCCTCCAGGGCAGCTGATGGCTCTGGAGCCAGGGCTGCTATGGGCCAGGACTGACCAAGCTTTGAGATGATCATGAGTTAGGAAGCAGTCACACAAGACAGGCATTTGGAGTGTCCCTTGCTCAGGAGGTACAGCTCAGTGCTTCCTACACTCAACCTCTACCCTTCAGGTGTGTGCACATGGAGAGCTGGGTAGGGCCTGGAATCCTGTGTTTCTATCCAGCTTTTGATTTCCCATAAAGGGAATACAGGGACTAGGACTATAGCTTAGTAGTAAAGCACTCACCTTAGCATGCACAGAAGGACCTGAGCTCAACCCCTACCACACATGAGACAGGGAAGGGGGAGGGATGGAAGAAAAAGAGCTGAGAGACTGGAGGGAAAGAGGAGAAGGGGAAAGGGGAAAGAGTGAGTTGGAAAGGAAGGATCTTAGACCCTAGAAGAAAAGTGTTTAAGCATCCCCATACCCCAGAACAGAGTCGCTCAACTTTGGTGGCTGATAGAATGGCATTGAGAGTTTTTTAGCAACCCAGGGTCCAGGTCAGTGCCTATGGAGTGAGAGCGGGCTTCAGGGTGTTTTTAAACTTCCAGTGCTACCCATGCACAGCCAGGATTTAGCCTGGCCACCCAAGACCATGAACCATTGGGGCTAACCACCAACTTCCAGTGACCTCCTGTGCTTCTCTAATGGTGACATTCTCCCCCTTCGTGGAGATCAGTGACAACTGGCTGTGGAGTGTCCATCTCTGGGTATCTAAGACTATCCATACTCTCAGAGCCTATGTTCACTATACTGTTGACCAACACATGGGTGCTACTCTGCAAAATATAAACTTTGTAGAGACATCAACACCATTTAAAAAGGGGACATAAGTATGGTGTTCTTAGTAACATGATTTGGGTTAAATAAAGGTAACCAGATTTATTTACCAAACTGCCCCTATCTCATGGCCAGTGTGCCAGCTCCCAGGAGGAAGGTATCGCAGGCAACATTATCTTAATGAAGTTGACAGAGGGAATGTTATTAGCTTATTTATTTTCCCATTTATTTTTAAGGAAAAATGCAGAAATCATGCCTTGGAATGTACTGCTCCAGGCTGTGAGCATTAAGTCTTTTCCTGATTGTATCCTAATGTGTCAACATGGTTTTCGTGCATACATTTTAATCAGTTGCCGCATGCTCTTTGGTATAACAAAACTAGGACAGATGCCCTCAGTCTCTGAGTCACATGAGACAGCCAGAGAAAAGCTGTGGCGGCTGAGCTGCTTTGTTAGGGTGAAGTGAATTTTTATTTGATTTTTAAAGTAAAGGTAAGGGGCTGAGTTAATAAAGTGCTTTCTGGGCAAGCGTGAGGAGCTGGTTTCAGATCCCAGAACCCATATAGAGTCAGAGGGCAGCAATGCTCACCCATAACAACCTCAGACCTGGGAGACAGACAGCCGATCCCTGGGGTCACTGGCCAGCCAATCTACCCATGAGCAACAAGCTCAGTGAGAAAACGTGTCTCAAAAATCAATCTGGAGCATATTAATAGCTCTGCAACATCAAACCTTTCCTTTGATGTGACAGCGGTCTCTATCTCTATCTCAGTGTGATATCACTCTGATGTTGTTTGTTTGTTTGTTTTCCCCCAAGACAGGGTTTCTCTGTGTAGCCCTGGCTGTCCTGGAACTCACTCTGTAGACCAGGCTGGCCTCAAACTCAGAAATCTGCCTGCCTCTGCCTCCCAAGTGCTGGGATTAAAGGTGTGCACCATCACTGCCCGGCTGTAATATCACTCTTGATTGGAGTTATGCCCTATTCATTGACTTCTTGTTATAGAAAAAAGGGTCATGTTCTTGTTAGGCAGGTTTCTAGAAAAATTGTTGACATGGAGATGCTGATCTTATTTCTAGATACCTCATTAAACTCTTAATGGTTCTGGAAAAATAAAACTAAGATGAAGATTAATTGAGGAAGACAACCCAGGTTAACATTTAGCCTGCACACACACACACACACACACACACACACACACACACACACGTACTCACACACACACGTACTCACACATACATACAGGCACACACACATGCACATACATGTGGGGCCGTGAAAGGTAGCCTGGCTTCTGGTTGAGCTAAGTTTAAAACCCCAGTGACCCTGCAGGTGTTCCGGCAAGGAATGGTAGGTGTTTTGCCACACTCCTAGAAACCAGGCTCCTGACACGAGGCCTCAGCTCTCTATAATTCTGTGGCCATCAGTCATGTAAGGGCAAGGCCCCAAACTCCTCCACAGGTAGAGGACATGGCCACAGATCACGTAGCCTCAGACACATCTCCATTTTGATGAGGTACCTAAAGCCCTAATGGGCTTAGCCAATAAAACCCCCTTCCCAGACACTCCTCCCTGCAGAAGGCATTTAACCTAAGGCCCACCCTGAGAAAGTGGGGTACGGTTTTACTCATCACCTCTCTGCGCCATGACAGTAAATGCCTTAAAACCATGGACTGTCTTTTCTCATCGGGACCCGCCATGGGGAGCAATGGAGCAGGTTTTTCTCTGAAGAGCCACGTCTAATCTCCTGCGGGAGGCCTCCCTGCACTCTTAGTCACACTCTCTACCAAGCCAAGCCACCTGCCCAAGCAAGCCAAGGACTCTCTCATTCCGGAAGGACTCAGCCAGAGCTCTCCTCCTGCCTTCTTCCCTTTGGCCCCAGGCTAGACCCAGCCTGCGGGTCCCCACTCTGTTCTCAGCTCTTCCACGGCAACCAGCGGCATCTGCAGTGCCCAAGAGTCTTGAGAACCAGCCAGTCCCGGCCTCTGTGCAGGTCCGGACACACACCCCGACCCCCAGCCAACTCTGCCAGTCCCTGGGGACCTCAAACTACACTTCCCCACCCCCAGAGCAAGGTCCTGAGGCTTCTCACAGCCCAACACCGGCCCAGAGGCTGCATGGGGTATGCACAGTCAAAACTTCCCACATCAGGCTCAAACCCTTATAACCCATACACAAACGTGCACAAACATACACATACATGAACACACACATAATAACAATAATATTTATTTAATACAAATAAGTGTAGGAATAAAGGAAAGTACTACACACATCAGAAAATTTTCCAGGAAGACATGATAGCTTCCTCAAAGACCTTGAAAAATAAGGGGAATCAGATGTGCAAGACATCAGAGGAAAGGGCACTGAGTGGAACAGGGATGGCATGAGCCGGGTTATTGGGCAGAATACAGTGATGCAGTGTGGGGGAGGGGTGTCTTCAGGAGCTACTAAGGTGCTAGTGATGTCACCAAAGGATATGTTTCGACGCTGAGGTGGTGGTTCAGGGGCAAAATGCTTCCTGGAGACCAAAAGCTGTGAAGGGAAGGGGCAGGAAGCAGAGATGGGCAGAGAAACACACTAACCTGAGAGCACAACTTGACAAAGGTCCTACATTTTCCACACTCTGGAACTATTCATTCCACGAGACTGAGGCTAAAGTGGCCAGGCCTTCATAGTTTTACCTCGTCCATTCCTTCACAAACTGAGCTGCCTCAAGTGGGAGACATTAGGCTGGAGTGCTCTCTTGATCTGAGCAGTAGTGACCTACCAGCACCTCAGGAGCAAGCCATTCCTTGAGGGAGTCTAAACTACACCCCTCCCTCTATCTTGTGCACAAGCTGTGAACATGTTAACACAACATACAAACTCGGCTTGTCTCCATTCTCACAATTTTTTAATGAATAATTGTTGTAACTCTGTGTGTGCCATTACTAGGACTTATAGTCACACCTTGCCTACAGAGAACAAACGTCATCCTTATGGCCACCTATGGCTTAGACATAAGGTGCTGCTTCAATCCACATGCAAGTCTTGTACAAAAATCTTGTAAAGACTTAACTATAATGTGACTGAACACTGGACTCTTATCTTGGGTGGAATAGCTAGAGGTGGGGCATCGATAAGTGGCAAGCTTTGTCAGGTGATGGGAGGTCTAGTGGTTAGAGCTTTGAAGGCCAAAGGAAAACATTTGGCCAAAATGTCGATGTATCATGGAGCAGGGACGTGATCTTAAGAAGCTCTGCAGCGAGAGGCACTTTAAAGATATGATTGGGGGATGGAGAGATGACTCATTGTTAAGGGCACGTACTGTTTCTCCAGAGGAACCATGTTTAAATCCCAGTATATCTGGTGTCTCACAAAGCCCCTGTAACTATAGCTCCAGGCCAGATCCTCTGTGGGCCCCTGCCCTTGTATGCACATACATAACATAATAAAAAAAATAAGCTCTTACAGTTAAGGCTTGGGTAAGTTTTTGGACACAAGAAAGCCATGTAACTGGTATAGTCCATTGCCCTAATATCTTAGACTATGGGAATGTCACAGGAAGAGAAGGGGAAGAAATGAACGGGAAAGCAATTTTAAAGGAAAAGTAACCAGCACTAGAAAGATGCTGGATGATGGGAGAGAAAGTAAAGACGTAAGCCTTGCTCTGAGAACCTGAAAAGAACACTTGAAATGGGTCACTGAGGGACAGTCTTGGAGCCATCGTAGAATCACTAAGCATGATGTCACCAGTGGGAAAGCCACACCAGACACAGGACACAGGACACAGGCCTACCTTCATGCCCAGTCGTGCATCTGCTCCAACTGCTGCTTTTTATCAAAATTCCAAATCCATATGCATTTTTAACTTTCTCTCCTCACAGCGCTGACTCTCCAGTCCATATGAACACAAGGAGCAGGGTTAGCCTGCACTACAGCTGCTGGCTTTGTAAGAGCCGCAGAACACTGGACGTCCCTACATTACTCCACTCCTAGGCCAAGGTCCTGGCCTAGACCTTGCAAGCTTGGGAGGAGTTTTTCTTAGGAACCCCAAGGACAGCTCCTTCTTACAATTCTCATTTCCACACTTAAAATATGATAAATGTTCCTTGAGAACTGACCGGGTGGCTCCTGCGTGCTTGCTTGATACTAAATGCAGAAACCTAGGCTGTCTTCTGAACTGCCCCCAGATGTATACTCAGACTTCATGGGCACAAGAGTCACCAAGGAGGAATATCTTAAGACATAGACTCTGGAGGTGGGCGCGGCCTGAATGAGAAGGCATTTGTTTAGCTGGACCAAGGCACTGGGTTCAACTTCAGGAATCATCTTTATTTTTTAAAAGCACTCTGACTTAGTAAAGGGCCTTTGAGTCTGTATTCTTAATTCCCTTGAGTGAGATGTTGCAGGTGAAGGACCACAGCCCTGCAATCTTCCTACAAAGGGAGCAGCCAGCCCCCAGAAATTGACCTTACCAGGGAGCACTCCACCACGCCCCGCCCCTGTGCACACTGTGTAGGTGAGCTAATTATTCACTGCAGGTCAGAAAAGCCAGACAGATAAAGGTGACAGACAAACTGAGGAGCAGGGATTTACAATCTCTTAGCCTTCCCTGAAAAACCCTATTGCCAGGTCATTTTGCTAGGTTGAGAATGAATTATAACGCTTAGGGAAGCCAGCAAAGCAACTGTCAGTCCACTGTGTCTTGGAGGAGAGGGTGGAGGAGGGGCACCGACTTTGGCAAGGATGAGAACCATTTTATTATGGAGAACTCCCTAATTATGCAGTCAAGAGAATGGTGCATGGCACATTCCCAGGCCTACACTCCTCTCATAAGGATTCCACTGTTAATTTTAAAAAGTCAAGCAGCATCGCAACTTTCTCGACTCCCACACCGTTCACACATGGCATTTGTGTGCCAACTCAAAGCATACCCGCTGGAAAGGAAAACAGAGTCCAAGCCAACCCTTAAACTGAAGCTTGTCAGCCACAGACCTACGGGAGAAGGGCTTTGCTTTCTTTCCCTCCTTTCAAAACAAATTTCCCTCTGTGCCATTTCAAAAATGTACACTGAATATATGTTTGCTAACCAAATCCGCCAGATTTCAAGGAGCCAACGTAGGGCCCTCAGGAGAGAAAGCCCTCCTTCCATGTTGGATTTGCTCATGAGTGGTCTTGTGTATATTTACACAGTATCCGGGAAGAAGGCTTTGGGAACAAGGCCCACACTTGTGTTCAACACATAGGAGTATTTCAGACTTGTTCACTGTTTTAGGAAATGGCAGCAGGTGAGACAGACATAGAAAAAGATGGCCAGAGGAATTCAGTGAAGCAAATGGAACTTGGGTAGACATTAGGGGGCTCTTTTCTGTTTGTTTGAGGGACACTAATGACCAGTTATGATCTGGATAATTGCCATACCTACAGTTGGAAGGGTGGCTCAGTGGCTAAGAGTGCTTGCTGTTCTTGCAGAGGCCCCAGGCTCAGTTCCCAACATCCACACCTCTTCTGCTCTCCTCAGGCACTGCACTCCTGTGGTACACACACATATCTGCAGGCAAACACTCATACACACAAAATAAAAATAAATAATTCTTCTTTTTAAATTACCATGACTAAAAAAGGGCATGCTGGGAAGCAAAGTTTTATTGTGCCTGGCTGTTTGCACATTGAGCATCCATTTTACAGCCAGGTTCTAACACATGCAAATATAATGCTTCCTCATGCCATTCATTCATTCAGTCAGTCCGTCAGTCAGTCAGTATCCTAACAAAAAAATTACCAAGCATGACACATGACATACTGGGCATGATACCAAATGGCAGAAATGACACTATAAATATGAGATTTTAGAGTTATTGAAGTTTGGGGGTAAATTATATAATTTGTGAAACAGGTTGTCTTCTTTAAATACATTTTACAGATGAAAGAAAAGAGATCATGGAAGAGGGAGAGAAAGTAGAAGGGCAAGAAGCACTTATTAGTTGGTACAAAGTCCTGAACATCCATGCATGTGACTGTCAACAGGACTGCACACCCAACGGCTACTTCAATTGCATTATAACCTATCCAGTGTTTGTCCAGCTCAGCACTGCATTAGAAAAGTCACTTTCGAAACCCTTCAGAAGAAGATCATTTTGATGTTGGTAGCATTCAGACTGTAATGAATTCTGAGAACCAGAAGGAAGGAGACGACCAATGATGCTGGGGCAAATAGTTCAAAGGACATGAATCAGGGTTATGTCAGTCTGGAGGGAAGGATGAGCCAATTGAGAAGTCCGGAAAGGGCAGCATGGAGAGCACAGAGCTGAGCCGATAGAGCCAAGGACAGGCTCCAGGGTGCTATGAACTGGCCTCAAGAAAAAAGAAACATTCTTGCTCATGCTTTCCTTAACAACTTGCAGCCAGCAAAATGGTTCCAGACTTCTGGCAGTCTTTTATGGCAGCTTTAGTTCAAAATGCAAAACAGAAACTGCCCTCGATTCCTGTTTTTTCAAAACGCCCATTTTTCTGTTGTACCAAGAGGTTCGAAAAACTCCTTACCAATGTTTTCCTGGATGCCTAGTGATGGTGATCTCACAAGCTCATCAAGACACCAAACATTCCGCACGTTATAGAAACGGGCAAAATGATGAAGAAAATTGACATGGTAGGTGAGAGAGGGGGCTGTCAGTGAACCCTGCATACAGCAGGAAGTAGTGCACCTCACAACTGCCCAGAGAGATGCCAGGAAAAGCAAGCTGTGCCATAGTGGAAAGTAAGATTGAGTCGCAGGGTGAGGCCATATCACAACGTGCCCAAGGAAGAAGGAGATCTACTCAAAGGCCTTTAATTGTAAGTCTCAGAGCAGTGTCTGAATGTTATTTGTTGAATTCATGCTTGATTTGAAATGAGCAAATTGTTCCAGACCCAGGACACAGTCCTTTCCAAGTCACAGGTCCCAGTTGTTACACTGCATCCAAATGCCTATGTGATATCTGCATCTTTGTGGGATTATTATGAGATAACAGGTGGACAAGATTCTAGCTTTTCATGGCTTTGGATTCCCCCAGTCTGTTGAACAGCTTAGACACAAGGCAGGAGTTAGAGGATGTGGTGATTTGAATATGCTAGGCCCATACTGAGTAGTACTATTAGGAGGTGTGGCCGGGTTAGACAAAGTGTGTCACTATGTAGATGGGCTTTGGAGGTTTTCTCCTATGTTCAGGCTCCACCTATTGTGGAAAAGAGCTTCCTCCTAGCTGCCAGAGGATGCTAGTCTCTTCCGGTTGCCTTCGGATCAAGACAGAACTCCTGGCTCCTTCCTCAGCACTATGTCTGCCTGCATGCTACCAATGCTTCCTGCTATGACGATAATGGACTAAACCTCTGAAACAGTAAGCCAACCCCAATTAAATGTTGCCTTTTTAAGAGTTGCCTTGGTCATGGTGTCTCTTCGTAGCAATGAAAACCCTCATTACGACAGAGGGGACATCTGGACAGATGGTGAGTAGAACGTCAACATATCACTGTGATGGTTGTCCTACCACTGAGAATGCCACCACTGGGAAAGCAGCCACTGGAACAGCTGTTTGCCCAAGGCTGTGACCCTGCTACACAGTCCTCTTCTCTAAGGGAAGCCCATATTAATTCTTGAGCCCTAAAATTCTTTCTAGAACAGTGTCAAAGACATAGAACTTATAGGACATCTGTATGTAAAAGAGCCAATTTCTGAACCTTAAATTGTTGGTGTTCTGAATCACATGGGTCGATCAAAGAAAGAGGGTCCCTGCAGGATGTATGAAGGATTGATTCTCAGTTGCAGGGTGGAACAGTCTCTGATGGGCTGAACCACACACAGCCATACAGAAGTATACTTATTGATTGTCACACAAAAGATATTTTTAGAGTAAAACAAGTTCCTCAAACTAAAACCCAGATCTAATCTATGTGTTTTTTGAAGGCGCACCTCACCCTTGCAACTTCGGTTCTTATTGTACATATTTTCTAGTACTCAATAATGCAAGCCCTTCCAGGTTTTCCAGGACCATCTTGTTTCTAAAGTCATGCAAAGGCTGTGAAGCTTCCTCAGAAAAGCAGCTGTATGAATCACAGAAAACAATCACTGCTTCCTACAACGATTTCTTCAAGGACTAAGTCATTCTAAAAAACAACTACTTCGTTGTGATGTTTACCCTAGATGCAATGACTCTACTAACTTTCCCTCTACATTAAACAGTCAAGAGCTCCTCATGAAAAGTGTGGTCGTCCATGGAGAAAGTTATCAACAGAAGGAATCCATGCAGAAGCTCTACAGAGAGAAGTCTGCATTTGTCTCCTATTTCTCCTCTTGCTTCTAGCTGTACACAAGCTACAATGTGTTTGTGTGACCCTTAGACTAGTCCAGAGCAATCACTCCTTTGCATTTATGCTTCCAAACTCAACCATCTGTGCATAACAAGGAAGAACTTATAAAAAGTTGTTGCCATCTTAATAAACAAGTGGTTTGTGACAACTACCAAAGGGTGGGGGAGTATTGACCAAAAGGAGTGTGGTGAACGAATCAAGCCTCACTTAGCAGGTGGAATACTTCTTCTAATAGATCCCTTAAGTCTCTTTCCATTAAATTTGTCCACATTGGAGCTGGAGAAAGCACCCAAGGAGCTGAAGGGGTCTGCAACCCTATAGGTGGAACAACAATATGAACTAACAAGTACCCCTCAGAGCTCATGTCTCTAGCTGCATGTGTAGCAGAGGATAGCCTGGTTGGCCATCACTGGGAGGAGAGGCCCCTTGGTCTTGCAAATTTTGTATGCCCCAGTGCAGGGGAACGCCAGGGCCAAGAGGTGGGAGTGGGTGGGTGGGGGAGTTGGGTAGGGGGAGGGTATAGGGGACTTTCTGGATGGCATTTGAAATTTAAGTGAAGAAAATATCTGGTAGAAAATTGAAAAAAATCAAAATATATGAAATTCTCAAAGAATTAATAAAATATATATAAACATCAAAAAAAATTGTCCACATTGCACTTGACATCAGAGCAGTTGAGAGAATTAGGACTTTTTTTTAATAATAGATATTAGTTTACATATGTATTTTGGTTGCATGTATGTAAGTGCACCGTGTGGGTACAATGCCCAGAGAGCCAGAAGAGGCTGACAGGAGCTGGCATTACATCTGGTTATGAGCTGCCATGCTAGGAATCAAACCCAAGAACAATGAGTGTTCCTAACTGCTGAGCCATTTTTCAGCCAAATCAGGGCATTTCTGAAGCCATTTATTCCCCTTACCATTGCATGACAGTCAAACAGAAAGACAGGCCTTTCAAGGACCATACTTTGTTCTTTCTTTGTACCATTTGCCTAAACTAGCACTTGATTCAGGTATAAGCCTGCCACTCCTCTCGACTCTGCTCTTCCTGACTCTCTCACTGGTTTTGCATTTTTATTTGTGCCAAAATAAAGGAAAGAGCTGCCAGGGGAAACTCACAAAGTTCAAATGTAAAACTATGATTCTGCAGCTTTCATTGACTTGGGAGCTTGGGTTTGTTGGGGTCTAGGAATTGCCACACAAACCACTGGAAACCAATCTCAGTCAAGCAGGAGTGGTTTATTGAATGCCACACTCCAAGACTGATCAATCAGGGACACGTTCCATACTCAGGGGCTGAACCGTGATGTTGAGTAAAGATCCTATAGGGCTTTTAAAGCCTGTGATCTACAAACATCTGTGCCAAGTTATTTCACCAATCAGGACTTAGGGATAGGGTATTTCTGTAGGAACATGTCTTTGTTGTACACTTATCCTGCGCCCACTGGTTGGGGCATTCAACTGTGGTATGGGACTTGCCTTGCTTAATATTCATGTCTTAACTTGCCAACCAGGATGTCAGTTGCCCATAAACATGTCTCTTTCTGCCAAGTAACATGTCAGTTCCCAGGGAGGTCTTGGGAATTTAAACTTTACTTAGCTCTTACTCAGAATGGAAGTCTTATTCCAAAGAGTTTCTTATACTAGTGCAGGTGTCACTCTTATGTTGGGGGTCTATCCCAGGGGTAATGTACAAAAGCAAAAATAATAAAAGATTATACACAGGTGCAGGAAGTGCTGTTGGGTGGTTGGTTTAGGTCCAAGCTTATAGTGGGTAACTATACAAAGCAGTTCTGACTTCTATTGGGATTGGTTTCCAAGGGCACAGAACATAACAGAATATGTAATCAACTTGAGCATGAGAGAGTTTCTCAGTAACACTAGTAACAACATAGAAGAAAGTTTCCTTATGACCTTAGTAATACCACAAAATGGGAGGCTAGACAGGTAATGGTTACCAGGCCTTAACACTTCCCCTAGGCCTTAGCAGGTTTGACAACACAGAGCCCATTAACCTCACAAGTCCACAGTTTTTAAAGTGAGCTGGAAGGCTGGGTGGACTGGAGGACAACTGAGAAAGAGGGAAGGGGAAGTAAATGCAAGCCAAAGCAAAGCTGTGCATCTTGGAGGGCAGTAGTCACCCATCACCAGACAACGTTCCCACCAGAGGAGGAGTCCTTTGACCTCCACCTTGGCCTGTGACTGTATTCACTTATTTACTTACTTTCACATGTGTGATTTTTATTTTTGCCTGTTTGTGTCTTCATTTTCTGTTGCAGTGATGAAATAACCTTACCACCACCCCCAAAAAATAAAACTTAAGGGGAAAATGGTTTATTTCCACTCACAATTCCAGGTTGCAGGTTCCTCACTGTGGGGAAGTCAAGGCAGCAGGAACTTAAAATAGTGAGTCATATTATATCTATAGTCAAGAGCCGAGAGGAATGGATTAATGCATGGATGCTTGTGTTCATCTCCGTTTCTCCACTCACACAATTCAAGATCCTTTTGAATAGGAAATGGTGCCACCTTTAGTGGACAAGTCTTCTCACATCAATTAATATAATCATGATAACCCCCCAAGACAGGCTCACAGGCCAATGCAAAAGTAACTTTTATTCTCCTTTTAAAAGTGTTGTCTTGGAGGTTTACTGACTGTCTACTACCTAGACCTAGTCCTGGAAGCTTCTAGCCTCCTTACAATTTAATCTAGGCCTAGAATGTTTTCAGTCTTTGAGACTTACTGCTAAATAAACTCACCTTCCCTCTTTTGTTCTCTCTGAACTCTGGCTGATTTGACTCAGCTGCTCTGGTGAGAACTCCTCTCCCACCTGACTTATTCAATCTGGTTTTTCTCTCAGCCTCTGAATTGTTCTGCTTGGCCTCAACTAACTCTCACAATCTCTTCTAATCTTCTGGCTCCTTCTCATTCTCTTGCTTGTTCTGTCTGCCTGTGTCTAGCTTGTTCTCTCTTCCATCTGTCTCTGTAAAACTCTCCTGGTAAAACTGCCTCCTTCTCCTTCTCTGTGCTGCTCCACTCTCCCTCTCAACTCAATTGTCCTCCTCTCCAGGAACTCTACTGTATCCTGTATTGTACTCTCTTCTTCCTATGCTGTCTGTCTCTTCCTTGAGTAGTTTTCCTTTCCTCTCCTCAGGAGAGTTGGACATATCCTATTCTGTCAGATCTTTCTCTGATTTTTGTCACTTTGTCTGCTACTCAATTAGACATCACTTTCAAACATGGCTGCTTCCGTCTACAAAATAACTTTACCTTCATTGTTTGGGATTAAAGGTGAGTACCAATGTTGTGTCTGTATTCTGGCCAGAGGGAATAAAGAGGTGTGCTTAAGGCGAGTCACACCCTAACTAGAAACAGGTTCAATTATACTGTAACAAGCCAAACTGATGTAGATAATCCCCTGCTCAGTCTCTTCTCTGGTGATTCTAAATTGTGACAAGTTGATAATAGAACTAATTATCATACTTTGTTAGTTTTGAGACAGGCTCTCAGGTAGCTCAGGCTGGCCTTGTACTTCCTATGTAATTGGGATGACCTTGAACTCCTGATCCTTCCTATACCGGGATCTGAGGTATGTGATACCACACCAGGTTTTATTTGGTGCTAGGGATCAAGCCCAGGACTTCCTTCGTACATGCTAGGCAAGTATTTTACCACCTAAGCTTAATTTTCTGTCCATACTGTGTCCTTCTAGTAGGAATACTCTTAGGTATCAAATATCTTGACTCAAAATGAGAGGCCATTTTGAATTGATCCATTTTTGAGGAATGCTACCTAGGGGATATGTTCCTCTCTACAGTCCTGAAAGAGACTCCAGCTCACATCTACCTTCTAAACATCAGAGGCAATAACTCTCATACTCAGGAGGCCAACTATAGAATGTTATCATCGGTAATCACTTATCACTGTAGACTTCAGTACAATCAACTGCTTTTGCAAGCCTTTGGCTGTGAGCGCCTGAGCACAACAGGATGTGGTTAGGCGGTTGAAGCTCAGAGATCTGAAGAGCCCTATTGGGCAAGACAGAAGAAGGTATCTGAAAATCCCCACCTATAATATGCAAGTTTTGCTGACAGTGTTAGGAAATTCAGTTTCATTAAATATATATTTAGTTAATGCCTACCATGTACAATACATTGTGCTTCATGCATAAGGGACAATGGTTGCTTGCAGTGAGGGTGCAGTACTCTACAGGCTTAGACTGAAATAAACCCAATCTAAGCTCCACTCTGGAAGGACTTTGGTTTTCCCACTCTGACAATTGAATAGATTTGAGTTATTATCTAGGGTTCACTTCTGTCAGGCCACCTGAAGGAGTACCTAGGAGGGTTCTTAAACAAAGCATTTGCTATGAAAAGACTGAAGCAAATGATATACCAGAAAGAACTGTGTCCATTGGCACACAGCTCACATAGATGTCTCCAAGCACACAATTCTAAAAGACATGAATTGGGTTCTGAGGAATGATTCCACCTCCTTGTCATTTGGGCACTAGTGGAAACCCATGTAAAGACGAGGTCTGAGTTCAGAGGCTGGGAATTGGCAATATCTCCCAAGGTGCTAGTTGCGACTCTTTTTTTTCTCTCTGGGCTGAGAAGCTGCATCTCATTCTCTCTGCATTTTTCAGCAGTAAGAGCAGCTGTGGATGCATTTCTTGCACAAGTGCCCTGAGCTACCTGTGCTTTTATTAAAAAGACGGGAGGAAAGAATGTGATGAAAGAAGCCACTTCCCACACCCGGTGCTTGATATAAAGGCAGATCCTGCTTTTGAAAGATCCTGGCAGAATGTAAAAGGACACAGAAGCCCTGAAATTGGCAAGATAGACGTCAGTGTTAGCAGAACTAGCTTCGCTGATTTAGAAAAATAGAGGTGCACAATGATCTGGCCACTCCTTGAACCTGTGTGTCTGCCAATGTTCTGACCAGGTGTGTGCCCATTGCTGCACCTTCATTAGACTCTTTCCTTGTACCCCTCCCATACCCATTTCTTGAAAATAGACATTGTTTAGATCTGGAAATCCCCTAATCTCCCCCTTCTCCTTTCCCCCCTGAGGGCCTATAAAAACTGGGAATTCTTTCCCCTCGACTCCTCTACCCCTGCGTGGGATATGAGTCGTCCCCAGAGCTCTGGCTTTCCCGAATAAAGCCTCATGTGGTTTGCAACAAGCTCGGTCTGTCAGGTCTGTCGTGAGTTCTTGGGTGTCCACTATTGTCCTGAGGCCTGAGCGAGGGGCTCCTCTTGGAGTCTTTCACTTTGAGCAGAATCAGACTCTAAGTATTCCCATGTAAACTGTTCAATGTTCTGTGGCTTGTTTTCTATCATAGCCTCTGATGCTAGCCCTGACACAGTCAAGCTGGGCAGAAAGCAGGAAATCATCAGGTAGGAAATCACAGAAGGGACCTGGTAGCGCAGCTATCTTGACATTACCTCCTTCTACTTCTTCAGGTCTCTTTGTCAATCAGTAATAGACACCTGGCCTAGATGCCATAGCCTCAGAACTGCTTAACATGTGAAGCTAGAATCCAGTCTTCCCTTGAACTGTAAAATAGTGTTCAACAATATCAACACTTGGTTCTGGGATGGCGAGATAGCTCGGTCCTATAAAATCGCTTGCACAAGTGTGAGGATCTGAGTTCAAATCCTCAGAAGTCCCGTAGAAACGCTGTGTGTGGCCATATGCCTGTACCCCCCAGTGACAGGGGACAGATAAAGGAGGATCACTGGGGCTTTGTGGCTGCCAGCCTATCTCCAGAATCAGTGACAGATCGTGTATGGAAGGTGACTATGAAGGTAACTGATATCCTCCTCTGGCTATGATGACAGGGCTGGGAGAGAATAAACAAAATGTTTACAAGTTGGTTATTTGTCACTGCTATCCTTGTGTGTGTTTGCTCTTGAGCTTCCAAGGCTCCCTCCAGGTGTGACAGACAGACCTGTGTGTTGGAGAAGGAGCTGAGAGTTCTATATGTTGATCTGCAGGCAGCAGAAAAAGACTACAAGCCACAGTGGACATATCTTGAGTATATGAGACTTCAAAGCCTGCCTCCACAGTGACACACTTCCTCCAACTAGGCCATACCTCCTAATAGTGCCACTCCCTATTTGGCCAAGCTTTCAAACATGTGTCTATGGGGGTTATTCCTGTGCAAACTACCACAATATCCAAACTAAACACCTACCCCACTCTACTCTGAGCATGCTGAACAGAGCTCTGTGTGCTGCCAACAGGACAGAGCCAGGTTCAAGCCACATCTCTGGCACTTAATCTCTGCTATGGTGAATATAGTGGGTGTCTATAAATGTGGAATCACAGTCAGTCAAATTTCACATATTGAGGGCTTAATCCCCAGCACCTCAAAATGTGTGTGGAACCAGGACCATTGCTGTACTGGCTGGTTTTGTGTGTCAAGTTGACACACCGCTGGAGTTATCACAGAGAAAGGAGCTTCAGTTGGGGAAAGGCCTCCATGAGATCCAGATGTGGGCATTTTCTCAATTAGTGATCAAGGGGGAGGGCCCTTGTGGGTGATACCATCTCTGGGCTGGTAGTCTTGGGTTCTATAAGAAACCAAGCTGAGCAAGCCAGAGGAAGCAAGCCAGTAAGTAATATCTTTCCATGGCCTCTGCATCAGCTCCTGCTTCCTGACCTGCTTGAGTTCCAGTCCTGACTTCCTTTGGTGATGAAAAGCAATGTGGAAGTGTAAGCTGAATAAACCCTTTCCTCCACAACTTGCTTCTTGGACATGATGTTTTGTGCAGGAATAGAAACCCTGACTAAGACAATTGTGCATGTTCTGAGTTAAGACAAGGTCATACTTGAGTAGGTTGGGTCCCCAATCCAAAATGACTTGAGGGGAAGAGGGCTGATTTGACATAGTAAGTAAGTAAGTAAGAGAAGAATTCCTGTGAAGACATCAGCTATGCTGGATTGATCCTAGGAACCTGGAGCCAGTATCTTTGCAGGATCTTCAGAGGGCTTGTGATACAGCTTCAATTCAGGTGTCTGCTCTTCAGTAGTATAAGACAAGAAAATGTTGGTGTTTAAGCCACTTTATCTGTATAAGTTTCTAACAGTAGCCCCGGAAAACTAAAAACATGACCTTTGCAAAGTAATTATGGAGTAAATAAGTATTCTACTTTGTGGAATTGTTTTGAGGATTCTTTTGATTAATATTCATGCAGCATGAATGGTGACTTGTGCAAAAATTGGCCTTACACGGTTAAACATCCCTTCTATTCCTGTGGCAATGGCAGGAGATGTCATAAATCCTGGCATAGGTCCTCATTTGAAAATCACTCTTGTGCTGGGATACTTCACAATTTATCTTCAATATAGAACAGGGACACCTAAGGTCAATGAGAGTGACAACTGTGGGACCACTATGACCATTCACTAGACACTAATGGAATAAGTTCTCCATGTGCCACACAGAGCAAAGGATCTTGCATGGCCGGGTGGGACCAGGTGGGAACAGGGGGGACCACAGGGAAAATATTACATGCATTTTTTTTTCCTAAAGTGAAACCTTGAAATTAGAATGATGTGACTTTTTTTTTTAATCAATAATGGTCTTCCTATGATTTTGATTAATTAACTAATTAATTAAATTTGTGAAACTATCAGAAAACTCAAATTAGCAGGAGAATTTTAGTAGAACTAAAACTATGTAAATAAAAGAATTGAAAACGTCTGAAGCCAAAGAAAATTCAAGAATTTTCGTCCTTTTGTCTCCCAGAGGATCCTCTATTTAACCAACAGTACCCCCCTCTTAGCCATGACTAAAACAAGTTATAAAGTAAACCATTTAATTGGGTTGACATGTTAAGAGGGTTAGGTAGAGCCCATGAAAGTGAAGGCATGGTGCAGGAGGAGTTGAGAGATCAAATCCGAAACCTCCTAGCAGGAGGCAGAGAGCACACTGGGAATGGCATAGGATTTTGAAACCCTATCTGCTACTCCCAGTGACACACCTTCCCCAACAAGGCCACCCCTCCTAATCCTTGCCAAACAGTTCCACTAACTAGGGACCAAGTATTCAAACATAGGAGTTGACAAGGGGTCTTTCTCATTCAAACCACCACATCAGGCTAGCCTCACATTCTCCATAATCCTTCTGTCTCAGCTTCTCAAGTGCTGAGGTTACAGGTGTGAGTCACCACCCCCATCATGTGTGACTCTTGCCACTAGGACATGCATTCTGACAGTCATTGCACAAGGATTTGTCTTACTATATGCTGGGTACTGCTTTACGGTTGGGAATATGATCATAGATCAAAATAAGTAAAAGCCATAGTTATAAATGCTAGTAAGAAAATCAAAGCCTCTCTCTCTCTCTCTCTCTCTCTCTCTCTCTCTCTCTCTGCAGAGTAGTCAGAGATAGGTGGATGAATCTTCACACTCTTAGTACTTGGGTGGTAAGTAATGAAAGTCTGGAGCAGCCAGGGGTGAATACAGATAAAAGATGTCCGATATGGAGGGCCCTCAAACAATTAAAAAGGGAAGTACAGCCAGGCGTGGTGGCACACGCCTTTAGTCCCAGCACTTGGGAGGCAGAGGCAGGTGAATTTCTGAGTTCAAGGCCAGCCTGGTCTACAGAGTGAGTTCCAGGACAGCCAAAGCTACACAGAGAAACTCTGTCTTGAAAAAACAAAAAACAAAACAAAACAAAAAAAGGAAGTACTAGTTGATCCACTAATTCTACCTATATATCCAAAGATCACAAAGAGATATCATTTCCATGTACATTGACATGTTGTCTTAGTTAGGGATTTACTGCTGTGAACAGACACCATGACCAAGGCAACTCTTAAAAGGACAACATTTAATTGGGGCTGGCTTACAGGCTCAGAGGTGCAGTCCATTATCATCAAGGTGGGAATATGGCAGCATCCAGACAGACATTGTGCAAGAAGAGCTGAGAGTTCTACATCCTCTTCTGCAGGCACTACTGGCTTCCAGGCAGCTAGGATGAGGGTCTTAAAGTCCACACCCACAGTGATACACCTACTCTAACAGGGCCATAATTTCTAATAGTGCCACTCTCTGGGCCAAGCATATACAAACCATCGCACATGTTGCTCACAACAGACAAGACATGGAGATGACCTAAATGCTGTTAAATAAAGATTATAGAGTTCATTGTACTGAATGTTAACAGATCAGTCTAAAAGTAAAAATAGAGTCACTCACGTTAAAGTTCCATAGCACCATGCTGACACTAAGTCATTTTGCTGAACTTCCGAAGGCTTTTCAAGGTGTATTGTCCAGAAGGATTCTACTGGGAAGGAAGAATTCGTTCTCCTGCCCCAACTTACAAGACCAGCTGTGGCTGATGTTGTTGAATTCTAGGAACCAGAAAGAGAGGGATGGAGGTAAGGCTTTTTTTTTCTCCTTGATTCTTTTTCCCAAAGTCTATCTTGTGAGTCCTTCTAGCAAACTCCCAATAAAAGGCTTGTCCTTGACATTGAACCTCTCCTTTGTGATGTAAGCTGACTATACTAACACAAGAAGGCATTCCTTGGGGCGTGATTCCGTCCTGTGCGGCTGTTCTGTGGAACAGGAGGCAGTTGTTTTCCGTCCGGCTTCCCCCACACCGAAGTGCGCGCCTCCACCTCATGGAAGACTCGATGGATATGTACATGAGTCCTCTTAGGCCTCAGAACTACCTTTTCGGCTGTGAACTAAAGGCTGACAAAGACTATCACTTTAAAGTGGATAATGATGAAAATGAGCACCAGTTGTCGTTAAGAACGGTCAGTTTAGGAGCAGGGGCAAAAGATGAGTTACACATCGTAGAGGCAGAAGCAATGAACTATGAAGGCAGTCCAATTAAAGTCACACTGGCAACTTTGAAAATGTCTGTACAACCAACAGTTTCCCTTGGGGGCTTTGAAATTACACCTCCTGTGGTCTTACGGTTGAAGTGTAGTTCAGGGCCTGTGCACATTAGTGGACAGCATCTAGTAGCTGTAGAGGAAGATGCAGAGTCTGAAGATGAAGATGAGGAGGACGTAAAACTCTTAGGCATGTCTGGAAAGCGATCTGCTCCTGGAGGTGGTAACAAGGTTCCACAGAAAAAAAGTAAAACTTGATGAAGATGATGAGGACGATGATGAGGATGATGAAGAAGAAGAAGAAGATGATTTTGAAGAAGAGGAAACTGAAGAAAAGGTACCAGTGAAGAAATCTGTACGAGATACCCCAGCCAAAAATGCACAAAAATCAAACCTAAATGGAAAAGACTTAAAACCGTCAACACCAAGATCAAAGGGTCAAGAGTCCTTCAAAAAACAGGAAAAGACTACTAAAACACCAAAAGGACCTAGTTCTGTAGAAGACATTAAGGCAAAAAAATGCAAGCAAGTACAGAAAAAGCACATGGAACATTCCTGGGCACTACTGGTAAATTAAGCCCAAAGATGGGGAAAGAGGAAAAGGAGAAACAAATATAGTACCATCAGCAATCCAGACATCTCAATCCCCTTTCCTGATTGGCCATCCATTCCCCCTTGCAGGCTGGAAGCAATCTTGTTTTTCCTAAAGCACTTTTCTTTTACTCTTGTGATGCCGAAAACTTTGCTTCTGTACCACTTGTGCATATGCCTCATTTCTTTGACCATGTTTTAACCTTTGTATCCTTAGCTGCTCTCAATAAATTTTTAAATGAATCAAAAAAGAAGAAGAAGGAGGAGGAGGAGGAGGAGGAGGAGGAGGAGGAGGAGGAGGAGGAGGAAGAAGAAGAAGAAGAAGAAGAAGAAGAAGAAGAAGAAGAAGAAGAAGAAGAAGAAGAAGAAGAAGAAGAAGAAGAAGAAGAAGGGATTCCTTGGCTCTTAGGTAGTTGATACCCAGCCGGCTTCCAAATTCCAAGAAGAAGGAGGAGGAGGAGGAGGAGGAGGAGGAGGAAGAGGAGGAGGAAGAAGAAGAAGAAGAAGAAGAAGAAGAAGAAGAAGAAGAAGAAGAAGAAGAAGAAGAAGAAGAAGAAGAAGAAGAAGAAGAAGAAGAAGGGATTCCTTGGCTCTTAGGTAGTTGATACCCAGCCGGCTTCCAAATTCTATAAGGTTCTGAGTTGATGGCAGCCACTGCGTGTTTATATACTGACTCTAGAGATATAGAGCTAATTATCTTCAAACTAGGAAAGTTTCCAACTCTCCCAGAGAAGTTTATTTATGCTTCATATAACTCAGGGCAATGACTACATTCTCTGATTTTAATTCCAGGTTTGAGAAATTGTGAGGCATTATTTCAAAGGTAATGGCAGGAGGCATACTGAATTAGCAACAGCTTGTGTGGAGTTTGCTAGAAGATTCCACAAGCCTCTTGCTTAGGGTTGCATGAGGAAAGGGTTAATGCACTTACCTTTTCAAAAGGGTGACACTTAAGAGGTCACCAGGACAATTTTCAATCAAGACTGGAGTTCTAGCACCAGCTATCACAAACTGAGTGCTTGCAAGGTGACAAGTATACACATGTGCATTGCCGTTTAATCTCCATAAAAGTCCTGTGCAACAGTGGTGTCTCCCTGTCTCATTTTATAGGCAGCTTAATGAGGCTCAGTGAGATCACATGGTAATCACTCTTTTCCGTGGAAGCTGAAGGTGGGTACATAGCCACCACATCTGTATGAGGAAGGGGCCTGCAGCCTAGAAAGAACTAGACCCAAACCCCGGGAAAAGCCCAGTGTCTAGATAGCAGACTGATTCGTTGCCCTACATCTTAAATTGCCTTTAAAAGTCTCTATTAAAGGGGATGAAGCGATGACTCAGCAGTGAAGAATACTAGCTGTTCTTGTAGAGGACCATGAGTTCAATTCCAAGTACCCACACTGGGCTACTTACAATGCTTGTAACTCCAGTTCCAGGTGACTGACAGACATGTGGCTCACACAGTGACAAGGGAGCATGCACACACACACACACACACACACACACACACACACACAAGTAAAAATATTTTAAAACATACTTTAAATAACATTTACTTAAAAGAATCATTCATTAAGAAAATGAAACATGCCAGGCAGTGGTGATACATGCCTTTAATCCCAGCACTTGGGAGGCAGAGACAGGTGGATTTCTGAGTTCGAGGCCAGCCTGGTCTACAGAGTGAGTTCCAGGACAGCCAGGACTACACAGAGAAACCCTGCCTTGAAAAACCAAAAAAAAAAAAAAAAAAAAAAAAGGAGGAGGGCATGGGGGACTTTTGGGATAGCATTGGAAATGTAATTGAGGAAAATACAAAATAAAAAAATATATTAAAAAAATTATAAATAGAAAAAAATTATCTGCCTAAAATTTTGTAAATGTTTTGAGGCTAAATCTAAAATATATTGAGAAATTAAAGAAATCCAAGGCCAAAGGGGGAAAAAAAAAGAAAAACCAAAAAAAAAAAAAAAAAAAAAGGAAAGGAAAGAAAGAAAGAGAAAGAAATATTGAAATATTTTACTTGTAAATTCAGAAAGGATCACAGAAAAGAGTAAGTATACGAGAAAGGGTTGTTCCTTGCTTTAAAATAAGCTTTATAAGCATAGAGACATTTGTTTCTGATCAAGGCAGTTCACTGAGAACACCAATGGAAGCTGCTTTTTATCACACAGCTGGACTAGCATGTGTGGTGGCTTGAAGATGCTTGGCCCATGAGAAGTGGCACTATTAGAGGGTGTGGCTTTATTGGAGGATGTGTTGCCTTGTTAGAGGAAGTGTGTTACTATGGAGATGGGGCTTTTAGGTCTCAAATATATGCTCAAGTCTGGCCAGTGTGGTCCAGATCTCCTCCTGGCTGCCTTAAAATCAAGATGTAGAACTCTCAGCTCCTTTTCCAGCAGCATGTCTGCCTGGATTCTGCCATGCTTCCTTCCTGATGATAATGGACTGAATCTATGAAACTGTAAGTCAGCCCCAACTAAACGTTTTCCTCTATAAGACTTGCCTTAGACATGGTGTCTTTTCACAGCGATGGAAACCCTAACTAAGCATGTAAAGAGAGAAACAATAGAACTGAAGCTCAATGGTAGGAAACTTGCTTTGTGTGCCTGAAATCTGGGCTTAATTCCCCAGTGCTGAAAAAAGAAGAGAGGGGACAAGCAAAATATAATTTCAATTTCTCTTGCTGTCTTGTTAATGTTCAACTTCAAAAGTCTCCACTGTCTACAACAGTTCCAATACTTAAAAGTCCACAGTTCAAAGACTCATGGCAATCGTCTAACGATAACCCCTTGTAAAATCGAAAATCAAAAAGCAGATCACATACTTCCAATATACAATGCCACGAGATAAACATTACCATTCCAAGAGGGAAGCCTAGTAAGAATTTTTGGTTTCTTAAAAACCCAATTATGAGCCGGGCGGTGGTGGTGCAGGCCTTTAATCCCAGCACTCGGGAGGCATAGGCAGGTGGATTTCTGAGTTCGAGGCCAGCCTGGTCTACAGAGTGAGTTCCAGGACAGCCAGGGCTACACAGAGAAAC
Organism: Mus musculus; assembly: GCF_000001635.26. Lineage (NCBI taxonomy): Eukaryota > Metazoa > Chordata > Mammalia > Rodentia > Muridae > Mus > Mus musculus. The sequence continues at coordinate 39,202,384 of NC_000076.6, forward strand.
CCTATCTGGAAAAAAAACAAAAAACAAAAAAAACCCAAGTATGTGTCCTGTTATGTGATTGTGTTTTTGTTTTGTGTGGGAAACCGGATTACTTCAGATTGTCCACTGTGGGACTGTGAAAGGCAGCATGTTTTCTGGTTGAGCTAGATTTAAACTCCTAAGACCCAGCAGATAACTAGGCAAGGGATGGGAGGCCCTAGCTCCTGACACGAGGCCCCAGCTCCATAATTCTGTGGCTGTTGGTCACATAGGGCAAGCTATTGGTATTCTGTCTGGACTCCACCCCCACAGTTACCTGGCAACAGCCAGGTATGCTTCTCCCCACGGTTACCTGGCAACAGCCAGGTAGGCCAACCCACTATAAAAGGGGCTGTTTGCCCCCTCCTTCCTCTCTTACTCCTGCTTCTCGCTTGCTTCTCCCTCTCCCTCTTCTCCCTCTCCCTCTCCGCCCTCTCCCTCTCCCTCTCCCTCTCCCTCTCCCTCTCCCTCTCCCTCTCCCTCTCCCTCTCCCTCTCCCTCTCCCTCTCCCTCTCCCTCTCCCTCTCCCTCTCCCTCTCCCCATCTTGTTCCCCCTCTCTAAATTCCCTTCCCCTCTCTCTCCATGTGGCCATGGTCGGCCTCTACTTCTCTACTCTCTCCCTTTCTACAATAAGTGCCTTAAAATCCTGAATTGTCTCTTCTCATCAGGACCCGCCATACTGGAGCAATGGAACAGGTCTTCCTCTAAAGCGCCATGCATCTAATCTCCCACGGGAGGCCTTAGCACTCCCAGACACAGTCTCCACCAACCCAAGCAGCCGACCAAGAAAGCCCAAGGACTCTCCTCCCCTCAGGACCCAGCTGGAGCTCTCTCCCTGCCCTTTTCCCTTCATGCCAGGGCCAGAGCCAGCCCCACGGGCCCCGTACTCCATTCTCGGCTCTTGCGAGGCATTCAGTGGTGTCTGTGGTGTCCAAGAGTGAGAACCTGCTGTCCTTGGCCTCCGTGCAGGACCCAGGGACCTCAGACTGCATTCCCGACCGCCAGAGCCAGGCCCTTCGGCTTCTTTCGAAGCCTGAAGCCCACCTGGTGGAAGCATGGGGTGCGCCAAGTCAAACTTCCATTAGTGGTCCTAGCTCTGTGACAGCTGGCCATTTTAACACACAGTCCACAACCACCAACTATGATTTGTCTTGTACTCTAGGAGGGGAATGCTTTTTGCTACAGTTAGTTTACATTCAAATTCTGGGGACTCTTGAGATATGGTATAAATATGTGAGCCCTGAGAAGAGCTGTGGCAGTGGCTGCTCCCCCTGCTACTGCTCCTGGTCCCTGCTGTTGTTCCTGCTATTCGCTGCTTTGGCTATTGCTAGATTGCTGGATTTCTGGACTGCTATCTAGAGATATCCTGACAATGAAAATTGAAAATGCCCCTAGGAACTCTAGGTTCCTGATCAGCAAGAAGCAGTCTAAAGAGATCTAAATCCACTTTCCCCTCTACTCTTCTTTCTCTCCTACCTAGTATTGGGGGATTGAAGGGATAAGGGTGAAGAAAGGTGGTAGATAAAAGAATCCAATAAAGTATACAAAAGTACAGCCACAAGGAGGAAAGGGAACAAAGTGAGGAAATACTGGATCAAAGGAGACTGAAAACCAGCTGGGCAATCTCCAAATTCTGCATCTCCATGTCTGATGTCAAGGCACTCTTCAGAGTTCCAAATCCTTTCAGCTTTGTTGACTGCAAAATGCTTCTCCGTCTTGGTCTGGTTCCATTCCTTGTTAGCAGCTCTCCTTGGTAGGCATCCCACGACTATGGCGTCTCCAACATCCTGGGGTCTCCAAGGCAATCCAGGCTTCACTTTCACAGATTCACAAAATGGCCTCTCTAGGCCTCCGTACAGGTACACTCCTGCCACATGTCTGGCCTCAATGACTTTCCTTAGACTCAGAGCAAGATTCTACAACCCCTTTCTTATATACTTTACTCTTAATCCAGAACCATGTGGCCCAAGCTGCCAAGTTCTGTTGCTTATTAGGGCTGGAACTTAGCCCCCTCACTCAACAATGTCTGTATCAACTCTCTGTTTTTGATGGTTTCCTTCACTGTTTAAACTTGGCAGTCCTGGAACTTGCTCTGTAGACCAGGTTAGCCTTTAACTCAGAAGTCCACTTGCTTCCTCCTTCTGAGTCCTGGGATTAAAGGAGTACCCACTGAAATGTAAATAAAGAAAATATCTAATAAAAATTTTTTTAAAAAAGGTATACTCACCTTAAGTTTTTCTTTAATCTCTTTTTATAAATTGAAATCTTAAGTGGGTATGGCCTTGCCCTGAGGTCACCTTTATTCTATTTATATCAGAGTTTTCTTTAATCTGTTTATCTCCTTGAACATAAGAGCTCCATTTCACTTCTGGGTACACCCCTCCCCTTTTTTTAAAACTGTACATTTTGTATTTTTCCATGCTTCTTTTCATTATAGATCTTCATAAGACTGGCCACTAATAACCACACAACACAGTCAATACTAGGCTGTCTTGAAATCTCCTCTGCCAATGCCATTACTCTAAAACTCTTCAATTTAACCTCAGGCACAGTTTCTGGATAAAGGCAAAAAGCATCCCCCTTCTTCACCAAAATATAAGAATGGTCTCTAAGCTACATACTAATATTCACCTCCTCTGAAACTTTTTGAGTTGGGGGCCCCACAATTCTAATAACTCTCAGTATCACACTCTTCCGTGTTCCTAACAGGATATTAATCCCTGCTTAATATGTTTAATTACTTTTCTAAGCCAAAGTACCAAAGTCTTCCAAACAAAAACAGGTTCCATCCTAATATCTGAGTCTCTGGTACCAATTTCTGGCTTAGTTAGGGTTGCTATTGCTGTGAAGAGACACCATGATCATGGTAACTCTTATAAAGATAAATAGTTCGGAGGTTTAGTTCATTGTCATCATTGGGAGGAAGTCTGACAGAATGCAGGCCAACATAGTGCTGCAGAAGTAGATAGAATTTTATATCTGGATCCATAGGCATGGGGGGGGGAGAGAAGGGGGGGTGAGCTTGACTTGAGCACTTGAAATCCCAAAGCTCACCCCCCACACACACACCTCAGTGACACACTCCCTCCAACAGGGCCCCACCTGCTCCAACAAGGCCATACCGCCTAGTTGCTATCAAACAGCATCACTCCCTAATGAGCACTCATTCAAATTCATGAGCCTATGGGAACAATTATAATTCAAACCACCACAGCAGAAGAAATTACCCTTTTTTCCCCCTTTTTTCATTAATTTGTTTATTTATTCACTTTACATATTCATTGCAGTCCCTGCCCCACTATACTCCCCTCACAAAGCCTTTCTCCCCATTCCTCTTCCCCTTCTCCTCTGAGAAGGGGGAGACCACCATCCCATATCACCCTACCCTGGCACATCAAATCACTGCAGGACTTAGGTGCATCTCCAATTGAGGCCAGACAAGACAGCTCGGTTAGGGGAATGATTCCACAGGCAAGCAAAAGATTTAGGGACAGACCCCACTCCAGTTGTTGGGGTGACCCACATAGAGATTTTTTTTAAATACATAATGGTAATGTTCTTAACAAACTGAATTTTAACATGGTGCCAAGTCTTAATCCCTCCAAAGTATGCATGGCATTTATAAACTGAAAAAGGAGAGCTGAAGAAATTCAGGAGCAAGCACCCAGAGTCTGTTGTGCCATTTGCTGACTGCACCAACATGGAAGCCTTTGGAAGGGAGCCCATGTGGTGTGACTTATTAACAATAGCTGACCCAGCACTGAGTACTGTTCTAAGTGCTTAGGTCAATTTAAGTACTATTTTAGTTAGGGTTACTACTACTTGGGGAGGAAAGGGTTTATTTTTCCCTCATCACTGTTCACCACTGAAGGAGATCACAGCAGGAACCTGGTGGCAGGAGCTGATGTAGAGGACACGGAGGGGTGCTGCTTACTAGATTTCTTTCCTCTCCTCTCCTCTCCTCTCCTCTCCTCTCCTCTCCTCTCCTCTCCTCTCCTCTCCTCTCCTCTCCTTTTCTTTTCTTTCTTTTTCTTCTTCTTTCTTTTTTTTTTTAAAACAGAGTTTCTCTGTATAGCCCTGGCTGTCCTGGAACTCACTTTGTAGACCAGGCTGGCTTTGAACTCAGAAACCTGCCTGCCTCTGCCTCCCAAGTGCTGGGATTCAAGGCATGCACCACCACCACCCAGCCTAGATTTCTTATAGCAACACCCAAGACCGCCAAACCCACAGTGTACTAGGTCCTCACCCATCGATCGCTAAATAAGAAAATGCCCACAGGCTTGCCTTCAGCTGGATTTTTTTTTTAAGATTTATTTATTTATTATATGTAAGTACACTGTAGCTGTCTTCAGACACTCCAGAAGAGGGAGTCAGATCTCATTACTGATGGTTGTGAGCCACCATGTGGTTGCTGGGATTTGAACTCAGGACCTTTGGAAGAGCAATCAGTGCTCTTACCCGCTGAGCCATCTCACCAGCCCTCAGCTGGATTTTATAGAGGCATTTTCTTCATTGAGCTTCCCTCCTCTCAGACGACTCTAGCTTGGGTCAAGTTGACACTAGTTAGCCAGCACATACTTTTCACAACCACCCTGTGGTATGCGCACTATTGTCTTATCTGGAAAAGCTGAAAGGGAAAGCACAGAAGGATCATGTGTTCTGCCAAAGTCATATAGAAAAGTGACCCACCCAAGGAGAGTAGCAGCAGCAGGGGCCACACTCTTCACTACAACCATCACGTTTAGTTGGTGACATTTGATAAAGCCTCTAGGATTCACGGCAAGCTGGGTTCTGTCTTATAGCAAGAAAAGTCCTGTTGGCTGAGGCTAAGAAGATGCTATGCATGGGCTCTCTCCCTAGAAGAAAAAGGTTAATAAATGTTGTGACCTGGCTATGTCAGAAATACAGATGAACACCCTTGTGTTCCTTGAGTGTCAGAATCTGTTGAATGACAATTCACACGATACAAGAATTTGTCAAGTAGTGTCACTTTCCTAGATAGCTTTCCAAGACAAACAGAGTTCTTCTGTTTCAATTTTAATCATTGACTCTCAGGGCATGCATTACGCATGACACAGTAATTGGCTCCTCCTCCTTCTCCTCTTTCTTCTCTTCCTCTTTTTTCCCTTCTTTCCCCTTCCCCTTTTCTTGTATGTATGTACATATGTAGGTTCAAGAATGGCAACAAAGGGTTAAAGAGGCTACAAACTGTTCAAGGAATTTTAAAGAGGTCTGAGCTGCTGAAAGCAGGGAATATAGGGTTGCAGAAAGATCCTGTTACAGATGTGGCCACTGCTCTATAGTCAGGCTGCTTGGCCAGAGTTGAACTGAAGATTCAAGGTGTGAAGGAGGATGTAGAGGTGAAGGCCAGGGTGGAATCCATGTGGACAATTGGGTGGACAGATGAACAGCTGGCCCACGTGGACCACTGGACAGATGAACAGATGATAATTTGAGCAGTCTATGTCAGTAATAGGGAGTAGGCTGGGCTGAAGAACCTGGGTTAGTTAGGAGTTCTCAGCCTGTCAGTCACTTGATGTACACACTGGGTGGTGAGATGACAGGTTGGTGGGGCCACCACCATCACAGCATTGGATACTCTCTGCCTCTGGGGTCCAGGTAAGGAAAGTGCAAACTTTCCTCAGTGTGGTGTGTCTGGTAAGTTCTTGGGCCTAGTTCTCCTCATTTGGCCTTCTTATGTTCATGTGTTCCTACAGTCTCCATTTACTTTGATCCATTGGTGGGGGACCTTTCTACTGTTAGAAATAAATTCTTCATCAACCTGAGCTTCATAGGTAGTGCTGGACTGAAGATACTGTATTTTCGGCCCCAAGAGGCAGGCATCTTACTTCTGAATTTGCAATCAAAATAGCATCATTGTAAAGGGCCCCCCAGGGCAAGGCACAGGCTGAAAAATCACCACTTTTCACAATATGTACGGACATAGGGTGGGATCTGGGCAGATCTCAACAATAAGCAAACTTTATTGCTGGAAAGGGCTTCCATTAGAACAGAGCCTTTACAAGCTCAGTGGTTCTGACTTTAGTGTGCTTAGCTTCACCGCTGGGAATGTTTCAAACGGAAACCCAGAAGTGAAGATCGATCTCTCTCTCTCTCTCTCCCTTCTTTCTCTCTCCAACCTTCCTTCACCCTCATCTCCCCAAGAATAAAATTCATCATGAACTAGATATTGAAGAGATGCTGTGCAAAAACCTGATAAAGAAAGATGGGCCAGAGAGAGACAGAGACAGACACAGAGACAGAGAGACAGACACAGAGGAAGAGACAGACACAGAGACAGAGAGACAGGCACAGAGAGGCAGAGACATAGAGACAGAGAGACAGGTACAGAGAGGCAGAGACATAGAGACAGAAGAGGTGGGCATAGGGAATGGAATCACATTCCCAGAGTCATCTCAAATGCAGCCAGGTGTTGGCAGTTACAGGGACAACTTGTCTAATCTCATGAGTGCTGCGCAATGCTCTGAGGACTTATTTGATGTTGAAATGTTTTCTTGAGTAAGAGTCACAAAAGGAACAATTATTGCCTGGCATTGCTTCACGTTTATGAGACTGGTATAGTCATCACATGCACAGGGCAGTGAGCGCATCTCTCTCCCTGTGTTCTCTCCAGGATGACTGCTGCCCTGCCTCGTGTTTAATTAATAGCATTTAGTATTCAAGGAAGGAAAGAGGAAGAAAACTTTAAGGAGATTTTCCTTTTAAAAAAAATTATGTTTTAGGAATTCCTAAGAAAGGTTTCCAACTTAGCCATTCTTTGAAAAAGCATCCAGTTTCAATCAAATCTCCTTAACACATCAGAGAACACTTACGAGCGGCATTCTGGGGCTTATCAAGATGGAGCTAGCTCCAAAAGGCCAGGGACATTAGCTGCTGAGTCAGCCAACAAAATCTCTGAGCCAGGATGGACAAAACCAAGCCCAGGGTCCACAGAGTGAGCCAAAGGGCCCTGGGATATTTGTCTTCCAGCTTCTATCTGCAGTGTTCCCGTTGCTATGGGGACAGAGCCCATTGGAAGGGAGAGCTATTACATCCATCCCTGGCTACATGTGGAAATGCATTGCTTTTGTTGTTATTTTTTTTTTCTTTTTTGTTTTTCAAGCTGCACCTATAATTCCAACCAACAGCTCAGAACACCTATACCCAACTAGGAGCAGGAGAACTCACACTTGGCTCCTTTCTCGAGCACTGTTTTCTCTTTTCAGGAGAATGATAAATCATAATCAGGAACGGGTTGTGAGACACAAACTAATCCGCCACTCCATGTCGTTGGCAGTATAAATTCTAGGAACTCAGCAGGGCAGAACGTTGGCTGTAAAAGAGCTGGAATCCATCTGTGAAACGTGCCCCATGCATCTGGAGCCAGGTCTTTGATAATCTTAGAGCCCACGGGTCCAGTGTTCCACTGTAGGTCATACTGTTACAAGCAGGCTTAGCAGGCTCCCTGCCTCCCCCACCAGCACAAAGCCAGGCTGCTGGCCTCCCAGACTTCCTAATGGACTCTTTTTGACCATCCAGATATATTCTCATTTAAATTCAAGGACACACACCCACAGGCTGATCCAGGAGGGGAGGGAGGCTTACCATGAATTGAATAATACATGTGGTAAAAAACAACACCAGCCCTTATTTGCAAATGAAAGAACACTAGAAATTATTTCTGGTGGAAATATAAAAGATTAAATTCAAGCAGGGAGTGGGAGAGGATGTTTTTCCTTAAAATCCCTCAAGAAGCCACCCCATTGTTTTACTTGTAAAAGACACAATCTGTCTTGAGTTGGGAATTCAGTGGGCAGCAGAACACTGGCCCTAGGGGAGGTTGCTAGGCCTCCTTAGAGGGGAGTTCAAGGGGGTAGGGAGAGAGCTAAAAGGGGGTCCCCATAATGGTAAGTCAGCTTAGCATCCATTTTCCTTCCTTTGCTGGTTTTCAATTTTCTGTCATTTTCTCACCCTCATGCTACAGAGTCAAACCCATTATACTGTGTGAGACACCATCATCTCTGGAGATGGGGGTAGCTTTGGCACATGATCTAAGTCATGAGATGGAGCTGTTAGACTCTGTTCCCCTTTCACCAGTCATAAGATCATGGGAACTAACCTGGAGCTGCCAATGCCTGGGGATTCATAGCTCAGCCCACCTGAAAACCAAAGCCAACTGAGTCAGGGAGTGAGCATCTCTAACTTATGTTATGCCAGGTGCTCTAATGAACACCTGAATCTGTCTATTTCTGAAACTAGACTGCCCTGGATCAGCCCTTATGTTTGTTACTGTACTGTTTACTTTTCTATTGCTGGGATAAAACACCATCATCATGGTAACTTATAGATGAGTTTATTTGAGCTTACCATTCTAGAAGGCTAGACTCCATGATGGCAAAGTGAAGGCATGGTGTTGTTGCAGGATATTTGATCACACTGGGAACCCTGAGATTGTGTTGTCTACTGGAGAAACCTGTTTCTAGTTGTGGTGTGGCTCAGCCTTAGCACACACCTTTAATTCCAAACAATGAAGGTTAAGTTAGTTTGTAGAAGGAAGCACTCATGTTTGAAAGTGATGTCTAATTGAGCAGATGACAAAGTAATGAATCAGAGAAAGATTTGACAGAACAATACATGCCCAACTCTCATGAGAACAGAGAAAAAACAAAACAAAACAGAGGCTACTTAAGATAAAGCAATGCAATGAAAGGAAAGGAGAGAGGCCAGTTTTACCAGGACAGTTGTACAGAGATGGCTGCAGAGAGAGAACAAGCTAGACATAAGTGAAGACAGAATGAGCCAAAGAAGGAGAAGGAGCCAGAAGATTACAACATATCGCCAAAATTAGTATGAGGCAAAGCAGATCAATTCAGGAGAAGCCAAGAGAAGCCAGATTGAATCAGTCAGTCAGGAGAGGAGTTTCAGCCAGAACAGCTGAGTTGAATCAGCTAGCCAGAGATCAGAAAGAACTGGGAAAGGATGAGTTTATTCAGCAGCAAGTCTCAGAGGCTGAAAACATTCTAGGCCTAATCTAGATTAGATTATATGGAGGCAAGAAACTTCCAGGACTAGGCCTAGGTTAGCAGATAAAGGCAATAAACCTCTAAGACGACAATTACATCAGGCAAATAAAAGATAGTTTTACATGGTATCAAGAGTAGGAGGCTGAGGGCTCACATCTTGAGAAACAAGCAGGAAACAGAGAGAAAAAACTAGAAATGGGCAAGTCTTGAAATTCTCAAAGCCCACCTGCCAGTAACACGCTTCTTCCAGTGAGGCCATACCTCCAACAGTGCCATCAGCTGGGGCAAGTATTCAAGCATCCAAGCCTATGGGAGACATTCACATTCAAACCACCACAGTTACTCAGTGATTTAATTTTGTTCAGAATCAGCTCTATCCAAGTTTCTGTCACTTTAATTCAAGCACTCAGCAAGGTGGACTGTTGGCTGCTACTCAGATATCTTGGGTGGCATCACTGGGTACCAGAAACAGACCTGAGTTAGAATTCAGGAGAAAAGGGTATGAGGCATAGCGACCTCTCCTGAAGCATCAGAGCCCTGGGGAGGCTGCTGGGTACCCAAGCTTCAGCAGTCTCTGATTCTAGCCCCACTGTGTGATAACAAAGCTTTCAAGAAGACTTGAGTAAGAGCCTGAAATCTGAGAGTATCTAGAGACCACAGCTGAGAAATAACCCCAGAGCCCATACTTTAGATGTTGACAGCCTTCGGATGTCAATGTGTATGAATTCAAACCAGATACTGTTTTTTTTTATCACTGACAAAATGCTTGAGAGAAGCAACTTAAGGGAGGAAGAAGTTATTCTGGCTCACAGTTTGGAAGAGTTCCGTCCAGCATGGTGAGGAAGGCAGAGTTGCGTGCTTGGTGTGAGGAATACTCCTGGGACTTGTTCTGGCTGTGGAACAGGGGGTGGAGACTTGGGACTAAAAGCAGTTTAGGCTGAGTTCCCAAGGACCCTTTTCCTTCATCTATGCCCCACCTATCAAAGTGCAGGACATCTTAAGACAGTAACAAAAGCTGAGCACCAAGTGTCAAACACATGAACCTGTGGGTAATACTTTAATTCAAACTATAAAAAATAAGCACAATATATGAACATATATGGATGCAAATGTGTGCATTAGTCACTTAAATGACATTGTCTGCAGATACCGTGAGATTTCTCATACTGACAGCCAAAGCTTACCTAAGAAAATGAAGGCTTATTAACTGACAAATCAAAGAGTGATTATTTACTTGTTAAGGATTACATAAGATATATATCAAGAATTACATAACAGACATGAGATTTGGGGAAATGACTCTCCTCAAAGGTAAGAATTACAGCCTGCCAAACACCTCAAAAGATATTTACCACAACATGGAAAATGAAATTGTGTGTGCATGTGACAGGGGTGTGCTATATGTGTGCATACATGTGTATGCATGCATATGTGCGTGTGTGTGTGTGTGTGTGTGTGTGTGTGTGTGTGTGTGTGTGAATGGTGAGATGTGTGCATGGGTGTGTGATGTATGTAAGAGTATAGTGTGCATGTATGTGCATGTGTGCATGTGTGTGTATGTGTGTGTATGCATGCATATGTGTGTGTGTGTGCGCGAGTGCGTGCTCGCACATTGGTGTACACATGTGTGTGGTGTGTGTGGGAATGGTGAGATGTGTGCATGTGTGTGTGGTGTATGTAAGAGTATGGTGTGCATGTGTGTGAATTTGTGTGTGGTGTGTGGGGGTATGATGTGGTGTGTGCATGTGTGTATGTGTGTGTGCATGTGTATATGTGTGTGCATGTGTGCATGTTTGTATAGGTATGTGAGGGTGTGTGTAGAGGTCTGTGTGCATGCATGTGGCAATCAGGGGTCAATAGCAGGGATCTCTTTTCTCACGCCCCATCTTTAATTTTTGAGACAGTGTCTCTTTCTGAACCTAAAACTCATGGGTTCAGCTAAACTGGCTTGTCCATGGGCTTCAGAGATCCAAGCCATGTCTTTTCCCCACCCCATCCTGGCCTCACCACCAGCAGTGGGATCACAGATGTGTGGGGCTTCAGACTGCTTTTTATATCCCACCAGGGGATCTGAGCAGGTGTCTTCATGCTTGCACAAAAGGTACTTTACCAACTGAGCCATCTCCCCAGCCCCAGAAAAAGGCATTTTAGATATGGAAGTCAAGCCAAGCAGTGGTGGCACATGCCTGTAAACCCAGCACTTGGGAGGCAGAGGCAGGGGCATTTCTGAGTTTGAGGCCAGCCTGATCTACAGAGTGAGTTCCAGGACAGCCAGGGCTATACAGAGAAACCCTGTCTCAAAAAAAAAGTAATAATCAATTTTTTTAAATGACATTATAAGAAACACAACTTGGGGAAATAGGTAATGAGAAGGGTGCTCCTACAAACAGCTCATTAGGGGAGAATTGCTAGCTTGAATCATGAATATTTGCATCTTCTGGACCAGTGATTAGAAAATCCCGAATAGGACTTGCTGGAATTCTGTACTACGGGATGGAGGGAACTGGGTAGGATCCCTCTGGTCCACATACAAGTGCTTCTAGAAGTCATGCTCAGCTGACGAACTCTTCTCACCTCAGGCTGCCACAGATGTGGCTCCAGCCAGGCTGCTTCTGTCTTTTTATCCTATTACTAACCTAGACCTTCTGAGAGTACCTTTAGTAGAAACACAGAGTAGCTAGTTCTCATGTCTGGGTCTAGAACAGCATCAGCTCTTGTGTGGATTGAGGAGTCTTCTGGTTGGTCTAACTGCTTTCACCCTGGCCCTTCTTGTAGATCCCGGAGTGAGTCTTTGAAGATATGTAAGATCTTCACCTCAGATCAAAACTTCAGGAAAAGATGGCCTTACAAACATCCAAGGAGCCTTTGGCTCTTTGGCTCTCTGCTCCATGACCTGTTTCTCTGAGCTCATCTGCTCCATACCACCCCCCTTCTCTCGGTCAGCCTCAAAGGCCTTCCAGAGTGTTCTGAAACTCTTTACTGTAGTTAGAAAATGCCAGGCTCCCCTGGGTCAATAGCACACAACTTTAATCACAGCTCCTCAGGAGGCCGAGGCAGGAAGAACACACATATACTTTTTTGGAGGTAGGGGATAGATTTTTTTTTCCAGACATGGCTTCTCTGTGTAGCCCTGGCTGTCCTGAAATTCACACTGCAGATGAGGCTAGCCTCAAACTCAGAGGTTCACCTGTTTCTGCCTCCCAAGTGCTGGTATTAAAGGTGTACACCACCAACTGCCCTGCTAAGAGCACAAATTTTAAGTCATGCTTGAACTACGGGTATGTTCAAGGACAGCCTGGGCAAGTTAGTGATGCCCTGTCTCAAAAGGACAAGGAAAAAGAGGGAGGGACTGTACATCAGCAGTCCATTGTGGGACGTTGAAAGGCAGCCTGGTTCCTGGTTGAGCTAAAGCTATAAACCCAGGTGACCCTAAGGGACAGTAGGTCTTTCGCCTGATTCCTGAGCACAGGCTCCTGGCGCTGGCCACAGCCCTCCATAGATTTATGGTCTTCAGTCATGTAAGGGCAATGCCCCAAGCCCCTCCACAGGTAGAGGACATGATCTGTGGTTATGTAGCCCCAAGACAGATCTCCATTTTAATGAGGTACCTAAAGGACTTGAAGCTTTGCCAATAAACTCTCCTTCCCAGACATTCCTCCCTCAGGCCCACCCTGAGAAGTGGGATATGGATGGTTTTACTTGTCCACTTTCCACCATGACAGTAAATGCCTTAAAACCATGGACTGTCTCTTTTCATCAGGATTCACTGTGGGGAGCCATGGAGAAGGCCTTCGAATACAGAGCCGCTGTCGCTGTCTAATCTCCTGTAGAAGGCCTCTCTGGGCTCCCAGCCACAGCTGCCACCAAGTTCAAACCCTCAGATGTAGTCAAAGCAAGAACTCTCCCCATGGGACCAGCCAGAGCTCAACCTCTTTTCCCCCTCAGCCCTGGGCTAGATCCAGTCCTCAGGGTCCCCAACTCCGATCTCCATTCTTCTGTGGCATCCAGTGGCACCTGGGTGCCCAAGAGCATGAGAACCAGATGGCCCCATCCTTGTCACAGGCCCAGGGACCCCCCAGCCAGCTCAGGCTGTCCTGTCACAGACTGCGCTCCCCCCCCCCCTCTACGCACACACCCCAGCAGTGTCCTGAGGCTTCTCCGTAGCCCATATCCCGACACCAGCACATGGAGTAAGCGCTATCAAAACTCCCCAGGGGCCATGCCCTGTAGGGTCGGTCCGGGTGGGGGAAGGAGGGAGCGCTGAGTTCTAAAGCCACACTGTCAGCAAAGTCCCCAGGGACCACCCTACTTAATCTCATAAGCTCTTCCCACTCAGTAAACTTCTACTTTCTCCCCTGGTACTCATCAGATACAAGTGAAAACAATATTCTTAAAATGTATTCTGATAATGAGATAATTTTCAGGTCACTTATTAATGAGGAAGATAGAGCAGATTCAAAGTACATCAAAATACATAGGTTTATATGTAGTCACTCAGGGAAACAAGAAGAACAAAATAAGTTAGGTATAAGAGTAGTTCATGTTCTAAAAGGCAAGACAGTTGTAACCTTCAAAATATCTTATTTGTAAGGGCACTCCTCCAGACACACAAAACATGCCATTACATCTTTTTTATTTCTTTATTTTTGTATGTGCGAACACATGTGCACACATGGAGGAAAGGTGGTATATGTACATACGGAAGCCAGAGATCGATTTTGTCTTTTCCTCTATCGTTCTCCATCTCGTCAGGCAGGGTCACTCTGTGAACCGGAAGTTCACTGTTTCAGCAACACCGACTAGCCAATGAACTCCTAGAACTGACGGTCTCTGTCCCTCCAGCACTGGAAATACAGATACCATCATGCCACCATGCCTGGCTCGTAGATGGATGCCGGAGATCCAAACTCAGATCCTCGTATTTGCACAGCAGGCACACCCTCGCTTCCAAGGGTTAACCTTCAGTTTCCCAGGCTCATAAAACACCGGTGTCCTCACTAATTAAAGTCATTTCCCTTGAGTCTGTCCTAACAGAGGACAGTTAGGGTCTTAACAAAATATTCTCTCACCACCATTATGTACCCAGTACCTGGAATGATGAGTGGCCCATTGATAGTAACAAAACACGAAAGTATAATACAGTCAATATAATGCTGAATTTGCTTTGTGAAATGCTACCATATGGCTACTGATAATGGACAGACTGTTGTCTTACTTTCTCTTTAAATTGCTCATACAACTCACTTGCACGTAGCAGGCCTTGGTGCTCATCAGTTTCCCAGAAGTTAATCATTACTAAAGAGCTTCACAAAGTTTTGTTTTACATCTGGCTGTGTTTGCTTCCAATCAGATCCTTCACCTCTCCCAAGGCCTCTCGCTGCTCATTCCAGATTGTACAATCACTGCTATCAGGTGCTGGGAACTTCACTCGATAACCCTTAGATTAATAGCAATCAATCATCATTACACAAGACATGGCTGAGAAGATTTTCCAAATATGATTTTACTTTCCTCCACCCTCTCCTACAGCTTCCATGATGTCTATTTAGACATTAATTAACTTTGTTTTTTGCTTTTTGTTTTTTGTTTTTTGTTTTTTTAATTGAAGAGCAGGATTGAAAGGATGGTTAAAAGGACATATATAATTCTGACCCAAAATTAATTGTAACTGTTTAGGATCTCTCTTTCTAATCTAAACTCAAAAAATATATATAACCATCATATACAGCACCATCTTGATATACAAAGCTTTGTGAAGGGGAAAGTAGTCGAGGCTTTGAAGACAGAAGACAGCAGCCTTGATACACTGTAGGGGCTTGTCCAGTATGGCAGTGGGAAGTGTAAGCCTGGAATCAGACAGTCTGGATTAATAAACTCAACTAGGTCTCTGAGAAGTCATGAGGTTCTGTTTACAAGTTGGGGTCTCCACATGCTCATCTGTGGGATGTATTTTATCAGATATTTAAAGGATAATAAAATATCATGTGATTAGAAACCTGTCCAGTAGGAGTTGAATACATTTTATGGATTTAGTTATTATTTGTGGTTGACAAAAGAAAAGTATTAAGATGTTCTAGTTGGGCACAAGTGTGAATACATTACTACTAGTAATGCAATGCAAGTAAAAAGGGCTTGTAGTAAATTGTCTTATTCACTTTTCTATTGCTGCAATAAAGGACTAGGACCAAGCCTTCATAAGAGAAAGAGTTTCGTGGTATGGTTATAGTTCCCAAGGATTAGGGTTTGTGATGCTGGGGACAGCGAGGGACCTAGTGACAGACATGATGGCTGGAGCTCATATCTCAGATCACTAGCACAAACCAGAAAGAGCTAACTGGGCATGGCACTTTGGAATTTCAAAGCATGCCCCCAGCAACATATTTTCTCCAGCAAGACCTTCCCTCCTAAACCTCCCCAAATAGAAACACCAACCAAGGACCAAGTATTCAAACATCCGAGCCTGTGTGGGACATTCTCATCTAAACTTTCACGCACACCAAGTCAAGGGAACGGAGAATGCTGGAAATGCTACAAAGTGAACACTGAGAAAAGAAAATGACTGGCTGAGAGCCTCGCAACTCTTTCTTAACAACCATCTGAGAATCAACAGGGTGAATCACTGTTTCCTAGATCAAATGATAATAGTAGGATTATTAACTTTCAGCAGAAACTTGAGTGTGTGTGTCCTTCCCTTCAAAAGAAGTGACAAATTTCTATGCCACAGAAGAAAAGCTCTACACCAGGGCAAGCTTGTGATCGTTTTATTAGAGAAACGAGGGGTCTTATCCACCTTCCCCACTGTTCCCTCAGGGATTCCCTATGAGAGGACAATAATGAATCACAACAACATCCTGAAACTGTAAGAGTGAATCCTCTCTCCCACAGGACACTAAGTTCACACAACTAGCTCATATGACACGTGACAATAGGAAATGAATCTCAGTCATCGTAAACAATGAAATGATGTCATGGAAGATGTACTCTCTGAGCCAAGCTGAATTATAGCCAAATCCAGACTTGACTGAGTTACTTAGCCCTACTAATGTGACGTTAGTTATTTGCAAATAAGGATAATGTTATCTGTCTCAGAGGGTTACTGTATGGAAAGACAAGCCCAACAATATCAGTGTATGATATAGTCCTGACACATTAAAAAAAAAACAAGACAATATTAATTTTCCCTTTTCCTACTCTCTCTCATTGCCTGCTCTGATCAAGTCTTTGACTTGTGATCTTAGCTACTACTTATTACATTCCAAGCTAGTTGTCACATCCCCATTTCCTGTGCTTTTAGGAATTTCCCAGATGGGAGCCAATTTAGCATCACCGGGCCTCTCCCATATGCTACATGGATACACACTTATTGGAAGGCCTCCTGTCAAGAAGAATATTTGCAGTGGGCTCAACATGTCCAGTAACCAATGTTCCAGAACAATAAACTTCTAGATAGGCCAGGATAATGGTTCTCTCCCTCAACTCTTGGCTTTGTAGCCTGGGTTTATACTCAGAGTATGAGTGACTCTATCAGCTCCTGGCATGCAGCTCAGAGCCCCACCATGAGTCTTATGGCTATATGTGCAAGCTCTTACATTATCTCTTTCAACCCTTTGTTTCCTTGACTTCCTCCCAGTTACAGCATTAAACTGTACATGGTTGTAGTGTGTGCATTGCAGAGAGTGAGGAGGGAGCTACTAGAAGCAGTTAGGCCACTATGCTTACTTAGTCACGGGACAAAACCCTTTGATGAGCATAAACTCTGAATTAGAATTATGTCCAAAAAAGGACAAATACAGATTTCGTTCTTATTGTTTGTTTTCCATGAACATTCTCTACTCCTTGCATATGCTGGAATCTCAATCATTATTGAAAGAATAAATTAGCAAAAGCTCTCGTTAGCTCACTTAGTATGGACTCAAAAGGTGTGAATCTTATTGGACAAAGTATTCATGCTGAAGCATTGGAACACTGGGGAAAATTTACCTTATGGAGTGGAGGAAGGTAATAGAATATGTGTATAGTCAGAGTTAGAGACTGAGCTCCAATCAATAAAATAAGATTCAGCAAGGGCAAGCAAATGGCTTCCATATGGATCCAGCTGAGAACTGGGGGTTAGGGGGACTGGCTGAGCGCAGCGTCAGTAATGATTTGGAAGTCCACAGAGGGCTGCACTGCAACCAGAGAGCATGGCATGTGGGGCTGGGTGTGTAGATAGCTTACTCTTCAGCCAAGAGGAATGTGTTTATTACTCTTGATTGGCCTTTGCCAAGTTCAAACCTAGTGGGAATGCTAAGCATATTCCTCTGCAGTTCCAAATCTCAAAATCAATGCAAACTAATCAAAGAAGTTTCAGAGTGGAAAAAAAATTAGAACTATTAAAAGTTTGAAAAATAAGTCTTGGGAGAAAATACACTG
The DNA here is from genome assembly GCF_000001635.26 of Mus musculus. Taxonomy (NCBI): domain Eukaryota; kingdom Metazoa; phylum Chordata; class Mammalia; order Rodentia; family Muridae; genus Mus; species Mus musculus. Next base: position 39,219,838 of record NC_000076.6, read on the forward strand.
AAGAGAGCGTGTATTTGGTTTGTGAGAAAGAGACCAGGGGAGCAATTAGTCTTTAATTATATAAAGTTATGTTGCAAAAAGGACAAAAATGACTTATCTCCTCCATACCTCATGAAAAGTTAAAGTAATGGAGGCATGGCACCGGCCTTGCTTCATGATAAGTCTGTGGCTTGCATAGTTGAGATGATCTTCCGCACAGTCAACTCCACCTTGAGCTTTGATTCAATGTCTCACTTAAAGGCCTGCACTCCCCCACAGTATAAATGAGAACCACCCCCATCAAAACCATGAAAGGGGAGGGAAATGCCATGTCCTCTCATAAATATGTTATCAAAATTAGAATACATTGTCTTAGAAAGGAAGCCTAGGACTGGAGTGGTTACACTCATCATGTTGGTTCCTGGCTGTTTATGTGGGCAACTGAGTTGGAGGAAGTCTAAGGGGGCTGAAATAAGTAGAATTGTCTTTCTCCTATGCATACTTTAATTTGGCTAATACATCCCAGATGTAGGCCTGGAATCTTTTACACAATCTCAGGATCTTTTACATGATGCAAGGCAATATGGTATGCTGGCTAGTTTGATATCACCTTGATATATGTTATAGTCATCTGAGAGGAGAGAATCTTGAATGAGAAAATCAAGGTTCTCTGTAAGACTGGGTGGTAGGCAAGCATGTAGAGCACTTTCTTAATTAGTGAGTGAAGGAGAAGGGCCCAGCCTATTCTGGTGGACTTGGCTTCTATAAGAAAGCAGGCTGAGCAAGCCACATGGAACAAGCCAGTGAGCTGCACACCCTCACGGCCTCTGCATCAGCTCCTGCATCCAGGTTCTGCTCTGTTTGAGTTCCTGTCCTGACTTCATTTGATGATGAACAATGACGTGGACACGTAAGCCAAACAAGCCCTCTTCTACTTTACTTTCATTTGGCCATGGGATTTTATCGAAGCAACAGTCGCCCTAATTAGGACACCTGGCCTTGTGGATCCCTTATCAGTGCCTTTAATGCTCATTTGGCAGACAAAGCCATACACAGTCTACAGAATTCCTGGTGATGTTTCTCTATGCTTTTGAGACTAGCCTCCTTCTTTGTTAACTCTCCTGTCCTGTATTTCCATTCTTTGACGTATTTTCCTCCAAGCACTTTTGCTGCCTCCGTCCCTGTATTAATGTCCCATAGGTGCTTTCTGTTTGATCACATTCTGTTCCATGCTTGCCTTTCTACCTTCCGGGATTCCCCACTGACCACTTCACCCTAGTTCAGGTTCCTGAATTCAAACCCAGCCAAGAGCCCCAGAATGTAGTCTAGGGGAGCAATTTGCATAACTCTTGATCCTGCTCTCTCTTGAGGTCACTCTCACTCTGAAATAATCCTAAGTATTTGGTTATTTAGGATGAAATGCACAGATGTTGGGCTCAAATCCAGAGCCTCTAACTCTTTAATCTATCATTCTCTAGATAAAAAGCCTTGCAGAAGTGTCTTTTCTCATCACTGTGATCAACTACTTGTAAAAAGCAACTTAAGGAAAGGTCGGTGTCTTTTGGCTTACAGTTCCAAGGGATATAGTCCATAATGGAAGAATTAGGGATAATTTCAGTGTCACACAAAGGAACACTTAAACAAAACAAAAATATCAAAGCAGTCACAGGTGGTGACTGCTGGTTGGGGAGCCTTTCAGTCTTTCACAGTTGACTGTTTTTAAATGAATTGGTGCAAAGGAAAGAAAGGAGAGCCAGAAGGGGTTGGCCACTTGAGTTTTGAAATGTAGTGGAAAAGAAAATGTGTAAATAAATATAAGCTTTACTAGGAATCAGGGAGTTGAACTAAAACATTTACATAAAGGTGTTCCAAGGTGGGGGAGATAAAAAGGATTTTAATTCCTTGCTGCAAACAAAAGTTTCATGGTGTTAGATGGGACTAACATGTGAAAGAACCTAGTGGGGAGACCCCCACTCAATTCCTGATTCAGCGTGCACCCAAGAATCACGAACAAACAGACTGTCTTGATGTAAAAACACGAGGTAGTTTAATGGCAGAGCTCCGGGTCAAAACATATCTCACCCAGGAGACAGTGGATTCGATCATGAGGCTTGGAAGCTAGGGGTTTTTATAGAAAAGGGGCTGGGGCTGGGGGAGGAATTGGCGCGGTTTCACATGATTGGTTCATTTGAACATCAGCAGACTGTACATGCAGATAACATTTAACTTAGGTCAGAAGGGCGGGAGATAGGGAGGCGCCGGGACAGTCCAGCATGTCTTTCTCTTTATCTTTATGGCCAAGCAGCCTCAGGAATGTCTTAACAACGGGCCTGCCCGGGCATGTCCTGGCCTGTTCTGCTATGTTCTCAGCCCCAGGTTTCAAAGCTCACAAACAACTCTTTGGGCTATTTGACATAAATTACATAAATCACAGGTCTCAAGTTTTATTTTCTTTCACATGGAGTGTTTCTTGCAGCAGGAAGGCACAGTAACAGGAGCAGGTCGTGCTGGGCTCTCAGGAAGCAGAGTGATAGATAGTTGCTGCTTCTCCGATGCTTCTTCATTTTTCAGTCCATGGTGCTGGCCCACAAAACATCGAGGGTGAGTCTTTCCACCCATGACTACCATAATCTAGAAACTTCTTCCCAGACACACCCAGACGTTTGTTTCCATTGTAGTTCCCAATGTTGATAAGACTTCAGGCTTTCCTGCAACTAGAAAGCAGTGCTTTGACTTCCATAAGCCTGGCTGAGAACCATGCTTCCAGGGCACAGTTCAGAGAATTCTGAGTGATTCACAAGCCAATCTTTGAGAACAGCTTCTGGAATGTCAGGTGTAGATTGTCCACAAATGTATCTGCACGCTGAAGAAAAGCCCTGTAATTGTTGAGCATCATCTCCATTGGGCACAGAATGGGGAGTGAACAAAATCACGCTCCCGTTCTCATAGGCTGTGCAGTACTGCCAAACACCTATGTTAGGCATCAGGCAATGACAACTTCCTGTTGGGCTACAGTCAGGAGCCCAACAGGAATCCAATAGCAAGAATTAGTGCCATCTCTTTCCCAACACATGCTGCTTGACAGTGATCAGAAATGTGCATAAGCCCGAAACTCTTGTTTATATTTATTTTTAATTAATTCTTGAAATACGGTCTTACTATGTTGCAGTAAATCTCCAACCCAAATATGCCCCAGCAATGAAAACATGACTCAATTAATATGAATACAGGCTGTGTGCCTAGATTGGGCAGATCTACTGCTACACTACCATCTTCCACATCTATGAGACCCCTTAGAATCTGCGGTTTCTCCAGGCCATGTTCTTCTGTTCCACTTTTCTTCTTCTTCCTCCTCTGCATCCTCTCCCTCTTCCATTTTCTCCTTCTCTCCTCTCCACCTTCCCTTTTATCTGCCCAATCATCAGCTCTTCTTTATTTTACAAATTAAGGTGGGAAGTAGGTTTACAGGAAATCACCTGAGTGCTGACTCATTCCTTGTTCATAACCACTCACAGGAGAACGAAATTAACATCAAATATAATTAGCCCCAGGGCTATCCACAACATTACTATGTATCCCTATTTGGCTTGAACTACCTTTATAGACCAGACTAGCACCAACCTCACAGAGACCCATCTGCTTTTGCCTTCTGATTGCTGGGCTTGAAGGCATGCATCACCACACCGAGCCTGTTTACATTTATTTTGGGGGCAAAGACAGTGTCAAAAGTGGCTAGACCTGACAATGCATGGAACTGGCCAGTTGTAGTTGAATGGAGAAGTGGCTTAAGCCCAACTATTCCAGGAAGCCCTTGTTCTGACTGACTCAGAGATAGTAGCATGGTCAACTGGCTAAGAAAAACATATAAAAAGGGACCTTGGGGCTTCTTGGGCTGTTAAAAGCTGTGAACTAGGAAGCCACAACAGAAACAAGGGATCTGATGTCACCTTTCTAAAAGCAGAACACAAGCCTGTAGAGAGGATATCTTATGACTGTATGGATGTGGAATCTGTCAATAATAAATCTGATGGCTTATATGGCTTAGGCAGGAAATAGGAGGTGGGACATCCGGGTGAAGAGAGAATTCTGAGGTAGAGCCACAGGAGAGATTCGCTTGGGGAAGATGTAAGGAGATGGACGTATGGTACCTGAGCACAAGTAACTAGCCACATGGCAGAATGTAGGTTAAAATATAATAAATATATATTTGTTCTATAAGCTTTGTTCCTCTAGAGAACCCTTATATACCATCTGAGTAGCATCCTTGCTGGACAGCCATATTTTAGCCTAGGGAAACTATTTGTTAATAGTGGAGAGCGTTTCCTTTGAGAGGGCTCATAATAATCCAGTAATCCAAAATCTTTCTCTAGGACTAGATAACTTCGCAGGTAAATTCAGCCACAGGTATCTCTTGGGAGGAATGTAGGTTAAAATTAATGAGTTATTCTAAGTTATGATCTAGCCAGAGAAGAGACTAGCTATATGACCAAGGTATTTGTAAATATATTTCATGTGTGAGTCTTAATTCTGGGAGCATGGGGCTGGGAGGAAGAACCAGGGTCTAACGTCTACACAAGCCTGGGAACCTGGAGGTCTAAGCAGATGCTGAAGGATGTAAGGTGTCAGAGTTCAGGACCTAAGAACCTGGAAACCAGAAATGAGTGAGTCCAACAGCCCAGACAGGGCAAGCGTCCAGAATCGGAACAAATCAGGGTGGTAACTATCATAGGAGATGAGTACAGGTGCCCTTCCCCCAGCCCTGAGTAGCCTAAACCACCTAGCTGGAGTCCCCTAGCCTTGCTGCATTTCCAATTTCCTACCTGAGATTTGAGGAGTTGACTGCCCGCTGAGCTTGCTTTGCAACTCAATCCAGCTGAAACAAAGGATGGGTCTGTGAGCTTTCCCTATATAAACACAGTGCTGGAAAATGAAACTTTGAGCCGGGAACAGAAACCTTTGTCTTGGCTTCATCCTTCTCTCATCTCCCACCACTCCTATCCCCACCCCAACCCCACCCCCATCCACACCCCCCAGTCCTTTTTCATTTCCAGCCTCCTTTCAGGTACAAAGTTCAACCAAAGCTGCTGCACAGCTATAGATACACGCTGAGGAGTGTGACTTATTGAGCCTGGTTAGCAAGTAGTCTTATGGATGTGGTTATGCACACCTGACAGGACTTAGCCACAGCTGGTAGAGAGATGGCCAGTTCTAAAATCACTTCAGAACCAGGCCTGAAATTAACCAGTTCCCATGATACATGATCACTTGCTCATTTTAAAATTAAAAAAAAAAAAAAAGTTTTCAAAAATAGCTGCACCGTGTCAAGATCTGAGCCCTGGAAGAACACAAAACCAGGCAGGGAAAACAGACAGGCAGGAACCTCCAGGTCATGAAGAGTATGGCAGTGCAGGCCATCACAGTCTACTGCAGGAGCAGAGAGGAGGCAGAAACCACAGCTTGCATCTGGAACTGGGTGAAGCTGAGTGGGAGCTGGCTGAAGGAAAGCACCAGGATAACAGAGACTTAGGTAATGTGATGGTTTGTATATGTTTAGCTACCAACTTCTGTCTTAGGGTTTTAGTGTTGTGAACAGATACCACAACCAAGGCAACTCTTACCAGGATACTTAATTGGGGCTGGCTTACAGGTTCAGAGGTTCAGTCCATTATCATCAAGGTGGGAGAATGGCAGTGACCAGGCAGGCATGGTGCAGGAGGAGTTGAGAGTTCTACATCTTCATCTGGAGGCTGCTAGGAAAATTCTGGCTTCCAGGCAGCTAGGAGGAGGGTCTTAAAGCCCACACCCACAGTGACACACCTATTCCAACAAGGCTACACCTCCTAATAGTGCCACTTCCTAGGTCAACATATACAAACCATCACAGGTAATGATGCCAAAGTGTACTGGCATTATTATAAATGCTTTATATACCTGAACTCATTACAACTGCCAAAGGAGTACTGGACTATACCCAGATTGCAGCTTTAAAAAAAAAAATGAGTCCCAAAGATATTAAGTAACTTGTTAAATGGTGCCTAGATAGTATGTGGTAGAGCCTCTACTGTCTGTCTCCAGAGCTTGTGTCTTGCTGCTTAGGGGAAATGTTAGGATGGGATCTACAAGGGCAATTCCCAAGAGATACCTGTGGCTGAATTTACCTGCGAAGTTATCTAGTCCTAGAGAAAGATTTTGGATTACTGGATTATTATGAGCCCTCTCAAAGGAAACGCTCTCCACTATTAACAAATAGTTTCCCTAGGCTAAAATATGGCTGTCCAGCAAGGATGCTACTCAGATGGTATATAAGGGTTCTCTAGAGGAACAAAGCTTATAGAACAAATATATATTTATTATTTTTATATTATATATAAGGGAGATTTATTAGAATGGTTTACAGCCTGTGGTCCAGCTAGTCCAACAATGGCCATCTTACACTGATATGTAAGGTCCAAGATTTAGTAGTTGTCCAGTCCATGAGGCTTGGATGTCTCAGCTGGTCTTTAGTATACGCCAGAATCCTGAAGAAGTATGCTGTAATGCCAGGGAAGGAATGGACTTGCCAGAGAGTGTGAAAGCATGTAAGCAAACAGAGCAAGCTTTCTTCTTCCATGTCCTTTGTATAGACTACCAGCAGAAGCTGTGGTCCTGAGTAAAGTACATCTTCTCACCCCAAAGATCTGCATCAGAAAAGGGTCTTCTAACAAACAAGTCTCTCACAGGTGTGCCCAGTCATTTAAGTTTTAATTAATTCCAGATGCAGTCAAGTTGACAACCAAAATCTGCCATCACAGTTGTTAACAAAAATAAATTACAACCAAATGTCCTTGCCAAATTTCTAGGCATGAGCCAGTTTGTCGACATGGAAACTTGACTGAAAGAGAAGCTGAGTCCTTAAGAGAAAGCACATGTGACATTGTAGAAAGTGCACACCGTCACTGGGGCAAAGGTGGCTACCCAGTCACAGCTGCCAGTCTTTGAACTAACTGCATCATCAAAGCATCATCATTAGCCTCTTGTTAGAGCAAGGGAACAAGAACTGCAGCTAATAATGAAGGTGATCTGTGTTATACCAGTGTCACTCAGAGGGGAGCCATTGAATCAATGGATATTAAATTGACTTCAGATGTAAACTAGGCACCTATAGGTGCAAACTGGCTTCTTGGGCAGTAGCCATGGGCATAGAGAAGCCCCCGAAACTGTACCTCATACTTAAGTCCAAGGCCAAGGGTACTAAGACAGGAAACAAACTCAGTGGAGATTTAGGAGCTTTCTCATCATAATCAGCTGTAGGTGGTCAGTGTGGTCCAGGAAGAGCTAAGGCATCCATCTGCCTCAAAGTAAAAGACGCATTATTGCACCCTGTACATCCCACTCACAAGGAAAGCTTGCAGTGTCTTGTTCCAATGACTCCTACCCAAGGCACACTCAAATTTCTCACCACTCACGGAGTGAGGAGTCAGCAGGTAGTGGGCATTAACAATATTCCTGAGAGCCACTAACACTGAGAAACAACTGAAAATAATTTAAGTTTAATACACTACCTAACCCAAATTCCTCCCTAACTCATCTTCCCACAGCAGGCTCCCCTCAAAGCTCCAGAATCCTTTAACACAAGAGGAAACTAGAGTACAAAAAAAATAATATTTTTATTCTATTCAAATGAACACATCACTAAGGTCTCTCCTAGATCCTGGGGGGAAGGGTCTGTACAAGTGAGAGGCTCATTAAGTAAGGGCCATTAGCTTCTAGAGCGATTGGCCCATGGCTGGGAGCCCAGAGAATGAACTTGGAGGGGCACTGGAGGAGCGAGCTGGGCAGGAAAGCCTGCGCGTTAATGCTCTCCAACCAGACCTCTTTTCCTCCCCTCTATAAATATTTTCACCCTGTGACAGTCGCCAAGGGCTTTTGTTTGTCTGTTTTTATCAAACCAGGTTCCACCAAATACTCTTGTAATGAAGAACAGCTGGTGAAGTGCTGGCGCTGAGCCGGGCCAGCTCTTCATTGTCATTCACAAAGATAGAAACTGAGAGCTGACTCCTGAACAGCCGCGCTGGGTGGGGATTGGAACTCTCTGGACATCCTCGACCCTGTCTATGAGCCAGCGGGAGCGTGCGTGCCCCTTCATTTTTCTCCATCTGCGGATCGATGCTCTTTACTAAGCAGAGATGCTGGGTGAACGGCATTATTGAACTGCAAAAAAATGTTAGTATTATTGCTTTTCCTCTTTGATCTCGAGGGGCAAGATAAATTTATGATATCTTAATTGTTTCCATGGCAGCAAATCATATTGTCCCAAACAGAGAACTGGATGACTTCATGGCTGGATTGAGAAAAAGGAGAAATCAGATTGGGAGTGAGAATTCTGCTCAAGCATAAATATCTTCAACGGCAGCGGAGGGAATAGAGTAAATTGCAGTCAGGCAAAATTGCTTTTGGTTTAACTGTTCTCGCAAGTTCACCCCGTGAAAAGCCCCTTCTCCAGGCTTGTAATTTGTGTAATGATGCCTCCTTGCCTAGATGCACAGAAGGCTAATGGGGAGACTCCTCAGGCTTGGGAATGTCTCAGCAATGCTAATTCCAATTGTTTTGCAGCAATATCTGCATATCTGCTGTAAGCTGTTTTGTTTTCCAAACACATGACTCTGTGTGTGTGTTTGTGTGTGTCTTTATTTCCTAAAAGGGTTTTATCTCCCCCACCTTTTTTTTTTTTTAATCAACCAACTTCCAGACAAAAATTATTCTTTTATCATCTGAGGAAAAAAAAAATCTGTCAAGAACTGTCTCTCTGCCACTGGAGTATCTACTTAGCCTTATTAGGTCGCTTTTGACTTCATTCTCACAGTTCCAGACTGTAGTATTAGTTCTTGTCTATTGTCTGAGCAACAGCAAACTTCTTTTCTAATTTTGAGCCCCTTAAAATTTATCTCAGTTCAGCCACATACAACAGTGACTTAGGATTTTCAAGCCCTCTTTCCTCTCTACCACGCCACCTCCACCCCCACCCCTGTCCCAGTCTTTATATGCAAACATTTCCAGAGCCTTGTACCAGTGACAATCTTCTTCTTCTTCTTCTTCTTCTTCTTCTTCTTCTTCTTCTTCTTCTTCTTCTTCTTCTTCTTCTTCTTCTTCTTCTTCTTCTCCTCCTCCTCCTCCTCCTCCTCCTCCTCCTCCTCCTCCTCCTCCTTCTTCTTCTCTCTCTCTCCCCCTTCTCCCTCCCTCTCTCTCTTGTGGTTTTTTTTTTAAGATTTATTTCATTTATATGAGTACACTGTAGCTGCCTTCAGACACACCAGAACTTGTTTGTACTCTGTACGACTCCACTAGAAATTGCATAGTGATAGTCGGCTATGTCAACTCTAGTAGATTATACCACTGCTATTTACTTGGATACTAATCTAAGTGTTTCTTTGAAGGTTAATGTGTAGACCTGTTAAACTTGGGAAGGGAGAAAGGCCATTGAAGGTGAAGGCTTACAACAATAATTTTGGGCGGAGTTCATCCGGTCAGACCCCGCCTGGGTTTCCAGCTTGCTATCTGCCCAACAGATTTGCACTGTTAGGTTCCTATCATTAAAATAACCACAACAACTGTTTCATTAAAATAATTCCTCTCCCCCTTGCCCCCCCCCATGTGTGTACACAAAATAGACAGAATCCTGTGCCCTTAGTGGGGGTGGAATGACGTGGTTCTTGTCCCTAGGACAGGGCCAACAAGGCATGGGCCTCCATGAGTGTCAATGGCTGTGGTGGGCATAAGGCTTGCTCTTATAATAATGTACATATTTTCTTGTTCCTCCCTCCAGGCATGTCCTCCCTGCTAATGTTAGTGACTCCATGCACAGCAGATGTCCAGGAGTGCTGTGTGGCTATGGCTCAGCAAAATGGCAAACACTAGGACTTTCTGGACAGTCCTGCAAGCCATGGAAAAGAACTCTAAAACCATGAATTTAAAAATATATACTTTCTCAACTATGCAAAATATAAGGATGCAATATGAATTAAATGAGGGGTTTCGAGAATCTAAAGGAACAAAACAGCTGTGCTTCGAGTCAACTCATCAGAAAGATACTAAGGAAGGAGATAAAAAGATTTAGGGAGTGGTAATGGCAGGAGACCCTACCCAGCTAAATTTTTTATGTTTACAAAGGCAGACAGATTCCTGAGTTTGAGGTCAGACTGGGACAGAGAGATCCAGGCCCAGGCATGGTAGAAATGGTTAATTTCAATTCGAGGTCCCACCTAGCTAGCTTATTGTCTGTACTTCACAATGACAGTCAGATCTCTGAATCCTTTTGTAATAGGAAGAAGAAAAAAAAGTGAGTTTGCTGTCCCCTAAAAATCAAGGGGCTGGGGTCACAGGATGCTGATTCATGGGAAAATCAAATGGGAACCTGGGGTAATGACTGAATTGATATGTAAATAAAACGCTGGGCAGTGATCTGCAAGAGATGAGCTATCCAGAGAATTTTTTAGTATAAAAAGAGAGAACTGCCTGGAGAATTGCCAAGCAGAACATAGAAAGAGAGAGCTGCCTGGAGATCTCCGGAGAGAGCAGAACCTACAGAAAGCTGTCTGGAAAGCTATCTCTAACAGAACGTAGGTTGTCAGATTGAACCCATGAACTTGTAGTCATTGCGTTCACTGCTCCCAGACACTCCTCCCTCAGAACCCCTCTCCAGTTGAGGCTGGTCCTTAGCAATCCTGAAAATAACAAAACAATGGACTTGTTTGGCGGACTGTAGGAGCTGAGAGAAGAAAAGAGAGAGGATCCCAGGGTTATGAAACAAGGACTTCTATCAGAAAATAATATTAAGAGTATGATGAAGGAAGGAGATAAGGTCCTATGAACCCAGCATTCTCTTCCACCTTTCCTAGGTCTTAGCACATCGGGCAGTGCCAGGGACTCCTTCTCGAACCACCATGGTTGTCTTCTCTGACATTGTTTTCTTCCTCACTTCCTGAGGCACCTCCTCCATACCCTCCTCCTTTCACCATATCAGTGTGCTTCAGACAGATCTGTGGTGATCTTGTCTTTGCAGCCACACCCTGGCAATGGCCCGTGACTTCTGAGCCTTATCGCTCATCATGACAGAGAGGAGCGTGGTCCCCCAACAGCTACTGCACTATCCAACTGTGGTTTCAGGATCCTGGGCTCAGCCTGTGGGGGGGGGGGGTCCACCATCTCAGCATTCCTTTGTTACAGATTTCTTTTGGTCCTCCACATTCGACGGCATGTGAAGTTCTGCTTGCCCCGCCTTACCCTCTCTTCCATCTTCCCAAGACTGCATTTCTCCACCCACTGTCCCTGTTGTGCTCTGTCCTCTGTCCCGGATAATTACCCCTGCTTTGCATTTCTCTTCTATAATGCGGTTTAGAATCTGCAACTAGATTAGCATTCCTGAAGTACAGCTCGGATGCGTTATTATCCACTCAGTATTCTGCAGCCTCCTCCCAGTGCCTTTCAAATGAACTTAAGAACCCCCAACCGAGCCTTCCCATCCAGACCCACAGTTGTCTTGTCTCTGGCATCCTGTCCGGCTTATTTCCTCCCCTGGGATCTGTATATCCAAATACTACCTGATTTTCAAGATGTCCCATCTTTCTGAAGTCTTCCCTAATCTAATTAGAAGGGATTTTTTTTTTCCTTTCATCTAGATTCTCATAAACTGTAACATGTGACTCATTGTTTTTGACCTTAAATTATACTTCCTGAATATTTTACTCATCAGCCAAAATTATAAAACTCTTCATGAGAAGAATAGAATTCTTTATACCACGCCCCCTCAGAGTGCTTAGCACAGTGTTTTGCATATATTAGGCAATAAACAAATATTTCCTTAATTAACAATTTTGAAGGGGGCTGGGGACACAGCCCAGTTGGTAGAGAGTTCTCCTAGGATGCACAAAGCCCTGAACTGAGCTTAATCTGGGTTCCATGTAAAATGGACACTGTAGCACACACACACACACACACACACACACACACACACACACACACACGGGATCCCAGCTCCTGGCAGGTGGGAGCAGGTGGGGTTATCTTCAGCTACATAGTGAAATTGAGGTCAGTGGGGGCTACACATGACCCTGAGTTTAAAAAAACAAGTAAGTAAGGATCAGTAAAAAAGGTGGAGGGACTCACCACCAGCCTGGTAGCCTGAGTTCACTCTCCAGAACTGACTTGGGGAGGGAGAGAACTGAGTCATCTCTCTGCGTTGTCTTCCGACTTTATGTGTGCACTGCCCCCCCTCCCCCCGCCGCCAATATATGGCAAAACCCCTTTTATATCTTTAAGTAAATTTATAGGGATGAGGACTTGGCTCAGTGTGTATTTGCTGTACAAGCTTGAGAGCTTGAGATTGGGTCCCAGCACCCGGGAAAAAGATGGTTGTGGTGGCACATCTATGATATGAGTTCTGGGAAGTGCAGAAGGGCAGATTCTGACAGATGCCCAGCTAGCATAGCCAAAATGGTGAGCCTGGTTCCCTAAGAGCCTCCACTTATGAAAAATAAATAAATAAATAAATAAATAAATAAAGCAGGTACCAGAAGTTGACCTCTAGTTTCCACACATGTATGTAAAGGTGAGCATATCCACACATATATGCATACATCACCTACACACATACAAAGAAACAGAAAAATAAATAAAATTATAAAGAAAAGCCCTTAAGACTTGTGGCTGATTTTGGAAAAGTTTTTAAAAAGGGAACAGTAAAAAAAATACTTGGATTTCTGGGTTAGATTAACGGATGAAGAGTCAGATTATTGGTAAGGATAGGATTCCTGACAGCAGAAGATGGTTTGAGTTTTAGGGGACAGTAAGACATTCACATGAACACAGGAAGTAGAACACTTAAAACTGGAAAACATGGATGTGAAAGATAACATCTGAAATTACACACAGACCCCACCGGGAGAAAAATGTCTTGTTTTTTATCTTTCCATCACTAACCAAATGTGGAACAGTGAAATGCAGCTTGGTCCCCAGGTAAGCTAAGGCTTGAAGCCCTGAGACCTTGAAGGACCTGTAGGCGTTTCACCTGCTCCTGGCCACCAGGCCTGTCACTAGCCGCTGAACCACATAAATTTGTGGCCATCAGTCATGTAAGGCCAATGCCCCAAACTCCTCCACAGGTAGAGGACATGACCTGTGGTCACATAGGCTCAAGACAGATCTCCATTTTAATGAGGTACCTAAAGGCCTGGAGGGCTTAGCCAATAAGCTTTCCTTCCCAGGCACTCCCCCCTGTAAAAGGTATTTAATCTCAAGCCCGTCCTGAGAAGTGAGATCCGCTTTACTCATCCACTTTCCACCATAACAATAAACGCCTTAAAACCATGGACTGTCTGTTTTCATTGGGATCCGCTGTGGGGAGCCATGGAGAAGGCCTTTGCCTATAGAGCTGCCACCTAATCACCCGTAGAAGGCTTCTCTGTGCTCCCAGTCACAGCCACAACCTAGCACAAGCTCAAGCCAACCAGTGACAAGCCAAGGACTCTCCCCATGGGACCAGCCAGAGCTCCACCTTTCCCCCTTGGCCCTGGAACAGATCCAACGGGGTGGGGGTTGTGGGGGGTGGGCCGGGAGCATTCCATTCTCAGCTCTTCCTAGCAGCGCCTGGGTGTCCAAGAGCCTGAGAACCAGACAGCCCCAGCCTCAGATTGCGCTTCACCACCCCGGAGCGGTGTCCCAGAGCTTCCATACTGCCCAACACCCACTGGGCAACAGCCTTGGGGTAAGTGTGGTCAACTCTTTCACAGCCTGCCTCACCAGTAGCCGTGATAGGGCAGAGCTGACTCGGAACCCCCTTAACCCTACAACCAAACACCATTTAGGGGGAAGGACTTGTCTCTGCTCATTGTTTCAGAGATTTCAAGCCCTGATTGATTTGCCCTGTCATTTTGGGCCCGTAGCAAAGCAATGGTTCACGGCAGGGCCCCTATCAAAAAAAGCTGCTTAGCTCTTGGCAGCCAGGAAGCAAAGAGAAGATTCTCTTTAAGGGCACATCCCAGTGACCTAATTTCTCTCCACTGTTCTATCACTTCCCAATAATGCTATGGGTGAGGATTAAGGCTCAAAAGAGTTACACTTCAGTGAAGGAGAGCAGAGGCCCCAAATAAGCATGCATCAGGCACTTAGAAAGAAAAGATGAAGCAGGGCTGGCACGGATGAAGGTGCAAAGGCAATCTTACACAGCCTAGCTAGCAAAGCCACATTTTGAATAGAATTCCAGACAGACCAGGGACTGAATAGCATCTTTCCTCCGGAGCTTTCTCCTGGTTGGGAAGAGTACATGGTGAGAACATAGGATAAGCAGGGAGAGGCACCCTAAGAGGAGTCTTGGGTCTGAAACCGTCACTGGCACGGAGCAGGTACATCTGCTGGGCAGATGGCCAGGAGCCAGGCAGAGCTTCCGGAGGAGCTAAGCCAGAGGCAAGGCCATGAGGACTTGGCCTCAGGGCGCACACAGCCTGTATCTGCTTCTCCATTTATCTCCAGATGAGGCTGATCCTTCTTGAGAACCCAACTCATCAAAGGATACTATCCTGCCAACCCCACGACAGAGACCCTCTCTGTGGTCTTCAATCTGCAGTCTGCTTTATCAGCTCCGATTGTTACTCAGACCTCCTCCCCAGTTGCTCGCCTGCCTTTGCTTTATATGGCCACATTTCTAAAGCTGGGCACAGATCATTTCCCATGAGAACCTTCGTCCTCTTCAGACTCCTTCCTGAAAACTTGTTGTGGCTTAACATCTTCTGTTTGGTTTGATGATGAGTTTATTCCTGTTGTCTCTTTGAATAGTCAGTACTATATTTGTTTTTGTTTTTTCTTAAAATTTTTGTTATTTAAATTCATTTTATACATCAAACATATTAATAATATTGAGTATTTTGAAAATCAAATAATACATAAAATTGTTCCGCTTTTATATTCATATCCTTTCATACCCTAAAAATATCATAATGAACATTTAATACTATCCATAACTGAGGATTCTATATCTAATGTTGAGTAGAAAATTATTTCAAAACATACAAAATATTCTTTGGGAGTTAAGCATAGTAAAAGAGCAAAAAATATTAAAAATGAATCATTAAGAAATATATTCAAAAGCCCTTGTATGATACCACCTGACATAGTGAGAAAGTATTTAAAACTCATTTGAGTACATTGTCTAACAATCAGTTTACTTTAAAAATATTATCAGTGTTTCTAGGAGAGAAATTATTTTATCAGTAAGCATATTTTTAAAATGTCAAAATAGCAAAAACTCTTTGAAGTTAAACATTAAGAAAATGCTAATTTCAAGCACAGTGAGAAAAATTATCAGTAATATTTCCATGATGTGTGTAGAACATGATTTTAATATTTTCAACTGTTAATATTCAACAAACAATAATTATTTTAAGATATAGTTCATTGTTATGTCTCCCTTTCCATTTCTGATTTTATTAATTTGGATACTGTCTCTATGCCCTCTGGTTAGTTTGGCTAAAGGTTTATCTATCTTGTTGATTTTCTCAAAAAACCATCTCCTGGTTTTGTTGATTCTTATATAGTTCTTTTTGTTTCTATTTGGTTGATTTCAGCCCTGAGTTTGATTATTTTCTGCCGTCTACTCCTCTTCAGTGAATTTGCTTCCTTTTGTTCTAGAGCTTTCAGGTGTGCCCCCAAGCTGTTACTGTAAGCTCTCTCCAGTTTCTTTTTGGAGGCACTCAGAGCTATGAGTTTTCATCTTACCATTGATGTCCCATAAGTTTTGATATGATGTGTCCTCAATTTCATTAAATTCTAAAAAGCCTTTAATTTCTTTCTTTATTTCTTCCTTAACCAAGTTATCATTGAGTAGTGTGTTGTTCAGCTTCCATGTGTATGTATGTCTTCCGTTGTTTTTGTTGGTATTTAAGACCAGCCTTAGTCCATGGTGATCTGATAGGGTACATGGGATTATTTCAATCTTCTTGTATCTGTTGAGGCCTGTTTTGTGACCAGTTATATGGTCGATTCTGGAGAAGGTACCATGGGGTGCTGAGAAGAAGGTATATTCTTTTGCTTTAGGATGAAATGTTCTATAAATATCTGTTAGATCCATTTGGTTCATAACTTCTGTTAGTTTCACTGTGTCTTCGGTTAGTTTCTGGTTCCATGATCTGTCCATTGCTGAGAATGGAGTGTTGAAGTCTCACATTATTATTGTGTGGGGAGTGATGTGTGCTTTGAGCTTTAGTAAAGTTTTTTAAATGACTGTGGGTACCCTTGCATTTGGAGCATAGATGTTCAGAACTGAGAGTTCATCTTGGTAGATTTCTACTTTGACCAGTATGAAGTGTCCTTCGTTATCCTTTTTGATAACTTTTGGTTGAAAGTTGATTTTATTCAATATTAGAATGTCTACTCCACCTTGTTTCTTGGGGGACCATTTGTTTGTAAAATTGTTTTCCAATCTTTTACTCTGAGGTAGTGTCTGTCTTTGTCACCGAGGTGCGTTTCCTGTATGCAGCAAAATGCTGGGTACTGTTTACATATCCAGTCTGTCAGTCTATGTCTTTTTATTAGGATTGAGTCTATTGATGTTAAGAGATATTAAGGAAAAGTGATTTTTACTTCATGTTATCTTTGTTGCTAGAGGTGGAATTATGTTTGTGTAGCTATATTCTTTTGGGTTTGTTTAAAGATTACTTTCTTGCTTTTTCTAGGGTATAGTTTCCCTCCTTGTCTTGATGTTTTCCATCTATTATCCTTTGTAGGACTAGATTTGTGGAAAGAGATTGTGTAAATTTGGTTTTGTCAGGGAATATTTTGATTTCTCCATCTATGATAATTGAGAGTTTTGCTGGGTAAAATAGCCTGGGCTGGCATTTGTGTTCTCTGAGGTCTATATGACATCTGCCCAGGATCTTCTGGCTTTCATAGACTCTGTTGAGAAGTCTGGTGTAATTCTGATAGGTCTGCCTTTATATGTTACTTGACCTTTTTCCCTTACTGCTTTTAATAACCTTTTTTGTTTAGTGCATTTGGTGTTTTGATTATTATGTAGCAGGAGGAATTTCTTTTCTGGTCCAGTCTATTTGGAGTTCTGTAGGCTTCTTGTATGTTCATGGGCATCTCATAATGTTTAGGGAAGTATTCTTCTATAATTTTGTTGAAGATATTTACTGGCCCTTTAAGTTGGGAATCTTTGCTCTTTTTTGTACCTACTATCCTTAGGTTTGGTCTTCTTATTGTGTCCTGGATTTCCTGGATGTTTTGGGTTAGGAGCTTTTTGCTTTTTGCATTTTATTTGACTGTTGTGTCAATGTTTTCTATGGTATCTTCTGCACCTGAGATTCTCTCTTCTATCTCGTGTATTTTGTTGGTGATGCTTGCATTTATGACTCCTGATCTCTTTCCGAGATTTTCTAACTCCAGGGTTGTCTCCCTTTGTTATTTCTTTATTGTTTCTATTCTCATTTTTAGATCTTGGATGGTTTTGTTCATTTCCTTTGCCTGTTTGATTGTGTTTTCCTGTAATTCTTTAAGGGATTTTTGTGTTTCCTCTTTAAGGGCTTCTACCTGTTTACCTGTGTTCTCCTGAATTTCTTTAAGGGAGTTAGTTATTTATGACCTTCTTAAAGTCCTCAATCACCATCATGAAAAGTGATTTTAAATCCAAATCTTGCTTTTCTGGTGTGATGGTGTTTCCAGGACTTGCTATGGTGGGAGAATTGTGTTCTGATGATGCCAAGTAACCTTAGTTTCTGTTGCTTATGTTCTTACACTTGTCTCCCACCATCTGATTATCACGAGTGCTACGTGCCTTCACTATATCTGACTGGAGCCTGTCCTTCCTGTGATCCTGGTTGTGTCAGAACTCCTGGGACTCTGAGATCCTGGTGTGACCAAGCTCCTGGAATCCTGTTAACCTTGTGATCCTGGGCGTGTTAGAGTGCCTGGGTGTGGAGCCAGTGTAACTGGCTTTGGAGTTTGCAGCCAAGGTCTGCTCAGGGCACTGGCTCAGACCAGAAGGAACCCATGCCACTGGTTGGGCTGAGTTCCTGGATGTCTGGGTTCTGCTGGTCCCAGTTACTCCCGGTGTTGGGGCAGATGTGTCCTCCTCACCTCTAATCCCATCCAGTACTATATCTCATGGCAAATATGTACAAGCAGTGACTCCAGTGCCCATCATCCACTGAATGGACTGTCAGAGACAAACAAAGCTTGCCATTAGAGTGGTGAAGATATACATTGGTAATTGATTGACTATAGATAGGTGAAAGACTATAGCCTGAGCTGACTTCAGCCTCAATCTGCAGAGGAGACTAGGAATTTTAAAGGGAGAATGGATGGGGATCAGCGGGAAGGAAAACAGAGACAAAGTAGATAAGAGATTTTCATAATCTATCATCTATAATGAAAGCCATTATAAAATTATTCAAAAACTATAAAATTATGTTTTAATATTGCTTGTGTATGCATGTATTCTGATATATACACATATGTGTGTATATGCATGTGTGGGAGCCAAAGTTGGGCATATTGGGGGTCCTTTTCAATTGTTTACCACCTTGGTTTTAGAGACAGGGTCTCTCATTGAACATAGGCATCCCCCTGTCTCAGTTCTCATGATGTCATTCTTCCAGCCTTCCTGCCCCCAGTGATGAATCTCATATAGGTGTATGTTGCCAGGCCTGCTTTAGAGTTTATGTGTGTGCTTGGGATTGGACACAGGTCCATTTGCTTTTTAAAATAGTCTTATAAGAGGAGCCTGGTCTACTCGATATTTACTGCCACTTGGCTCTTTCTTCCCACAACGATGGAGATGCAGGGGTCCTGTCTTCAGGTACCGACTGCGACAAGCATTAAGTTCTTTTAATAGCTTTGAATGTTCTAGTCAGCTTGTTTGGGAAGCCTGGGGCCGTTCATGGGGGGTGCAGCTTTTGAACTTTAGAAACTGTGTTAGTGTTTGTCCAAGTCTTTGTAGGTCAAGGTTGAGGGCTTGTCAAGAAGAGAGCCCGGAGGAGCCAGCCTGGAGTTGAGCCAAGAATCGAGTCTTTGTCAGAACAACAGTCGCTGCCGAATAGGAAGGAGTAAAGTATCCATGTAATGTATGTTTTATTTCTGACAGGTAACTTTTCATCACGCCGTGAGCTTGTGTGAGCAGTGGTGGTATGGGCTGGTTGTCCCTGAGAGCCATGGCTTTGAGCAAATGCCTAAGCCTTGTTCAAAGTATGAGGAAAGCCCAGGGGACAGGAAGTTTGTCACACACAGCTTAAAGCTACAGGAAGGCACACAGCACCTCCATTTTGAAACTTAGTTTAAAAGGCTGTTTCAAGCCCCAGCCCAGTGATCACAGCATCCACATATCAAGACTGTGTTGGCTTTAAACGTCTCTAAATTTATTCTATTATCTATGCTCTCATGCCCCAGACCTCAGACTCCTGTTCCCATCACAAATCTGTGAGGTCACAGGCCAGGAGCTGTGATTTCAGCCTTTCTCCAGTAGAATTCTCCCAGCTCCTGACAAAGTCAGAGGTCACTCTCTGCCCCCATTTTTCCTTGGGAATGAATACCATCGACAGAGCTAACTCGGCCTGGAGAGCAGACCCTGGAATATTAGGTGTGGGTGAGGCTGAGATCAGAGCTATAGAACAGGAAGAAACCTACACTAGCCACCTGCTGTTATGTGGAAGAGGTAGGGTCACGGAGAGGATTTTGTTTTCAAAGGCAACATACAGCCTCATATGGGAAAAGGGATGGCAGCCCAAGGAAGAAGCCATAATGAACTAGGGTGAACAGGCACTCTATTCCCCTATGGAGAATAGCCTTCCCAATAGCTCTCTGGGATGGCCCTGATCTTCTATCTTCCAGTGCCATGATGATTCATATCCCCCACACGCACACACCCACGCGCACATTCACGCACATATACACATGCACAATCACACTAAGAGAAGTTGATGACTATGATATCTTTGAGCCAAGCAGGAGAGCCTTTAAAAATCAAAGCCAGTGACAGGTTTGAAGGAAGGGGCAGGGGAGGCAATGTGTCGAGTATCACCTCCAAGAGTGAGTGGTGCAGATGAGGAGAACTCTTCAGACCTGGATCCCGGACTTCTCTACCAGGGAAAACAATGGGAAAGTGCCTCCTTTGTTCCTTTGGAATTCGATCAGGATTCCCATTTCATTGTGTAGTCTTTGCCAAATGCAAATTCTAAGATACCCACTAGAGGTCGCTGTTCGTTACAATCAAACCCGGCTCCCCCGTTGGGCGGGGAAGCCCGAGCCGCGTGGTCTTCACTGCAAAGCAATCTGCAGACTTCAGTGAAAGAAAATCAGCTCCCTCACTCCCCAGGGTAGGTTCGTGCTGCCTGCAAGGACATTGCTTTTCATCACAGAAGTCAAAAGAAGATACAGCAAATCATCAAAGAATGTTTTCAACACCCCCCACCCCCGCACAGTTTGACTTTTCAACGGGTTCCAATGCCTCCCCCACTGCCCTATTGTATCATTTCTTCCCAGACGACCATCAAACAATCAGACCCGAGTAGAAGCCAAGCTGAAATACTAACTATATGTTTGTTGATCGCCACTACTACCCCACACCACTGGGGCTTATTTCTTTCTCTGCTGGGCTATACCCAGAGTATAAAATAACCAAGAAACACGAGGAGACAGCAGCAGTAAAGACCCTTAGTACCTGCAGCTTCTCTCAATGGTTAGAGCTCTGAAGGTGAAGAACGAGAGTGTAGTCAAAGCTGTTATCAATGTACCAGGGCACTGCCCGGCTGCCTCCTAGTCTATCCGAGTAGGCCCTGAGAAGCTGACCACTCTCCAGTAGAAGGCCACATGTGCAAGCATATTTGGGCAGCACAAATTGGTTATCAGAGATTTTTAAGAAACAAAAACAAAACAAGACAAAACACGCACAAAGTTGGGTGGACGGAAAAGAGAATGGACCAGAGAAAAGTTGGGCAAGTGAGGTAAATAAAATCAAAACATGTCCAAAAAAACTAATGAACATTTTAAAAATGAAGTTATCTATCTTTATAAAATTACACAAGAATTAAGTAAGTGCATAGCACTTTGCATAGCATTGTAGTAGGCACTTTATATTTTTAAATTTTATTTCTACTCAAGTTGGCCTGGACAGGGGAGAGACTGGATATAGGGAGCAGTCAGGGACTATTTTCCCGCTGCCCCTCAAAACCGGAATGGACCTGAGCAACACGCACAAGACAGGCAGAAGGAAGGATGGCCAAGTGTGCAGCTCCTAGAAGAGCTTTGAAACAGCACCACTGGTCTGAGCCCAGAGCTCTCTGGACCACACTCCATCTTTCTCTCCACTTAAGACTGCAGTGCTGTGTTAATGTCCTCTCGGAATACAAGTGGGATGGCTTCCAAACCACTTGGATGCCTGTATTGGCATCACATTGGTGTCAATGGCCTGTGAAAGCCAGTTCCGAAGGCTCGGGTGAGCAAGGGGGCTGCTTCTAGACCAGTGGCTCTCAACCTCCCTAATGTGGGACCCTTTAGTACTCATGCTGCGGTGACCCCCAACTGAAAGATTATTTTTGTCACTACTTCACAACTATAATTTTGCTACTTTTATGCATTGTAATGTAAATATTTGTGTTTTCTGATGGTCTTCGGTGACCCCGGTGAAAGTGTTGTTTGACCCCCCGGGCTGAGAACCATCATTTAGACTATCCTGAGACAATGAGGCCCAGGCTTTCTTCAGTGTGGTGTTCTCTAGCATTCAAGGCTCAGGATGGCCTGTTTGCACCCTCTTGTGAGGTCCTGTGTATGTGAGAGAAACCAACTTAAGTAGAAACCTGTGACTCCAGGCCTTGTCTCACAGGGAGACATCTCTTGACACTGGCACAAAGCCCCTCAGAGTACAGGCAACCTCCCTGATGCCAGATAGCATTCTGACTGAATGGAGCTCAGATTATTCTGTGCCTGCCAAGACGTACACCTATGCTGCCTCCCAGCCCCCATGGTAGCAGGTGTCACAGAAATAAGTGGATAAATGAGCTACAGGGACACGTAAGCCGAAGGTTTTTAACAGCTGCTCAGAAATAGAGCACCTGCCTAACTGACTGGTGAGTCAATAGGGCTTTCTCTCATGGAGCCTGGAGCCGAGGGTCATGTTCAGTGTTAACCTGTCCTTTGTTGAGCAACAAAACCCATTCCTGTCAACTTTGTACAACCTTGGAATTACATCTGAATCTTAGATTTCACTCATATGACTTCTGCTCACCGCCTTATACTCTTCAGAGTCACCTTGTCTAACTAAGTCGTGCGGTCCCTCTCCATACAGTCTGCTGACTGATGATTCAAGCAGAGTTTCCTGTTTGGTTTCCTGATATTTGAACTCATCTCTTGTGCAGCATCTGGCCTAAGCTGGTTGAGGGTTCTCTACTTGAGCCACCTCAAGCAGCAGACAGCTTCACAACCTCCGATGTTCTGATGGCTTCTCTTCCTTAGGCTTCCTCCTGTCTTTCCCCTGTGCCCGAAGCCTTTCCTGATGGCATAATCAATGACCCGAACTAACTGGCTCCAACCAGTTTCCACCGTTGCCAATGCTACAAGAATGGGTGATGAACTCCCCACGCAGAGGCAGGGTGGTACACATGCGAATCTCCCAACTTTGTCCCTCACAAGTACCTTGGGAAGAACAGGCCAGAACCAGGTCTCACGGCTACTTCCCATGATTGAAGCAGAGCAGATGAGTTTCTGCATTTTAAACAGCAATTCTTGGGAAGAAAGGCCTCCACAGCCCACACATGCAAACCCACAATAGCACTTGGAAGGTTGTCATTCAGGGTAGCTGCTGTATCCCAATCTAGCTCCACAGTGGTGTCTCTCTGTCTCACGTGATGCAGCCAGGCTGAGGCCAGGATATGACCCAGGTCTTTCCACTCTTAGCATCTTCTCTTGTAACTTTCGGCTGGCTCTGCATGGGTGACTATTCAGTTCTTCACCAGGGCAGATTCCTCTCCAACCTCATCTGCGATCACGTTGCTATCATAACGTAAAGACCGACTCGTGTATAAAACTGTTCTGTGCCCCTCTGCAAAGGGCAGGTATAACCTACAATGACTTTTATATGTGCACCTATTAGCTCAGTCAGCCAGCGCTCTAATTTAGCCTGTAGGTATGAGTGAAGGTTCAACAGCATGTTCTTACAGGTGTATTGGCAGCAGCAAAACCTGTGACACCAGAAAAGGAAAAAGGGGACAAATTTAATGTGTGCATCCATCCAGATGTGAGTAAATTATGGGTTATGCTTCTCTGTATATTTGTATTTTTAACCCTGGATGAGTTTATTAGTTTATCAAAAGTGATTATAGTTTGCCCTTTTATCTACCTCTTCATAGTCCTCTTTATTAATAGTAGTTCAGTAAATACTCATATTTTGCTGGTGTTTTGTTTTGGTTTTGGACAAGGTCTAATCCTAGCCTAGGTGTTCAGTAACTCTGTTTTTAGCCCAGGCTAGCCTTGAACTCTAGGTAGACTAAGATAGCTTTGAACTTTTCTTTTTTAAGATTTATTTAATTATTATATGTAAGTACACTGTACTATCTTCAGACACACCAGAGGAGGGTGTCAGATCTCATTGCAGATGGTTGTGAGCTACCATGTGGTTGCTGGGATTTGAACTCTGGACCTCTGGAAGAGCAGTCGGTGCTCTTAACCGCTGAGCCATCTCTCCAGCCCAGCTTTGAACTTTTAATGCTCTTCCTGAGTGCTGGAATTATAGGCATGCACTACTATTGTGCCTGCTGATAACTTTTCACATAAATATTTTCTATTCTAAATCTGTTTGTTAAACAAATGTATATTGATTGTGGTGAGGTTATGAAGGTGCTGACAGTCACCTTCAGATAGGGGAGGGGAATCCTGGTGGCATCTGGGACAGCTCTCCACAGAATCCCATCTCCAGCTCTCCATCTAAGTCCCTCTGCTGTTCCGCCCACACTCACGCCACCGGAATGCGTTCACCTCTCTATCGATCTTCAGTGGGAACAGCTTCCTCCTGCTTGCTTTCCCTTTTCTCCATCTGACAGCTGAGAACCAAGAATTTCCAGTTCTCACAGGGTCTCAGAACTTTTAACCACTCAACTGCACATCACTGGGGTTGGGGGTGGGGTGTCAGTCTCCAGACCTAAAACCTGACCTGTCTGCTTGTAAGTTTCTCAGCAGCTGCAACTGAGCACAGTTCCCCTCCCTGTCCCCATGCAAACGGGGCTGTTCACCTTATAGAGAGAGTTCAGACCACTGATGTTTTTTTCTGTTTTGTTCTTAATGTTTCTTACCCTAGATACTTTTTACTATGAAATACTTATTTTTTTTAGGCATGAAGGTCAATGCCGGCCAGATGTTCTCATCACACAGGTTAAGTTCTCCAGAGCACTTAATGCAAATGTGCGAGGTTTGTGGAGCACCGAAGGAGTCTGTAGGCAGGGTTGTCTATACCCACCCTCACTTGTGAGCTGCCGGCACACACACATGCCGAATGCCATGCTACCTCCTCAGAGCCTCGTATGACATTCTGTCAGACCTGACATCTTCTGAAATGTGCCAAACTCTACAGGACCCCCTCTCCTTCCCTCAACACCTCCATACCTCTCAGAGCCCTGCACCCCTACAATGCAGATTTCCCTTGTCCTTAGAAACTGTTCAGACACTGGGCCACCAACCAGACAGCATACACCAGCTGATATGAGGCCACCAACACATATACAGCAGAGGACTGCCTGGTCTGGCCTCAGTGAGAGAGGATGCACCTAACCCTGAGGACTTGAGGCCCCAGGGAGTGGGGAGGTCTGACGGGGTGGAGGTGGGGGAGTGGTGACAACCTTTTGGAGACAGAGAAGGAGGTATAGGATGAGGAACAGTCAGAGGGCAGACTGGGAGGGGAATTAGGGCTGGACTGTATAAAAAGATTAAGGAATAAAAAAATTTAAAAATAAAAAAAAGAAAAACAGAGTAAGCTGTCTCACTCACAGAATGTATAGCGTGACTGAGCAGGCTCAGGGATCTCTTGGGAAAAACAAAGGTGAGCTGAAGTGCTCTGTGCAGATTTTCACTCTGCCAATCCTCCAAATCCTCCTGTTTCCCTTTTCTTCCCTCCCCCATCCCAGGTTAGATATCAGCCTGTGACCTACTGACCTACCTACCACAGGAGGATCCTGGAGGCCTGAGAGTCTGGGTGTATGGGGAAGACAGCAGCCTCTTTCCCCTGGCTCTTTTCCATCCCAACTGCACAGGCATTCTGCTCAACCTGAACCTGCTTGATAACCGCCTTTCTCTAGCTGCTCAGTGGTCTGAAATGAAGACAGAGCCACTTGATTCTTAAGGTCATGGGATCTCTGATGCTGGTCCTTTCAGCAAAAGCATGTATGAGCATGCTTGAAGGTTACAGAGACAAGCAAATGGGACCCAAGGTAAGAGTTCGTTCATGAAGTCGTCCCTGCTGCCTGCACAATGTTGCTCATGTCTGGAGTGCCCCAGGGTGGCTACTCTTGACCTCTAGCCTCAAGGTCGTCCCTGTGAGACATCTGGGTCCCTGCCATCCTTCGGCTACATTAGTCACTTGGGTGTGTTCTGCTGAGTTCTAGTCTTTCTGAGAGTTTCAGTGAAGGTTGAACCAGTCCCCACCAATGTTAACAATCTCTTCATTTAGCCAAAGAATGAGACCAGTGGCCTTACCTGGTCTCCTCTCAGTAGCCAGTAGAGGCCACTTTGTCACTAGAGTGACATTTTTATTGCATTATTTGTAGAAGTATTAGTTTTCCTTCCCTTTAGAAATTGGCGTACGCCTTCTGAGCTAAGAGATTCGGTGGGACATTGGCTGCACATAATATCCCACAAACATCCTGCTAACAGGTGAGAGTCCAGTTTTTCATGGCAGTAAACAAGGACATTCCTCAGACTTGGTAGCATCGAAGATGTTGGGAATAAGAACAAAGGAGATGTTGATGTTGTTGGAGATGTTGATGATAGTCTTTTGATGTGGAAGCATGCTCAAATCTGATCAAGGATAATAATATCATAGTTTAGGAATTGTGGACAAAACAAAGCATGGGTTTGTTTTGTTTTGTTAGTTTTTGAGAAAATGTTTTGCTGTGTAGCCCTGGCTGTCCTGGAACTCACTCTGTAGACCAGGCTGGCCTTGAACTCAGAAATCCATCTGCCTCTGCCTCCCAAGTGCTAGGACTAAAGGCGTGCACCACCTCTGCTCAGCCCAGCTAAAGCATTGTTTTAAGTCAAGAGTTTCCAAGACTCTTAAGATGTAACCTGTTGTTTGATACTATTTCTTAAAGGTTAGTTTTGGGGAAAGTTTCTGAAATGAACAATGCTGCTAGCTCTAAGTTTTATCTCCTGAGGAGTTCCCTGGGTAAACAGTCATATAAAAGAAGATGGTAACATAGGAAATTATGTGTTTACATTGTATACAATGTAGAGGTTTTGTTTGAAATAGTAGCAAGATCCAATAATGCCAGCTTCACTGTCCTCCATTGTATCTCTCCATTCTGATCGTAGAGAGCCAGTCTTCCCTGCTGACAGAATCTGTAGGCCTAAGGGGTTCAGCCTCTCTCACAGTGGCTCTGTCCCCACTCACGTCACTGCCTGGAAGGTTCCCATTCAGCTCCTCGCTTGCCTCTCCTTGGAGTTCATTGGGATGTATTTTGCAAACAGAACCCCATCCAGCCCTCCACACAGGTCAGGCATGACCCGCACACAATAGCTGTGTGACATGGGTCCTTGCTCTACAACTGCCACAGATAATTTGACAAGAAAGGGAATTGCACAAGTCAGGTACTTTCTAAAGTGGTGCCAAGCTTAAGAGCACCATGGGAAATAGTCTGCACTCAATACTTTCATTACTACGGGAAGTGGCAGAGATGAGAGATACCCAGTTCCTCAGCATTTTCGTCCCCTCTTTTGCAATGCGACATTCTTGCTAAGAGTTGGCTGACCAGCCAGGGTTCATATTTCCCACCTTTGCTTACTCCTATGTGGCTCAGTCTTACTAAGGGAAAACAAATAGAAGTGACATCTGGCCTTACAGGCTTTGTGTTCTCTGTAGTCTGCCAGCTTAGAGTGTGAAAGGCTCAGAGGACAGCAGGGGAGTACCTTTGTCTAAAGTTTCTATTGCTGTGCTAAAACACCATGACCAAAAGCAACTTGGAGAGGAAAGGGTTTATTTTATCTGATACTTCCTCCCCGAAATCTATCATTAAGGAAGCCAGGGCAGGAAACAGGAGGCAGAACCTGAAGCAGGAGCCTGTGAGGAATGCTGCCTTGCTCCTCATGACTTGCTCAGCCTGCTTTCTTTTTACTACCAAGAACCGCCTGCCTGCCTAGGTGTAGCACCTCCCACAGTGGGCTGGACTTTCCCACATCAATCAATCTGACTGAAGTATTTTCTCAATCTAGGTTCTCTCTTCTCAGATGACGCTAGCTCAATGGTTCACAACCTGTGGTTTGGAGCACCCTGGGGGTGAAACACTTTAACAGGGGTCTCCTAAGACCATTGGAAAATATAGGTATTTGTATTTCTATTCAGAATGGTAGCAAAATTACACTTATGAAGCAGCAACAAAACTAACTTTATAGCTGATGGCCACCACGACATGAGAAACTGTACTAAAGGGTCACAGCATTAGGAAGGTTGAGAACTACCACTCTAGCTTGTGTAAAGTTGACAAAACACTAGCCAGCACGCTGAGGGGCACCAACCAGGGGAAAGCTACCTGCCATGCAAGGACATATATCATGTTAACCACCTTAGCTCTCTGTGCTTCAGTGTCTACCTGAAGAAGTAAGTTGTTAAATAGAAAGAAAATAATTGCTACCATCCATCTGAAGATACTAGCCCCAGAGAAAGCTTTGGTTTTGGGTGGCCTTGATGGGAACAAATTAACTTATCTTTAAGCAGACTAATAAAGTATCAGGTACTTTTTAGAATACTGTTAGCTGAAAACTCTTTGTGAAGCGCCTTGCTTTGGCCGCTATTAAGAGGCAGGTAAGTTTTCATTGTTTCTCTCTTCATGGTGGCCATGGGGATCATGTTGGCCACGGGGATGAATCTGATTTATGAGTCTTGGGTGGAAAGAAAGATAGCTACAAAGCCACATCTCATCCAGAACTGACTCTATGCATAGGTCATTTAAACCAAAGCTGTATTTCCTGCAGAATCAGAGGTGTACTCTCCAAGAGCCTTTCTAGATGATGACCCCCAATACCCAAAAGAATGAATACTGAGACCAAACAGGAGCCCCAACTTCGGGGATCGTCCTGCAGTTTTCTCACAGCTACACAAAAAGGCTTGGTCCTGCAGCTTTGTGGTGAGTCTCAACTGAAAACACACTGCTGCTCTGTCTGCATCAGTCCCGGGCCAGTGTGTGGGCTGGTTCCAAATATCTCTACAACAATCTGATCTGCATTATAGCATCCAAAACACCTTCTCCGCCTCCTCCAGGGTTTTCTGTAAAACAGGACTGATGAAATTGGCCAAGTTCACGGGGGAGGGGTAGTTTATAGATGTTGGATGATAACAAGCTATAAACACGAAGACGCGGAGCACTGTATGCGAACACTGCGTGCATGCTAATTAGTCTCAAAGTTTCAACACTTCTTCCTACAAGGTATAAGAAAGCAACGTATCTTTTCCAAATTTCCCTTCCTCAGGAAAACATTTCCTTGGAAAAAGTAAATTTAGCACTTGGCTCAAGTGCTACAAAAGGAATCTACAGGCAGAATGATGTTATTAGAAGACCTCCAGTTTATATTGCTCTTTCATCAGTAAGAGCTTAAGGTGCTCTCTGACAAACTGGTTCTATGACATTCTACTATGACAAGGTCACGTGGGCACCTGCAGCACACCCGTAAGTATGACTCCTGGCTTCCCTGGAGTTATTTGTGGGCAAAGTCTGATGAAATAGTAGAGGTTTTAAGGTCGAGATGGGACAGGCGTCAGGGATAGATTCAATTCTATTTTTAGATAATATTTCTTCAACCTTATAGACATGAAGAATGCCAAGTTATACAGGAGGAGGCCTGGTCCACCCATGGAAACCAGGGGGGGATGAGAACTGAGAGTGTTTCACATCAGTGGCTGCCATCTTTGGTCAGATATACCTGCTGACTTCTAGGGAAGAGTCCATTTTCCCATACTCGAGGAACACAGTGTCTTTGTATTCTTTTAACAATTTTTTGATTATGTGTATTTGTGTGTCTGTATGTGAACATGAGTGTAGGTGCCCAAGGGATCAGAAGGGGGCATAGTATGAGCCACCCAGTGTGGGTGCCAGGAAACTGCTCTCATAAGAGCAGTAAACACTCTCAACCACTGAGCCATCTCTCCAACTGCTGCTATTGTAATTTCTCAGTTTCCAATAACACGATATTTCTAAACAAACAAACAAATACATACATACATACATAAAACATGCATAGACCTTCATCTGATCTTGAATGTACTTTTTGTCCTAGGCTTTCCAAATAAAATAAAAAGTCTTAGGCCACTTCAGGGCTTTACGAAATCACAGAGACAGCACCACTCCCAGCCTTTGTGAGGTGATCTCCTGAGCAGAGAAAAAACGCAGCCCACGGTATTCATCATGCACACCTTCCCTGATCACCGAGAGTTCCAGCCAAAGGTACAAAAGAGCGGCTGCTGTCATCAATCATTCCTGCATGAAGGACAAGGAGTCCTAATGGTAGCTGAAAGGCAATTAGTTGTGGGAATACACGAGGGAACAACAACAACAACAACAAATGGGGATGTTTAGCTCTGTAAAAAACAGAAACTGTAACAGACCTCTCCCCAGGACCTCCACAGACCCCAGGACAGCAGTTGATCCTCACACCCACAGCTCCAAGGTGAGCAAAACGCCCTGTCCAGTTAATTTCCCTTCTTTGCTCACAATGTTCTAAAGGCCCCTTGACCACATCCTTCCTTCACGGCTTCCTGGTCCCTTTAAAAATTTGTTATTATGAAAAAAAGTCTAAAGTTACTAAAAAAAAAAAATAGCATAATGAATTCTCTTTGTCACTGTTTGTCTGTTATCACGCAGACGTCTGAGCTTTGGGCACGCTGACTCTGTTCTTCTCCAGCGTTTTTCTTGTCTTGGGTGTGTGTTGCTTGAGGTGGAGCCCAGAGCCTGGCACCAGCAACTCCAGCGCGCCCTGTGGTGATTCTAAGTCTCCCTAGCACCCAATTTCTATTTCCAATTTCCCCTGATTACTTGGTGTCACCCCACTAGAAGATCAGCTGTATGAAGGTAAGATTTTTGTTCATCTTTGCTCACCAAGGCATCCCTCCCTCCCAGATGGGTGACTGACACATAATAGATGCTCATTAATAAGAGTGGGGTGAAGCAATCCTGTTTCCTTTCCCACATCCTTGACCGCCGAGGATGCACTTAAATACCCGCTCTCTGTCTCCACCCAATGATTGCACAGTCACTGCACCCACTTGTTCCTCTCTCCCAGACTCTCAATAGTTCCTGGATCATAATCCCAAGAGGCAAACCTAAACTGGTCCAATTCTCTTTGTGTCCCATGTCACAGTATGCTGGCACAGCTGTAAATGAACTCACCTGGAATCTTCTGGCCACCATGATATGAATGTGGGTCACCACCAGAGGCCAAGAGTGGAGCAGTTCCTTATCCATGTCCCTTACAAAAAAATACAAATGATTGACATTTTGTCCTTTTAGATGGATGCGTGACTCTCCAAGCAGCCTCTAAGCAGCCTAGCCTCCTTGAGTTATTGTGCACACCACAGAAAAGATAGTCCCTGCCAGGCTCCACCTGAGGACTGAGAGCATGCACCGGGCATACTGTTATTTGGTTCAGGTTCTTTCTTCTTCCATTTTCAAGGCTGTCAGGCAGCAAAGACATTCAGGCATCAGATGCTCTTCAATTAAGTCTTCAATAAAAGCCAGGGGACGTTGCCAGCCACGATGACAAGTTAGAAACCTGTAGGACCAGTAATGTGCCAGCTCTCCAACAACCACAACTAGGGTGGTTGGGTCACTGCCACTCCCTCCAAACAGTGTGTCCTGTCTCCTGTCAAGGAGGAGTGGCCCTGGTCATGGCTATTCTTCTGTAAAGCAGGTCATGGCCTGGCAAAAGCAGATCCAAAGGAAAAGGGCGCCACATCAAAGCTCACAGCAGGGCTACCACATTCTTCCCAATAAAGTATTTTCAAGGGGCTGGTGCCCTGACAGCTGGTGTTCTACCTAGGTGTCACATGTCACAATTGCTAAGGTCATCTGATTTCAAAGCTATCTTACAGGAGGACTCAGTAGCTATGAGTTTTAACCCAGATCCAAATGTTAAAGTTAAAGTAGGGACCTGGAGACATACATGGCTTAGCAGTTAAGAGCACCTGTTCTTGCAGAGGACCTGGCTTCAATCCAGGGGACCTGACACCCTTTTCTGGCCTCTGGTGGGTCACATACATACATTCAGGCAAAATATCCATATACATTAAAAAATTAAACTTTTGAATGGAGCTCCAGCTGAAAACTCACAAGAGCTCACCATTTTTTTCTAGATTCTTCTAGAATGGAGGGGTGGAACTGGTATCCAGAGCTCTTGTCTGATCCAGTCATTCCGTGGCTACTTCCATTCCCTCTCATAGTCAATCTCGCAGGCACCTTCTCCAGGAAAGGAGATCACACCAGCTACTCCAGGCTTTCTCCTGAGATCCATGAAAGGAAATGAGCTTGAGGCGTCCATCTGATTGTAGCACCTGTGCTATACTGGGTGCCAAGTATTGTAAAGATCACTCCTACATCTAAGTTAAAACCAACCACAACTACTCCCTATGTTAGCCCCTGTTGGCTTGCCCTGACATAGAGAAAGAGAGTTATTGGGAGAGGGATTGGACCAAGATCCCAATCCCAAATAGATGCAGAGATGTGTATCTAGGACTGGAAAGAGCACTCATTGTCCTGTCAGTGGTGCTATGGGTACGTTTTCTTCTGCTTTGCACATCTTCCCATCAGAATGATAGATGCAAAGACAAGGATGATTGTGCACTTTAGCTGTAGCCGTGTCAGCTCCTAGCAACATGCTCAAACAGAATCCGGGAGTGCTCAGTACCTAGAGAGAACTCCTGAAGCCCAAGTGTTGCCCAACTTAACAAAGCAGGAGACTCTCCAGCTTTGTTGAGATTTCCCAGCATTGATAACCCCTTAGTTATGACATGTCTTTACATACCAAGTCCTATCAGCATGCCCAACACTCTTCCAGACTCCAGCACATAGCAGGTGACACAGCCAACCCCTGGGACCTGTGAAACATTTCAGTTTCCCCAAGAGACTAGATTTTCCACCTCTGGGTCATTAGCCTCTCTCAGGACAGCATTCTGACTAATGCAGAATTCACTTTAGGATTGCATCTGGCACAGGTAAGAGAGGGCTGTGGTCAGTTTTGTCACAGTGACAGGGGTGATCTTTAAACTCAGCTCCATGACAGGGATGCTCTGGACTCACAACCCTGTCCCAGGGTCACTCTGAAGTCATAGCACTGTCACAACCTATTGCACATGGTGATGCTTTGGGGATGCTCCAAGGTCATGGTTTTGGGTCAGGGACTAGGAGGAAGATCTGGCCATAGGCCTTTAAGGATTGGGATAAGAAGACAGGCCATGGGAGTGCGTATTTCCACCCCGCCCATTTCTTATTCCCTCCCAGAACACTCTGCCAAGATTTGTTCACCTACAAGGTATTGTTTCCCATCAAATAGGAGGAGAAAGTAAAAGGGTGTGACATTTGAAAATCATCTCTCTCCTAGCAAAACCACCCAGAGAAGGCATCAGCTTGTAACCAGGTCTCAGAGGACTTTAGTTGGGGCTCTTACGGTTTGAATTTGAAATCTCTCACACAGGTTCATGTCTTCAGTCGGTTCCCACCTTACAGGCCTGTTTTGAAGGCTGTGGAGTCTGCAGAAGATGGAACCTGGATGGAAGAAGGATGGGGGCTGCTGGCCCTCTTTTCTAACTTCTGAGGTCTCTTCTTCTGTCCAAGCTACACAAAGGCTCTGAACCACACATTTCTACTGCCACTACCCGACTCACTCGGTATTCCTTCCTTGCTAAAATGGACTGTATTCATCCCAAACTGTGAGCTAAATTAACCCTTTCCTTCCTTGCTAGCTTCTGTCAGATATTTGGTCACAGCAATACAAAAATAATGAATTCAGGGACCAGTGTGGCTTCTAACACAGGTTTTAAAGTAATCCAGCATACTAGCTTAGAGCCTAGCTTTTAAGATAAATTATTTGTACATCAATACTAAAAACAAAATGAAAAACCTCCTTCAGCTAATTCAGCAGAGGATTTATAGAACCTGTGCTAACCACCACAACTGAAGACAGAACTAGTCCTGGATGTCACAAGGCAAATGGTCACAAAGATCAGGGGATCTCCTTGGAGTCTGCCTGGGAAATTCTAGAGTGGAGTGTGCAGTCCAGCAAGTCTACCAGAGTTCTTATTTTCCCACATTTGCCTTCAGGGAAGTTGGAGAGCTGCTTCAGACCTCTGCTGACGTCTCTTCCTCCGCACGCCAACCGACACACCTCACTTCTTCCTTCTGGCTCTCCTGTTTTCTAAAAAGACAGCGTTAAGGCCAAGAATCATCTGGCCTTACAGTTCAAGCCCAACACAGATACAAGCGACACAATTTACCAGGCCTCACAAATTACAGTTTTTAACCCCTTTCATCCCTGCATTGGCACGCAGTTTGCTAACTTTAATAGTCCCTCACAAAGCAGCGAGTGTCATTATTACCTGTATTAAGGTTTAAGAAACCGAGTCACCCACAGGCCACAGACTGAGTCAGAGTGAGAGGGAGTCTGAGCTCCTGACTACCAAATGCCTTGCCCTCATACGACTGCAGGAGCATTTCTTATTTGAAGCTGGCGATTCCAGTGCTTTCTCTATCGTCTTGTCTTTATTCTATAGCTAGCAAGGCTGTTGTAACCAAACAGAGGAAGAAGATGGAAAAGGAGTGGTTTGAATATCCTCACATATTGGAAAACATCTGAGACGCTAAGATACCAAGAATTCCAGCCCTGGGCACTCAGCAAGGACTGGAGCTTGGGCAGGAATTCCTCTCTGGTGATTTTCTACAGTAAAAAAAAACTTGCACAAGGGCCAGAGCTGGATCTCAATGGTAGAATGTTTGCCTAACATCCACGAAGTCCTAGTTCAAGTCCAAGAACTACCCAGCTTCAAAACTGTACAACTTTACACAAAAGCAAAAGCATCTTAACGCAGGATGAGGAGGGAGAGATGGGTTTGAAGGAAATGATGCCTTAACTGATATTAATTAGGGATTCACACATCCAAGTGGACATGAACATCTGAAGCAAGCTTCCAGGCAAAGGGAACGGCATGATCAAAATTGAACCGGCAAGGAAGGACACATCATATGCAGAGAAAGACAAATTGTTTGGTACCATTCAAGCATGAATCAGGGAGTGGTAGACAAAGGAGTGTTGGACAGAGGCAGGCAATGTAGAGAAGATCTCCCGTGCATATCCACATCCAGTGCTCACTCCACTCAGCTAAAAGCTGCCCACACTATTGGATTCTATATGGATACATCTCCCCCCCCCCAACCCCCGTCCCCCTTCTGTTCTAGTCTGGAGCTTCAGTTGCCATTAACCAAATCACCTCAGTGTTCCCTCCTTGTTGAAATGAACTGTAAGCATACCAAACTGTGAGCCAAATTAACCCTTGCTCTCCTTCCTTGCTTCTGTCAGATATTTGTCACAGTACCATTCATGTTCTGTTGTAACTTTGAGGACCAATGACCTAACGTCCTTCCTGGTTTCAAGTCTTCATGGAGGCTCTGTGTCAAGGGGCAGTGGTGAGGTGGGAGTGTGTATCTTACTTATTTGTCAACTACTGTTATGGTTTGGATCTTAAATGTCATTCAAAGGCCACATTACAGGCCGGGTCCCAGTCTATAGTGCTATCTAGAGGCAAAGGCACTTTTAGGAGGTGGGGCCTAATGGAAGGAATTGGGAGGTGTTTCCTTGAGGGGATATGGGGACTCCAGCCTTTTACTCTCTTTGATTCCTAGATGTGTGAAGTGAGTGGCTTTATGCCCTGACCACTCCCACAGGGATGCTCCTACTTGGCACAGCCCCAAAACAACTGACCATCTGACTGTACATAGAAACCTCTGACCCAGAATAAAGCTTTCTTCCCTTTATATTCTCTTTCTCAAACATTTTGATACAGTGATGAAAAACTAAAGCAAGAAATTAAATGAAATTTTTATTTCTGTTGTCACTTTCTCTGGTGTAAAACAAGGTTTAACTTCCAGACAAAGGCTCATTCAGATATCAACAGGAAAAAAAAAAAAAGATCTTTCTCTGAATGCAGAAAAAATACTGCATACATTGTGACTTCTTCTTTCATGGTTCTGCCGTGAACATAAAGTGTGCCACTTCAGACAGTGTAGTCACTCTCAGATGTAACCTTGCCTCGGAAGGCTAACCTGTATTTAGAGTGTTAATCAAATGCCATGACATTAGTAGGATATTCTCTTTCCTTTTTTGTTTTTGCTTTAGTTTGGTTGTTTTGTTTTCTTTTTCCAGAGTTTCCCTGTGTACTGGCTGTACACACCCCCACAAGAAGAGCCCTCTCTTTGACTCTGTAGACCAGAGATCTACCTGACTCTGCCTTCTGAGTGCTGGGAATAAAGGCCCGGTTGAATATTTATCTTTTTATATTACAATCAAGAAAAGCAAAATGGATATATTTCCAGGGCAACTTTTTGAATTCATACGTAAAACACAGGCATAGACCTGAAAATCTGTTTACTTATCTACCTCAACTCAGAGTGGTGGTCACGGCAACTGTTTTACTCAATAAATAAATATCTGTTGAACATCTAATACAGTTGTAAAAGAGACGTGATCTGTAAATGTATATATGCGTTCAGCTACCAGAAACACAAGGACAGGCTGGAGGACAGACACAGGAAGGAAGCTGGACAAAGGCAGGTTACTCTTTTCAGCTAGGCCATGTACTTAAGCCAAACATTTATCAGTACTGTGCTGTCATGAGCTAAAACCCACCTCACAAAGCAAGGTACCAGATAGTCAGATTCCTAGAACCCCTATCCAGAGTCTGTCTCCATACCTGTGCTGTGTTCTCCGGAGCACCTGCAGCAAAGGCTCGTCATCACAACCTGCCCACCCTCACAGGAAAAGTCCTCAAAACCTGTCAAGGTAAGCCAAGCATGGTCAGGTATGACTATAAAACCTAGCACTTGGGAGGTAGAGACAGGAAGATCAAGAGTTCAAGACAGGCTTTTCTGCCTAGTGAGTTCACAACCAGAATGTGCTGTGTGGCGCCCTGTTTAACAAACAATCAAAACCAATCAAGTTGTTGCATGGGAACTGAGGGAAGGTGTCAGAATTCTCTTGGGTGCCAGTCTTTGTGGAGGTGTTTGAATTAACATTTCTAGCTCCACCAAGAGGAGTTGAGGCAAAAGGTTCTGATTTAGCTCCAGTTTCTAGCATGACCAAAAAAAAACACATTGCCCAAGAAAGTTGGTGTTTGCCTAATGAATAACAGAAGACACATGCCACTTAATTTTTTACCCATTTATTTCCCATGTGCTCTGGCACACATGTGCTGTGAAACACTTGTGCTGTGGGCATACATGTGCATGTGCTGTGGCAGACATGCGTATGTGCTGTGGGCACACGTGTGCTTACAGTGTAGGCACACAGGTGCTGTGTCACACATGTGCTGTGGCAAACATGTGCCTGTGCTGTTTGCATGTACATGAGCCTGTACTATGGCACACACGTGCCTGTTCTGTGAGTACACGTATGCATGTGTTGAGGCACACATGTGCATGTGATGTGGACACACATGTGAATGTGCTGTGGGCACACATGTGCCTGTGCTGTTACATACATGTGGGAGTCAAAGGACAGCTTGCAGGCTTTCTCCCCTTCCAAGGACTAAACTCTGGTTGTCAGGGTTAAGGTTGAGAGCCTTAATGCTCTGAGCCTTCCCATCAGACCTGGATACTGTTGCAAAACCAAAGTTTGCTAAGTGTTCCCCCAGGGCCCATGGGTGTTCAGGCATGGTCACCAGTGTGGTAAGTAGTTCCTTTAGGGAACCTTGAAATTGGCTCAACATACCCCTGAGACCAAGTTCTGGGCACAAAGGAATTTTATTTGCCTCAGAGGGACAGTGGACAGAGATAAGGAACAAAAACAGAAGGTAGAGTACAAGGAAAAGGGGGTAACAAAACAAAAGAGAGGGTGAAGGGGTATTTGTCCTAGAAGGCAAAGGACTGCCCGTGGACAGAAAGGAGACAGAGTGGCCCATAGGCAAATGGCAGTTTATAAATGTAATCGCCCCCCCCACCCCCAATTAAGATGAGGAGTTTAGTTTTAATTGGGCATGTTAATTAGGTGAGCCAAAGGGGGCTTTTGAATGCTGGACTTCAATGCTTTGATAGCTGGACCTTGGTAGTCAGCCTTAGGAGGAGAAGTTGGCCAAATAAGGAAACAGACATTAGGGGCTAGCTATAGGAATGTAATACAGCTTTTTTGTCCTTTTTAAAGCAAGACAGAGGGAACTAGGGAGAAGCCATGTTTGGGAGCTGGCTAGTGTCCTTTCATTGGAACCTTTAGGAGTTGTGGCCCAGCCAAAGGAAGTTAGGTCATTAAAGGTGTCTCCCTAAAGGGGAAGTTGGCCCCCTCTCCTGTCTCTTTGTTGGCCAGCTATCCTGAGGTGAGAAGCTTCCTCTAGCAAGTGTTCCTCAATATGATGAGCTTGGCTGCCCATCACAGACCCAAAGAAACAAGTTCAACCAACTGCAGATTGAAATAGCCAGAACTGTGAGCTCAAATAAACCTTTTTCTCTTTGAGATTATTCCTCTCAGTTATGTGCAGTGACACAGACTAGCTAATACTCCAACCTGTCTTTGTAGGTTTCTGTTGCTGCAGTGAAACACCATGACCAAAAGCAACTTGGGGAGGAAAGGGTTTATTCGGCTTCTGCTTCCCCAGCCCTGTTTATCACCAAAGGACATCAGGGCAGGAGCTCACACAGGTCAGGAACCTGGAGGCAGGAGCTGTGCAAAGGCCATGGAGGGGTGCTGCTCACTGCCTTGCTTCCCATGGCTTGCTCTGCCAGCTTTCTCATAGAACTCAGGACCACCAGCCCAGGGGTGGCACCACCCGCAGTGGTTGAGACCCTCCACCACTGATCACTAATTGAGAAAATACCTTACAACTGGGTCTCATTAAGGCTTTTCCTCAACTGAGGCTCCTTTCTCTCTGGTGACTCTAACTTGTGTCAAGTTGACACACAAAACCAGTCAGTACAACTGACCCCTTGTCAACTTGACACACAACCACATCACTATTACATCACAACCCTTCCTTTCTTACAAGATATTACATTAAAAACATAAATAGCATTAGAACTCCCACCGTCTTTAAAATGAAAACACATTTCAGTCTCTTAATTTTCAAAACACATGAAACTCAGGAAGAAGGAAGACCAAAGTGTGGATACTTCGTTCCTTCTTAGAATGAGGAACAAAATACCCATGGAAGGAGTTACAGAGACAAAGTTCGGAGCTGAAACGGAAGGAAGGACCATCCAGAGACTGTCCTATCCGGGGATCCAGCCCATAAACAATCACCATACCCAGACACTATCGCATATGCCAGCAAGATTTTGCTGACAGGACCCTGATATAGCTATCTCTTGTGAGGCTATACCAGTTCCTTCCAAATACAGAAGTGAATGTTCACAGTCATCTATTGGATGGAACACAGGGTCCCCAATGAAGGAGCTAGAGAAAGTAACCAAGGAGCTAAAGGTGTCTGCAACCCTATAGGAGGAACAACAATATGAACTAAACAGTACCCCCCAGAGCTTGTGTCTCTAGTTGCATATGTAGCAGAGGATGGCCTAGTCGGCCATCAATGGGATGAGAGGCCCTTGGTCTTGCGAAGATTATATGCCCCAGTACAGGGGAATGCCAGGGCCAGGAAGTGGGAGTGGGTGTGTTGGGGAGCAGGGAAGGGGGAGGGTATAGGGGACTTTCGGGATAGCATTTGAAATATAAATGAAGAAAATATCTAATAAAAAAAGCAAAAAACGAATTCATGGACTAATAAAAATCTAAGATCAAGAAAAAAAAAAAAGCCAACCTCTAAAAATCCAAAATCTCTTTTAAAATTTCAAGGTCCTTCAGTTGAGGGCTTCTGTAAAAGTCAAAATTAAATTAAATACCTTCTTCAAGAGGGAAGAACCAGGACACAGTCACAGTCTAAACCAAGCAAAACCATATTCCGGCAGTGTAAGTAACTGAATGTCCAATGTTTGGGATCCACACATGATTATCTGGGCTCTGCCAGATGGCTTGGGTCACTTCTCCAGCTCTGCCCTCTATGCCATACACAGTTTGTCTTCTAGGCTTTGGCAGGAGCACTTGTCCCTCTGGAACCAAAACTTCCTGGCCAAAAGAACTTAGGGCTATGGGAACAGGAAGCAGAAACTTTCCTAGAGGGTCACCAGGGTGACAGTGAGTGGAACTATTCCCTTCTCCCCCTCACCCCGCTCCCGCCACCCCCAGATCCCTGGACCTGTGGATTCTGGCTATGGGAGAAACTGTACCATATATCAGACGCTGATTCAAAGCATATTCTGCCTTCTGAAGAACTCTGCCTCAGCCCTCCATGCTGCTGCCACCTAATTGACGCTGTAACTGTATCTTCAAAAGGCCATTCCATCTTTCTATCAGGTCAGCAGCTTCAGGATGATGGGGACATGGTAAGACCAGTGAAGTCCATGATCATGGGCCCACTGTTGGACTTCTCTGGTGTGAAATGAGCTCCTTGGTCAGAAGCAATACTGTGTGGAATACCATGATGGTGCATAAGGCATTCTGTGAGTCCGTGGATGGTGGTTTTGGCAGAAGCATTACGTGCAGAAAAGGCAAATCCATAATCAGAATAAGTATCTACTCCAGCAAGAACAAAACATTGTCCTTTCCACAGAGGAAGTGGTCCAGGATGCTGCGTAGTCAACCTGGGGAGTGGTGCCACTGGTAGCCAGGTCAGCCTTGGTGTATGGAAGTCTGTGTTGTTGAGCCCTTACATAAACCTCCATCTCTGCCCCCATGGCCACTTTGTCCACATGCCCATTGAGCAATAACCAGGATGGCTGGGGAAAGAGGCTGACTGTCCACAGAACAGGTCGTCCTATCTACCTGATTATTGAACTCCTCTGCTGAAGTCACCATTTGATGAGCAGCTGGGCGTGGCACTGCGAGACACTAGGATTGGCCATTTGTGAGGTTGCAGTCTCAATGGCCATTGAAGGCCCAAGATTAAAGGAATCACGAAAAGAAGTTGAGGCTTGGCACCAGGAAGAGAGCCTATGGCAGGCTATTGGTGAAAGTGCAGCCCAGTTGCAGCAAGGGACCCACCCCTGCAGTTGTGGAGATGCTCATACAAGCCTATCCATCTCATCCTTCGAAAGCTGAAGTGCTGCTGTTATGTTGCACTTGTATTCGCCTTGTCTGTCTAGCTAGTGGAAAAACTAGACTTGTGGCATACATTTTCTCATCAATGGAAGTTAATAGGTGAAGGGCCAAACACTTCAGTTGTCAATCAAGCATCCCAAGGACTAAGAATGTACAAAAGGGGAGCTATTAGTCCCAGGGGGCCTG
This sequence comes from Mus musculus, assembly GCF_000001635.26. Classification (NCBI taxonomy): domain Eukaryota; kingdom Metazoa; phylum Chordata; class Mammalia; order Rodentia; family Muridae; genus Mus; species Mus musculus. The sequence continues at coordinate 39,260,551 of NC_000076.6, forward strand.
GAAGGTTTCACACTGAGCTCCTCATAAAAAAAAAAAACACATAACAATGACTGCATCCACCTAATTATGCCTCTGTGTCTATTGTGCTTCTTGTCTGTCACGCAGGATGCTTGCTCAAAGCCTAGACTTCTAACAAATGCGTGGCTAGGTGAATGAGTATGTTGTCCAGTATTCCATTACTACCTACTCACATGAGAGTTACGCTTATCCTAGTGTGAGTGCATCCGAGGAAATAAGGCCATTTGGAAAGATGAGGAGGACAGACTTAAAACAAGAGAGCACAGATTGTCAGCATGCATGTGCACACACTGGAACATGGATCCAGCATGTGTGTGCACACACTGGAGCTTGGATCCAACATGCATGTGCACACACTGGAACATGGATCCAGCATGCGTGTGCACACACTGGAGCATGGACTCAGCATGTGTACGCACATACTCATGCCTGTGCAGATTAGCACAGCAGGCATCTGCAGGACTGAAGATTGCAGTAAGATAACCCTGAATCCTGAGAGGATCTGAGAAAACAAACACAATTTATACCTAGTGGCACCAAGGAGGTTTGGCTTAATCTATTGAGATAAATAAAACTGTAATAAAAAATTTCTAGAGCACAAGAAATTTTGACCTTAACTTCTGTCATTTCTTCTACTCAGTTTCCGTCTTGTTTCCTATATTGTTCCACAGGCTCCTTATACTGCTTAGTGATTTCATTGCTATGGAAACAAGAAGGACTATATAAAGCTCAAGCATGATGTCAAATTAGGAAGTGATCAGAATTTGTCCCGTGGCTTCCAAAGAATACAAGGAGAAATGACCACATCCCAATGTCGCAATGTGCTTAGATAAACACAGATCTTGAATGCATCTTCTTCTGCATTTGGTCAACATGGGGACAGGCTTGTGTGATTAATGAATTAATACTTCACAGATACCACTCTGAATGAAAATAAAGCTTGCTTGAAAAATTCCAGGCTTATAAAATCATAGTTATCAAGAATTACAGCCAGTAGAGTATCCCTCTCACCATTTCTGCCTTGTTGGTGCAGGACACACATCCTAGCTTCCTAGACCTGCTTCAGCACTGCACAAATGTCTCAGGGCAGCAGTCCTTTTAGGCAACTACTTCAATGGAGGTAAAGCCATAGAGGACTCTTCCTCTTTGTGTTTTCCCCTAGCCTTTGTATCCCTGGCTTCCCCACTGGAGATCTTGTTCTCATTTCCAAAGCCAAGTTTTTCCTTCAGAATAACACATATGTTCCTGATGTCATCGCTTGGCCTTGGGTCTGTATATGATTCAGCGGTAGTGGAATTCACTTTAATACTCTGAAATCACTTATTACACTGATCACCAGGGAGAGGGGGTGACAGGAGGCCTGGGAATGCACCAGAACACTGCCTGCCGAGGCTGTTGATTTGTGGAAAAGCTACCAATGTGTGAGAACCCTTAGGCAGAAAAAAGTGAACATGACAGAATAGAGGGATGGGGGCCAGCTGCTCTGCTCACTGCCTCCAGCTCTGCCCCCTGAGCTCTCTCCCGCCCCCCAAATCATCCTCAAGTGCATCATCACAGCGCTAGGGAACATTCCTGTTGGGTAATGAGAAAGCATAATTATATGCTTCAGAGCTGTTGAGGTTTTCTCCTATTTTCAAAACAATGAATATCTTGTGGAAAGATAACACAATTAGTGAATAAGCTGGAGCCTTTTCCCCAGAGCATACAGACAGTGGTTTGGAGGGGAACCCAGAAGACAGCTCTATTAATGATTTTTATTCCTTGGACAATCTAGCCATGTTGTTCTGAGGTACCCCAAGAAACAAGCTTCTGAAAACAAAATCTCTCTCTCTCTCTCTCTCATAAACACACACACACACACACACACACACACACACAGAGAGAGAGAGAGAGAGAGAGAGAGAGAGAGAATTGTGTATAAGTCCACAGGACCCACAGTACACAAAGCTCGAAATTGACTTTTACCCTTCCCACTCCTCTCTTTCTATTTCTCCCCTCCACTGTGACTGAAGACAGTGTGGGTAAAGTTTTATGAGCCTTCGTGGATTCCCTGGTGGCCGCCATGGACGTCAAATTGAAAGACTGAGCAGCACCGTGGTTCCAGCGGCAGAGGGTCTTTCCTGTGATTATCATACCAACATTCCTTACAGTCCAGAGGAAAGTCACAGACAGCAGTTGCTGCTGCAGCTAAAGAAAACAGCATCCAGCATTTCAAAAATGCAGATCCTTTCAACATTTCTGTCTGCACAGAGCTGGCATCTGATCCCACAGGTAAAGAGAGCAAAGCCGAATGGGAGTCATAGGCTGCGGAGCTCAGTCTTGGTTCAAACTGACTCTGAACCCAGATTATTCTCTTTCTGCTGTCTCAGGCCATCCTCCTCTCCTTCCCCACTGGAAGGCAAAGTTGCTTCTAAACTAGCATGTAAGTGAGTCTGGAGGAATGGCTCAGCAATTAAGAGAACTTACAACTATGGGAGATAACTCAAGTTTGGTTTCTAGCACCCATCATGTCAGGCAGCCCACAATAGCAGGTAACTCCAGTTTCAATAGATCCAACACCCTCTCCTAGAAATGTGGGGTACCTGCACATGCACATACCATCACACACACACACACCTAAATATAAGAATAATAAAAATAGATGGTTAAAATATCGTGTAACTGTGATTCCCAATAACCCGGTTGTTACACACGGGCTACCCTAAATTCACCAAGCTCTCACATAAAAGCATAAATTACTGCTGTTGCAAGGTTCAGATTACAGGACCTTTTGTTTCTGAGGAAAAAAAATCCAGCCATGTGGAGAAATGCTGCAGCAGTTGGAACACATCCTGCCCAGACTCTGTGTCCCCAAGACCTGAGCTGCTTCTTTTTATGGGACACACTCACTGGTGGAGAAACAGATACTGAGCTCCCTGAAGTGTCATGGAGAAGTTCCAAAGTGGAACCTAATTAGGAGCAGGACAAACTTAGAACCCACAGAAAGGCTCTTTACCTGGGCAAACAGTGACAGAGGCTGAGCCCTGGAAAGGTGGCCTCCTCCTTGTTCTGTGTGTGCTTTGCCTTTGAGCAAATGAAGTTAGGAGAAGTAAGCTTCATTGTCCTTCTCCTCCATCACGAGGTGGTATGGGCTGCTCCATCCTGCATTCGAACTGTGCTATTAGTCATCCCTTGACTATACATGGGTACCCATTTTGCATCAGGCAATTTCCTAAGCCATAGAAACACAGTATTAAAAAGACAGCCCTGTTCTGAGGGCATACATTCTTATGCAAAAACCCACCTATCAGATACAAGGTCTTCGTGTCCAATGATTACAAACAATAAAACCCCAACTACTGAGGACTGTAAGCTGTTAGCCTTACCATTCCTAGCTAAAGCAGTGTACCCACTGAGACGTCCAACTCAGTTGTCACTACCACATCGTTAAAAACAAACCACCAACTGCGGTTTAAACATGGATGCCTCTTTCCCATGACCCCAGACAGAAAACCATGGTGTACAGATTGGTTCAGCATTGCTTTGCTTTCAGTCTACAACGTGCCATATTTGGATATTCTTCTGAAAGCTAATGAATGAGCCAGTGTTGAACAACAGGGCAAAGACAAGATCACAGAGGTATATAAACCACTAAGGAGAGTATCTGTTTGAACGCTGTCTACGGTCAAATGATTGCAGCTGTTCTACAGTGCGTGGGGTAGTCTTTAACCAGCTGCACACTAACAGCACATAGGACATTATTTTATTTTTATTTATTTATTTTTTTACTTAGTATAAAATATTTTTATTGGATATTTTCTTTATTTACATTCCAAATGTTACCCCCTTTCCCGGTTTTTCCCATCCTTACTCCCCCTGCTTCTATGAGGGTGCTCACCTACCCACCCACTCCTGCCTCCCCACCCTGCCATTCCCCTACACTGGGGCATCAAGCCTTCACAGAACCAAGGGCCTCTCCTCCCACTGATGCCCAACAAGGCCATCCTCTGCTACATATTCAACTGGAGCCATGGGTCCTTCCATGTGTACTCTTTGGTTAGTGGCTTAGTCCCTGGGAGCTCTGAGGGGTCTGGTTGGTTCATATTGTTGTTCCTCCTATAGGGCATTATTTAAATGTCAGTACCTGAACCATTGTCTCAGACATGCTACTTTGTTTAACTGGGGATGGAGCCAGGGTACCCTTAAATTTAAAGTTCTCTTAAGTGTTCTAAAATGCTTTGAGAGTTGTGAACCAGTGTGCTAGAACGTCACCGGCTCTTACCCTATGGAAGCAGATCACTATAGTTATCTTCCCCTAGAATACTTTCATTGCTGTACTTTTTCTTACCGCCAAAGTGATAGTGATATATCTTTACCACAAAGGACAAACACAGGAAAACACAGGAGAGGAACATCAGCCCAAGTCCTACCAGTCATAACTTTTCTCCTGACAATGTTTTGGGGTGCTTCCTTCTGAGGCACAAGTCTGTGCTCTTCTCTCCTGCCCCCCTCCCCCACCAAGGTAGAATCCAGTTTTTAAAAATCAACAATAAACTTCAAAGAATTGTCCAGTGTCAGGATGATCAGTTATTTTGCCTGTCCCTGTAGCTAGTCTCTCAGCCCCCGACATGCAAAGGTGGAGTGACTTTGTTCAGCCAGGTGTGCTTGTTTGAATGCTGATTTTAGTTAAAAGGACTTTAGTCCTCCTGGTACCCCTCTTCCAATCACATCTCCTTGCCCTTCACTGTGGCAGAAAGGGACCGCTCTTACGACTGTACTTGATTACAGTTCTCCGAAGACTGACTGTCAGAAGTAAGAGCTATAGAAGATCACACTGCCTAGAGGACACAAGGCTGTTTATTCCTGTGTGTACAGAGCTCTCAAGCCTATGCGGAATGTAGGGCCTTGGAGGTCTGTATACACACAGGATGCTGTTTTAGCTTCTCACAAAGCTGCTTTCCTAAGACTTCACACCAGCTGTACATCGCCAGCTTAAATAAAGCTGTTCTAAGATCCGTTCTCTGCAGCGGATCATCGTGTCTGTTATGAAAGTAAAGATACACTGAGGCTAGGCATCCCTTGCTACTTGGTCTCCTTATGAGAATCTACAAGAAAAAAAAAAAAAGCTCAAGTAAAGAATTATAATCCTATGTATGTTCTTAATCTCAGGGGCCTCGCTATTCTTAATTATTTGTTCCCATCTTTTCTTTGGCTGCCAGGGAACTCAGTAAAGTTGTAGCATCGGCTAGCAATTATACCTGACTATGGTATGTGTGAATTCCTCTCCCTAACCCTGCCTTTATGGTATTTCTACCTTCAATCTCTCCTTAATTATTTAACTTTCAAAGTTGTGTGGGTGTGTGTGTTTAAGTCTTGGTGGGTGAGAAAAAATTTTTTAAAAAGAAGAAATTAATAAAGGGGTTTGGGTTGATGCTCAGTGAGTAAAAGTACTTGCTACACAAGTGTAAGGATCGAAGTTCAAATCTTAAAGCCAACTTAAAGCCAGAAGAGTATCTGTAATTCCAGCATGCCTACAGCCAGATGGGAGGTGGAGAAAGGAGACTCACCCAGAAGTTCTTGGGTCAGCTAGCCTGGCATACACAGCGGTGAACAAGAGACAGATAGACAGACAGTCTCTCTCTGTCTCTGTCTCTGTCTCTGTCTGTCTCTCTCTGTCTCTCTGTCTCTCTCTCTCTCTCTCTCACACACACACACACACATTACAAAACCAAGTCAGAAAGGAAGATATGTCACTGGTTTGAATATGAAATATTCTCTATAGTCTCATGTGTGTACAGATGCCCTGAGAACAGAGCCTACCACATATGAACCTGGGAATGCCTCAGAGCTTAAACCTAACACTCACCTGTAACTGCACTGTCACGATGAAGCTGGGTTCTCAACCCAGGTCTGTTTGCTACAGATTACAGCCTGTAGTACACGGTTCATTTGAGTCTGCTTAAAACTCGACTGTTTAAGTCTTTTTGAGAAGTCAGAACTCCCAAGAGGCCTTTCTTCCTGTTGAACACTCTCCTGCCTGTCCTGTTAACCTGCGAGTGGTTAGGGTTGGCTTTCATTTTCAATCATTTCTACTTCCCAGGGAAATAAGAACAAATTGTGGAGAAATTGCTGTGGCTGGAAGCGCACACAGGAAAGCAAGGCTGACAGGACAGGAGGAAGAGCAGGGGTGGGGGTGCAGACAGGAAGGGACTTGCACAAAGCGCTCAGAACTTGACTGAAGGCCAGGGAAATACAAAGAAGATCTTGGCAGGAAGCCTGGCCTGAGACTTTGCTAGAGCCACAATAGCACTAGGAGGAAGGGAGGAAGGGAGGGAGGAAGGGAGGGAGGGAGGGAGGGAGGGAGGGAGGGAGGGAGGGAGGGAGGGAGAGACCGAGAGACACAGACAGAGAGACAGACACAGAAAGACAAAGAAACAGAGAGACAGAGACAAAGAGAGATAAAAAGACAGAAAGACACAGAAATACACAGAGAAACAAAGACAAAGAGAAAGAGAAACAGAGAGACAGCGACACAGAGAGAGACAGAGACACACACAAAAAGAGACACTCTTCCATACTCTCTTCCCCTTTGCCTGCCCTGAGCCTCTGCTCACCAGGCAAACCCAACTTGATACTTGAGTCATTGAAGAGGGAACTCATTTCTATTTTTAGTAAGGACTTTCATCTCCAGTTGTGCCATCCTTCTACAGAATCTTAATTTCCCAGTTGCTGTAAGATCCTAGTAAAAAATTCAATATTTTTAAAACATCACTCAGTCTTGGGGGAGCTTTGTCCTAATGCAAAGATGAAGATGGCTCTCAGGTGCCAGCGAACAGCTGCGCCGTGCATAGCAGAGTCCCATTCACCAGAGCACTGATGCAGGGCACGTAGCTGGGCAGCTCCATTTGTTCAGGAGTAGAACTCGGTTTTTCCCTTTGGTAGGGGACAGGATCTGTTTCATCTGGGACTTTTTTTTTAAGCACCCCAGTCATTACACAGCTGGTCCTAGAGTCAAAAGATTCCATTCAGAAAAGCACCGGACAGTTCAGCATTCAGACCCTCAGCATACAGAGCCTGAGTGAAATCAGGACAATTCATTTTTCCACCCTCTGTTTATTTTGAAATTATTCAATTCTGGGGACAGGTTACAAGAGGGATGAAAAGACTATCCATACACCCCACACACACCTAGACATTCCATTGTATTCCATGGTATATTCTGCCTTCTGCATGTGACACGCACATGTCCTCATTCTTTGCCAAACTTTGAACCTTTAGAGAGGAATCTGCAGAAATTCTTACCTTTTACCCTACAAGTTCTTTAAAATAAAGACATATCCCTGGAAAACCACAGTATAATCGTTATGCCAGTAAACATTCCTAAATGAGATTTATTATGTATCGTAGAATGCATGCAAGGATGCCATCACACCCAAGCTCTGTCCTCGCCATCCAGGATCTCACTGGGAACTGTTGTATTTGGTCCCTGTGGCCGTTTTTTGGCACTCCAGTGCATCTCCCCACTTGGTCCCCCACCCCTGCAATTCTCTAAAAACACTGTTTGAAACTCTAAGTCAGCCATTTCACAGAGTCTCACTTTGAGTTTCATTAGTTAATCTGAGCAATCACGTTTATGTCAAGAAACAGAAATATTATTACACGGACTCACATGACATTGTTAGCTTTGTTGTTCAAAACCCAAGATTTCATATAGTTCAAGATGCACACTATTATGTCCTTACCATTACATGCTACCAAGAATGCACAACGTTCACTAAGCTGCTGGTGGTGCTATTAAGTTTGATTCTGTGGTTAAGGATCCACCAGAACTTACCACTATTTTAGTCTCCTTTAAAGTAACAAGAAATCTGTGGGGACTGTGAATGTCACCTCTCATTTTTTTTTTACGACTCTTGATGATGATCATTTATGTGATGAAGGTAAATGGTTTTCCTGTCTGTATAATTGTTTTCCCCTTGTCTAGCTGGCATCTTCTACTAAGTGTTATACCTCCTTGCTGTTTTTAGGATCTTGTTTGTTTGTTTGTTTGTTTGTCTGTTTTTCAAGATGATATTTCTCTGTGTAGCCTTGGCTGTCCTGGGACTCTGTGGCCAGGCTGGCCTCAGACTTAGAGATCTGCCTGCGTCTGCCGCAGGAAAGCTGGGATCAAAGGCATGCGCTGTCACACCTGGCTCCGGAACCTTTCGTAGACAGTAAGCACATATATTCTTTGTTAGTTATTATGCTCCATAATTTATTCTTACCATTGTCCCTTATTAATGCTTTTTACATTTAAAATCTTTTAAAAAGATTACCAAGTTGTTATTGCCTTTCTAAAGCCCTTATGCTATCCCTTGATAATGCACGTTATCTGCCAAATTTGAACTGAGAGCTCCCAAGAGGTAATTCAGAATCGTCCATTTAGAACTCCGAATTTATGCTGTCTTTGATTTACCTCTTCTAGAAACACACTCAGTAAGGGAATTCACTTGTAGTTACCTTATTTTTTGGTTATCAGTTCATTCCTCTCTTCTTCCTTTCTCTGAATTTCTTTTCCTTTCTCTTTCTTTCTTTCTTTCTTTCTTTCTTTCTTTCTTTCTTTCTTTCTTTCTTTCTGTTTTTTGTCTTTCAAGTCACATATATGTTTGGAGTAACTACTGTGTTAGACTATGTGACTAGCACCATCTCAACCTCGATCTATACAAATAGATCAAATAAAATGTTATGGACCAAATGTAAAATAGTTATAAACCTAGAAAGGAAGACTTACATAATAATAATAATAATAATAATAATAATAATCTCAGATTATTATTAAGTCCAATATCAAACTGTATTCTAATTTAATTTCAAGTAAACACAAGAAATTTTGTGTAATATTGCAAGCCCAGCATAAACAGTAACATACATTGCACAGAAACATTGTATGTGCATCACACTGAATTTCTAATAAACTGTGAAATGTATTATTTATGCCTCCAGTACAAAATTTAGAACACTGAGTTTGATGCCATCACGACTAACATGCCTCATGCCAGCTAGTTTCTTCTGACCCATCTTTCAATTTTCTTTCTATTTTTTAAAATAACATAATGGTTTTAAACTTCAGTTACATGTTTTCTAGAAGTTCTACTTGGTTCTTTCTTAGAATTGCTTGACCATATTTAATTTTTTTCTATGTAGACATTTTTAAGTTCATGTTTTATTTGTTTAAACATAGCAAGTGTGGAGTAGTTTAGGCTGTGTGTGTGTGAGTGTGCGCGTGTGTGTTATACTTGTAGAGACTAGAACATAACTTCAGATACCATTTACTTCTATTCTTTGGAGATAGGGTGTGTCACTGACCCAGAACTCCTAAAGTAGGACAGGCTGGCAGCTTAGTGGGTAGTGGGGACCTTCAGTGTCTGCCTCCCTAGCACTGGGTTACAAGTGCAGGCTACTATGCCTAGCTTCCCTATATCCCCAGCTTGTGACTTTACATTTCTTGACTAATAATCCTTTATTCAGAGCCTCTCTAAATGTATAGCTTTTATCTGTCTGTTTTGCTTTGTTTTTAATTAATTTCCTGGATAGTACACATTTCTCATGTGGTTGGCTTTGTTCTGTTTTCTGTGAGCTACTTATTTTCTGCAGAAATTTATTTGGGAGACTTGAAGGCTTCTGTGGAGACGCTTCCGTCCAGATAAATCTCACTGGACCATCTTCTAGGCTACCTGGGCCACCACCCGCTCAGACCTAATGGGAATCTAGGCGTCTGTTCTTTTTTCACCTGCAGTGCTGTCCATCCATCCTCAGGCTTTGTGGGTGACAGACAACCACTCTGACTAAGCCACAGCCTCAGCTCAGAAGTTTGAAAAACTTGACACCATCCAAATAATAAGAATTTTCTACTGAAAGGCAGATTTTCATGGTTATGTGTCTGGGTCACTTTCCCAATATTACCTCTGCTTGGAAGCAAAGCCACTTCCTTTGCAGGCTTCTGGAAGCAGAGATGATATGGAGTCTTGGTTGCAGAGGGAGTTCTCTGGATAGAGGCCCTACGCTGGTCAGGCCCTTTTCCCCCTGGGATTCGGCCATTTGGCAAATATCTTTGCTGTTTGGTAAAAGTAGTTTCTGCTCAGATAGCTTCTCTTCACTGAGATGGGCTTGCTGATTCCTTACAATAGTCATCTTGCCCTTCAGTCTTCTTGAAAGCATCTCTGTCCAAGGACCTGTCAAGGCTCTGATTTTGCTTTTAAGACGATCCAGCCAGCACTTATTTATTTCTTAAGGAGGCAAAATTAATAAAGTTGAACTGGGTGTGGTGGAGCGTGCCTTTAATCCCAGCACTCTGGAGGCAGAGGCAGATGGATCTCTGAGTTCTGGGACAGCCAGGACTCAGAGAAACCCTGTCTTGAAAAATAAACAAAGAAAAAGATGATGGCGGAACAAATACATTTGCTTAATTCTGTGCAGTAATTCTGTGTGCTTCAACTAGTTCTGATTTTGTTTCCCACTAATCCTTCTTTCCCACATGGTTTTGTGCGGATAACTGGGATCATGCCTCTTCCACAAGCCAGGAAATGCAATTTCACTCGTTGATTCAAGAAGCAAATGATCAGTCCATTGTGAAGACCGTCCAACTGTGATTCATCCCCTCCCACTTCCTCTTTCCCCCTCCCCAAAACCCCAGCACAGCATTTGAGCCTACTTCAATTCTTTTTTAAAACCCTAGGAGAAGGGTTAGGTAGGAATTCAAGTGTCAAGAAACTCTAACTTACATACAAGCAGTGAAGCAGGACTGAGAAGTCAGTCCCACGCTCGGTGGATATGTTCACAATAATTGCTTGTGGATCTGCTGAAGATGCATTCGACATTGCACATCACAGAAGCTAAGGCCGAGTGCCAGCTCCAGGGAATGTAGTGTCTAAGGCAGGCCAAGACATCCAGGTGGACAGTGAAGAAGACAGCCTTTTCTTTCCCATTCATCTTTTGGTGGCTCCCTGTGAGTGTCCCTTGCTCATCTCAATCTAGGGTACAGTTTGGGGGAGCGGTGTAGGCACTGAGATATCCCAGCACCCCAGATTTCCTCCTAACCTCACTAGAAGAAACCCTCCCATCCTCAGAGTTTACACAGTAGAATCTGCTATGAGGCTTTGTCCCCAAATGTGACTGTGTGCTTCTGTGAACCAGAGTAGGTCCCCAAGCAAAAGAGATTCTCTTGACAGAGTTAAGTCCATCCTTAAATGGGCTTACAGGGACTGACATCAGAGAAAAGGCAAAAACAGAAAAGAAGAAGAAGAAGAAGAAGAAGAAGGAGGAGGAGGAGGAGGAGGAGGAGGAGGAGGAGGAGGAGGAAGAAGAAGAAGAAGAAGAAGAAGAAGAGAAGGAAGAAGAAGAAGAAGAAGAAGAAGAAGAAGAAGAAGAAGAAGAAGAAGAAGAAGAAGAAGAAGAAGAAGAAGAAGAAGAAGAAGAAGAAGAAGAAAAAGAGTGGATTTTACCCCTAAGCACAAAGGACACATATTTTGAGGATTTCTATGTGCAGTATAAAGCCAGGCGTGATCTTACCAATAAACGGGGGTGACAAATCAGCAAAGATTTGAGATTAAGCTTAAAGCAACTTCATCTCATCAAAGCAACTGGGAGCCAGGGCCATTCAGAACACATAGATCGACTTCCCTCTCTAACATAAATCACACAGAGCAAACAGGATCAGAGAGGGCTAAGTTAAATGCCCAGGGTGAGCTTTTTCTCACTTCTCTTTTCAAAGGTGATGAGTTTGGGCAGATAAAGGTGAAGTTGTGAGACTAGGCACGTTCTGGTAGGTTCTGCTCCACAGTGGGTAAATGAGGAAAATATAGGATTGGGAGGACTAATGTTGAGAAATTAAAAGAAGCAGGTAGCATGGCTTTGGATTTGTTGAAAAAGCAAATAAGTACAAAGAACACTAACTAGAACCAAGAGAGCTGCCTGAGTCATGCTAACACCAGCAGGAAGCCTGACATCGTCCTTAGCCCTTGACACCCAACAGTGACATGTACCACCACTGCCCGATACAATGCCATTCCCATGGCTACTAGCCACCACCGCTCACACTTCAGGTTAACCCAACAACCAATTTACCAACTTTCAGATCTTGATTCGCAGCTTTAGCTTCACATTAGAACTACCTAGGGAGTGCTTAAAACCCCCCAAAGCCCAGGCCAATTAAAGCAGAAGCCAACCATAAGCCTTGGTAGAATTTAAAGCTCTCTGGTGATTCCAGTGTGTAGCCAAAGTTGAGAGCCACTGTCTTAGGAGTGTACCCTCATTAATAATAAATTGAATACTGCCTAGCTTTTTTCCAAAGCACGGTCATTAAGGAAAACAGACTGGCTGCTGGTGGGGAGGAGTGGAGTACAGAAGATAGAATATCACATTCGGAATAATAGTGGCTATGTATGCGCTGTGAAAGGATCACTCAGTTTAGAACAAAAACATTGAGACCTCGAAAGGGCCATAAATGCAAAAAGCTGATGAACGAACGACTCACGGACCAAGAAACACCCAAAGTAAACAGATGTAAACCTTTTTTTTTTTTTTTTTTTTTTTTTTTGGCTGAAAAATAAAAACTAACTTAAAAGCAATCTTGAGATTAGATTTTATACCAACAAAAGCAAAAGCAAGTAGCAAAGGCTTTCAATGACACTTAATTCTGACAAGGTTGCAATGAAACCACCGTGCTCCCAGATTCGGGTGCCTTTGCAAATAGGTTTCAGAACATCCCTTGAGCAGCAAAGGAAGGCAGGAAGGAACTGGGAAGGTGTGTATGAGGAAAAGCTTATCTCCAGGAGATGTTTCAACGGAAACAAACAGAGGCACATTTTAAAGTAATCTCTGCAATGAATTTTAAATAGAAAACAAAACAAACAAACAAAATATAAATAAATAAAAAATAAAGGAACCAACCTAGACTTCCGGGATCAGGGTAATGCTTTAATAATTCATTGAAACCAGCACCCTTGTCATTAAGCTGAAAACAGGAGGGTTGTCACCTCTGTCCCTAAGGGGGCCTACCTTGGGCTCAGCACATCCAGGCCTCTCTACACACAGCCTTGGGGCATTCCCAGAAGCTCGACTCTGACCTGATTCCCTGTCCCCGGGGAAGGGCCCCTTGTCAGGTCTCACTTCTCCCTTCCTAGTCTACTGGGAGCCAGGAGTGAGTCTTTAACCGTCCCACCTCCCAAGGCTCCCCAGGGTGTCCCACTGGTGACTGTTATCAGGAAAGGCCCTGGATCCCCCACCCACCTGACCCCCACAGTAACACAGTGGGTGGACAGCAGACATTTGGACTCATGAAGAGCTGGTTATCAGAATGGCAGGACTTTGCTTCTACCAAGTGGATAGAATGTTCTGGAAAGAACAGAGATGCTGCAAGAACTGCCTCCTGTGCTGGCAGGCTGGCAGGTGATGTAGAGAATTACTGGAGCAATTATTAGAACCTCGAATTTAATTCTGTTCCACAAATAAACCCAATGTGTTCACATGGATTATCTGTACATTTAGTCTTTGCTTCGTGAACATCTTACGAGTTGCATGTCACTTCACTTTGGACTCTCAGTGTCTAGGACCTAGGTTACAAAACAGACAGATCAAAACCCAGCAACTTCATTAAGCCTTTCAGTGTAGTCGTTTTTTACACTTCAAAATGAAGTCACCTTGCTTTTTATCTTTGCATTACAACATACCTGTGTTAGACCACAAACCCTCTAGTTCTCCCCTCCCCTTTCTGGTGTGGGTTCCTGCCCCCCCCCCCCGACACACACACACACAACACACACACACACACACACACACTTCTCCCTCCATGAAATTCACTTTGCATAAGAAAGCTGAGGGCTGGAGACATGACTCAGCAGTCAAAAGCACTGTCTGCAGGATCACACCAGGAAACTCAGTCTCCTGTCACTCCATCACTCCCATCATTCCAGGGAATCCAATACCCTCTGCTGGCCCCTGAGGGAACCCATACACATATACAAATAAGGAAAGAAGGAAACTGTCTGCAAAGGATGACTGAACGGTTAGAACTGCAATCTTGTAGTGTTAACCCCACTGGGCAAGAATAAGACCTCTACAACAACTTTTGAGCAAATTTGAAGTAAAGCTTAACTAAGCACTAGCCAGTCCATATCAAGCATTTCCAGAGTATGGCCGTGAATTACATTAGTCAGAGGCTTATGAAGGTGAAACCCACAAGGCTCTGTATTTCCCACCTTTACCCAATCGGAGGCAAGCATGCATCCTGATGAACTGTGCAGCTCCTGCCTCCTGGTGATCGAGCAGATCCTGTTGGAGCAATCTAGCTTGTTTACAGAAGTAAAAACACGGGGCTTGTTATCTTATATGAACAACAAACAACCCCCAGCTTCCCAGGAAGTTATTTTCCTTTGGGCAAGAGGGACTTACAGATTAGAGGCATTTCTGTTTTATGATCTCTTATGCAGAATAATTTAAACTTAAGACAAACTTTAACCATCACAGGAAAGAGGTTGGAGTGTTACAGGTTCTAATTATCTTACCTTAGGCTAGCTTTAGCCCACTGAATAGCCAGCCATTCCTTGCCTGTAGGGCACATGGGACCTTACTACTACACAGTTCTTAGGCTTAAGAACTGGCAAGATTGAGTGAGCTCAGACCCCAGGGAATCTTAGATTCCTTCCCCAAGAGGTATATAATCTCTGTTCACCCCAAATAAAGTGTGTGCACTCACATCCACCACCAAATAAAGCAATATGAACAAGCAAGGATTGTCTCAGAGAGCTGCTTCCTTAAGGATCGCTGCTGAGAAGGCCTTCACCTCAAAGAACTGTGGCTAAGACTCCTGAAGAAGGTTTTCAAGTCTCCAGCCCCTCAGGTCCCCAGCACTTACTCCCAGCCATACTGGATCCTGCTCATGCTGGGCTCTGCCTCCCCTCCCTACCTGGCATTCAGATGCCCTGAGGAGAAAGGTGGACCTCGGACTCCCATTCCTGACTTCCTCTCCCAACAGTACACCGTAGCACCTGGGTACCCAGGGGGAGATTGGGAACTACAGCATCTATCCGGGACCCTGCTTTCTGCTTCCGGTCTGGTGTGTCGTGGCATCTCATGCCCCACAGGGAAACACGGGCTGTGGAATCTCCTCTCTGGTCTTTGGCCTGCCTCCCCCAAGCTGGCTTGCTAGAGGTGCTTGGGCCCCCCAGGCAGATAGGCACACCATAGTACAATATTTTCCCACCTCTCTCTTGGAACTAACAACTTGTGATTAGTAGATTTAGAAAAACAAAACAAAACTTTTAAAATCTATTAACTTTAATTAGAAACTACCTACTTTATAGAACCAGGTAGTCCCTCCAGCCCACCTCAATGACTTGTGCTGGCAGCCTGAGAAAGGTTTTGGGCTGCACTCGTGTCCTGAACACCCAGTTCAGTCCCTGGCAGACTAGTAAGGACTTTCTATTGGCCTGAACCCATATCAGGGTGGTCTTCTCTGATGGATACCTCACAATACCACTGAAACAGTAACTGAGTGCCCATATGGTCCACAGGCATAGTGCAGACAGACCTAGCAGAGAATGGTGTGGGCTTTTGAAACCTCAACTCTCCCCTCCAGTGACACACCTCCTCCAACAAGAACACACCTACTACTTCTTCCCAAACAGTTCCACCAACTGAGGACCAAATATTCAAACATATTATCCTACAAGGGCCATTCTCATTCAAACCACCATACAAGATCACATAACTTTGGCTCTGGAATAAACTACTCCTTATTCCTTTTGAAGTGAGAGCTGTGATAGAAGATCCAATTGTACTTTAAAAGAGATGCTTAACAAGCAAAGGGGGGAACAAAGACCCTCAGAGGTAGGTTACATAGTACTTCATTAACTTTAAATGTTTTGAATGCTAGTGAACAAAAAACTACAGTTGCGGAAAGACATTGGATTATGGAAAAACTGCTGAACTAAACCATCCTGCTTATTTTAAAGATGTCCTAACCTCAGAATGGAGAAAGGAAACTTAGTGTACTGGGGGAGGGGTTATGCCTATATTTCAACAGAAAAAGGAAAGCTATGGGTTCCTTCCAAATTGCTAAAAATCAGACATGACAGAGGAAGACCTCCTGAAGATATCAACTACAGACAAGAAGAAAATCAAAACGATCAAACAAGCCGGTGGTAAACAACACCAAACCCTCCATTAAAACAACTCTGAAGCTGAATGGGACACATACATGTCTGCAGCCAGAACTTCAGCTTGTATGGCCAATAAGTCTTCTTGGCTACAAAATTCTCAGACTTACTGCATACCATCCTTTCATATGACATGAACAGAGATTTATATTACAGTTTGATTATATGTTCAAATTAACTTCTAAAGAAAGACAGTTATCTTCCACGTACTGAAACAAAGAGCAGGAAAATCAACCTTAACTGTTCTGTGCACACTGCATAGTCATACATATGTCTTTATACAGATACGTATTGTAGTTTGTATAGTGCTGAGTAAAAGATCAGGAGGGCTGCCCTGACAGGATTCACTCTCAGGGATGGTGAGATGCTGAGACCTGCTGTTATAGCTCCCTGCTTGATCCTAACTCAACTGCGTGGAAACTTTCTTCTAGCAGTGGTAGCACATGCCTTTAATCCCAGCACTTGGGAGGCAGAGGCAGGTGGGTTTCTGAGTTTGAGGCCAGCCTGGTCTACAGAGTGAGTTCCAGGACAGCCAGGGCTATACAGAGAAACCCTGTCTGGGGGGTGGGGAGACTTGGTTCTCGGACATTTTCAAGCTCACATCAGCAAGTTCACTTGGTCCAGCCTTTCAGATTGTTCCAATCAGGACTTCACCTTCAACTACACTTTCGAAGCACACAGAGACTGGACAACCAATACTACAGGCAGTTTTCTTAAAACTAACCATTTTTCTCATTTTCTTGGGCCCCCCTCCAAAGGAATTTTTGCCCCAGTTCAGCAGGAAACAGTCATAAGAAGACCATCATCCCAGTCCCTTGAGCTAGGGAGGACGGTTTGGATTGTTTTATAGATATGTTGTCATCTTAAAGGATGATTACAAATAATTATGGTTTTAGATAGGGAGGAAACAAAATAGAGAGCTTAGCCTTGGGGATTTTTATCTTCCTTTCTTTCCTAGGTAAGGAGAAGGGGGTTGAAAAGAAAAAGAGAGGATAGAGACATATAAGAAATTAGACAAATAAAGGTAGATTATTGAATCTACTCTGAAAAAAAAGGCATTTTGTAGCCATAATCTTACATTGGTACAAAATTTTGTTATTGATTTAAAAATGAGTTTGTATTTTGTTGCATTGGTACAGAATTTTGAATATTGATGAGGTTTAAGGCTAAAGCTATAAGACAAGTTTATTATCTTCCAGTGCCTACTTCTGTGCCCATCAGCAGATAGGCCAGGCCAGCTAAACTGCATGATATGAAGATTGCCCATACTCCTGAAAGTCTCTAATAAGACCTAAGCTGGGCGGTGGTGGCACACGCCTTTATCCTCAACACTCAGGAGGCAGAAGCAGGTGGATCTCTGAATTTGAGGCCATCTTGGCCTACGGAGTTCCAGGATAGCCAAGGGTACGCACCCCACCCCCCACCCACAAAAGACAAAACTCTTCTTTGCTCTTTAGACTTGAAGGAAAGGCATGTTCTCTCTTTCTTCCCTCTGTGTCCCTCCATCCATTATGGCCACGAGGATGGCCTTGAACCTCTGATTGTCCTTCCTCTGCCCCTGGAATGCTGGGGTGGCAGGTGTGTACCACTATGTTTGTTTTCTGTAGTCCTGAGAGTTGAATCCAGGGTTTCATACAGGCTAGGCAAGCACTGGCCAGTGGTTCTCAACCATCTTATGCTGTGACCCTTTAATACAGTTCCTCATGTTGTGGCAACCCCCAACCATAAAATTATTGTCATCACTACGTCACATCTGATATTACTACTGTTAGAAATCATAATGTGAATATCTGTGTTTCCTGTTGGTCTTAGGAGACCATTGCAAAAAGGTCTTTTCACCTCCAAAGAAGTTGTGACCCACAGTTTGAGAACCAGCGTGCTCTACCAACTGAGCTACCTTCTCTGTCCTTTTCCATGCCAGTTTAGCCATCTACATTATACCTGCGTCTCTGTGATGTGCGTTCTACTTCCTTATCTTTTGAGTATAACTTCCTGTCTTTTCTCACTTGTTTTAGTGTTATTACTCCTTCCAACAACCCTCAGTCCCCGCCTGGGACTTCCAATCCGTAGCTTTTGCTGCTTGCACTCCTGCCCCAATCTCTCTTTACCTTTACTGTTGACCCAGTTTTTATTCTATAGTTCACAAGCTTAGGCAGGCACACTTTGTCAAGCTTGCTCGATCCAGTACATTGTCTGGCAACTCTAATCGCAATTAAATATCCTACTTTACTGAGAGACTGCTCTTACGTTTTCCCCTTTCCTAAAATCATCAGTCTGTCTTCGGTCCAGTCGTTTATTGTGATTAAATCTTTTGTTTCATGAACAAAAACACTCAATTTATTGAGAATCACTTCATCTTTCCGCTAACCATCCTATTAGCCTATGGGCACGTGTAGCTGTACATTACAATTTTACCAACCTGAAATGGACCAGAAGTACATATTCTTGTGTTTATGTGCTGTATGTATGTGCCTGATCATGTGTATGCACACACACATGCATGTCTGTGTGAAGGTTGGTGCAACGCATCTTCCTCAGTAGATCCCTGTCTTATTAACCAAAATAAAACCATACACAGAATAGCTGGCCAATGATATCCAGGGATCTACCTGTCCCCTCTCCTCCTCCCCTCAAGCACTCTCCAGTGCTCCAGGCTGGAGTTAGAGACATACCACCTAGTCTGCTCTTTTGTGGGCTGGAGATCTGAACTCAGGTCCTCACATTTGCCCAGCAAACACTTTACTGGCTGAGCCAGGTCCCTAGCCCTGATATAAGCATAGTTTTAACCAAGACTAAGCCTTTTCTTGCAAAGGGACCATTTCCATAACTTCTCATCTGCTTAGACCCTGGGCCCCAAAGGTCATCTCATCAGCCATGACAGTGTTACTATTTCTCATCCCCACTTGCTCGCTCCTGAGTTTCTACAAATCTGTATTTTCTTTGACTGGGCCCTCTAGTTAGGACTCCATAACACTCTGTCTAGTTGCTCGCAGAAGTGATGTCTGAATTCCCTTGTCTCTCATCCAGTCTAATGCATTTTCACCAGGATTTCATCCTCAACATACTACAGAGCCAAGCTGGCACTGGACTCCCCAGTGGCTCAGGAGGAAGTCAGAAGTACCAGTCCTGCCTTCATCTGGAAATGACCTGTAGATTGCTTCTGTTGTCTTCTGGAGATTAACAGTCATGAGGACAGGGAACGAAATTCTAAAACAAGCCCTGCGGGCAGACATCTGTGCCCACTGCTTAGGAGCTGTAGGAGATTTGGTTTTAGTAACAGTGGTTGCTGATAAATGTTTATCAACCAAGGGAACAATAGAGAGAAGGGAGCTCGATTCAGTACTTGCCACTTTATATGGTGTAAATAGACTCATCATGGCTGCCTTCAGACCACTTGTATAACATCATGAAACACGGAACTGGGTAGAATGCACACTGAATTGACTGAACTGGTTTTGTTTGTTTGTTTGCTTTGCTTTGTTTTTAATTGACTCTTAAATCAGTACCAGGGTGCCCAGAATTAATACTGGTAAGTTGGGAAACAACTGTGTGTCTGCTGGCAATAAATGTTTATAGAGTACCTGCTATGTACCAGATCATAGAAATGCTGAGGACAAAAAAAGATCCAAAATCCCCAGAGATCACGCCTTCTGCTAGGAAAGTCAGATAATAACGTGTGTAATATAATGAGAAGTGAAATTAAGAAAGAAAAAACAGATGCCATGCGGTGAGGGTGAGCAGAGGATACCCAGAGACCAGAGTTAGGCAGCTCTAGCTATAAATACCCAGAGGCCTGCCCACAGCCACACCACGTGGCACGGGTGAGGGAAGACACCCAGAGGTCTGCCAGCTGTTTGACTGGCCTGCAGCAGGAGCCACTACAACATGCACGTATGTGGTGGAGAGTTGGAAGAGAAAGAGAAGTGGAACAGTTTGAGCATTATGAAGTGAGGTAGAACTGGAAGCTCGAGGGTGGAGAGAAGTAGCCTGATGTGAGCAGCCTGCGCTGCCACCTGAGACCATGGTGAAGTCCCGGCCCACGTTGCTGCTGAGGGACACGTCTAGGTTTGTGGCCATGCAGCAGCAGGGGTCTGTGTCACTGTCCATGGAGCATGTTACCACTATAGATCATGCGAATGTCCCTGGTCTGGGCTGCAGCCTGGGACCATTTTGATATCGAAGGGCTGTGTAGAGTTGGCCCCACCCCCCACTGGCTGCCGCTTTTGGGAGAGCAGGCCCTAGATCTCACCTGGGCAGCACAGTAGGGGTGGCCCTGGTATCATGAGCAAGGGAGAGCTGTCCCTGCCGTCATCTGCCTTGAGATGGCACAAGCACTCTTTGCCACTTGAGACAGTCAGAGAGCTGGCCTGAGGGTCATGAGAGCAGGAGAGCTGGCTCAGCCCCTTGACTGCTCAGGAGAGTGGGCCCCACAGCTCACCTGGGCAGCACAGTAGATCTGGCTCTCGTGGTGTGGGTGTGGGTGGGCTGGCCCTGAGGACATGAAATCGAGAGAGTTGGCCCTGCCCATTGCTGGCTGTGGTACTGGTGATCTAGCCAGGGCAATGCTGGAGAGCTTGATCTGGTGGTGTGGGTGCAGGTGAGTTGGCGATCTGACCAGTTCAGATACCTCTCAGGCTCAGATCCACCAAACCCAGGGCTTTGAGTTGGCTTACACCAGCATCTACCTTTCAGTGAACTGCTTGAGCATGTGAAGGGGCCGGTCCTGCAGATCCAAAGCTTTAGGACCTCCATGACATAGGATAACAACAGGATATCTGAGAAGACTCAGTGAGGACCCAGTATTGATAGTGTGGCAGAAGCCAGAAGCCTCAAACCAGACCAATGACTCCTTGCAAATGGACAGGTTTCTGCAAGTGAAATTATGTGGACAAAAGGGTGGACAGTGTGACACACTGCAGCTTCCACGATGAGATGTTTTTATGCTTTGTTTTGTTTTTATTTTCTTATCGGGGTGGGGGGGAGTTGCAAGAGCAGAGGGTGGATAGGAAGGGATAGGGAGATGAACAGGGTTGGAGAGCATGATGTGAACTCACAAAGAATCAATGAAAAGTTTATTAAAAAGGAAAGATAAAACGAAAATGGAAACAGGCCAGTGGG
This sequence comes from Mus musculus, assembly GCF_000001635.26. NCBI lineage: Eukaryota > Metazoa > Chordata > Mammalia > Rodentia > Muridae > Mus > Mus musculus. The sequence goes on from NC_000076.6 coordinate 39,281,859, forward strand.
GTGGCTCAAAGGCTAAAGGTGTTTGCTGCCAAGCCTGATGACCTGAGTTCAATTCCTGGGTCTCATGAGGAGGAGGGAGAAGAACTGGCACCTGGAAATTGTCCTCTAGCTCCACTTGCATGCACAGAAACAAACAAGCAAACAAAAACAAATAAATAAATGTGATTTTAATAATTAAAATATATGCATAATAGGTAAAAGTGGGTAACCCTCCCCGCCCCCCCTTCCAGTGAGAGGATGATCAGGGGAGGACTGACTGAAGGCACCGCATATAGAAAAATCAGCATTAGTGTTGAGTGCAAACTATCTCACGAAGCACTTGCCTGAGGGCAGACACATTCACTATACCAACTCCTCAAGAAAATTTCCTGGATAGCACATTTAATTCAATAAATTTATTACAATGGTGTTTTAGTTACTGTTCTGTTTCTGATGAGACTCCATGACCATGGCGACTCTTAAAATAGGAAAAGCATTTACTTGGGGGCTTGCTTATAGTTTCAGAGACTTAGTCCATTATCATCATGGTGGACACATAGGCAGACATGGTGCTGGAGATGAACTGAGAGCTTTGCATCCTCATCTGCATTAGGTAGGGAGAGAGAGAGAGAGAGAGAGAGAGAGAGAGAGAGAGAGAGAGAGAGAGAGTGAGTTGGGGCTTGGCATGGACTTTTGAAACCTCAAAGCCCATACCCAGTGACACACCTCCTCCAACAAGGCCACACCTCCTAATCCTTCTCAAACAGTGCCACTCCCTGGTGACTGAGCACTCAAATACATGAGCCTATGCAGACCATTCTTATTCAAACCACCATGAATGGTGTGGAGAAAATGAAGGTGACAACAGGCAGGGGGTACAGGAAGACAGAAGCAGGTAACTTGGGACCAGTCACGCGTGTTCTCCTTCACTTCCACCTTGAGGCAGAGAAGCAATCCTGAACAGGCAGCTCAAGGAGTGTATATTGAAGCTGCAGCATCTTACCTGTGACTCAGAACAGGGTTTACAAACTGCCTTCAACACTGATGGCCACTGTCTGGCCAATGGGACCTCAGAGGTGTGTGGTATGCTTTAGGGTCCAGAGAAGTATCTGGGGCAAAAGAGGCCTCCCTTTACACACTGGTGACTTTCACTGGCTCTTCCTGATTAACTAATCAGGATTTCAACAGTTGTAGAGAGTTAGAATGTTGTCAGTCCACAGCCAAATCATCCTGGGCCATCTTTAGTAGTTTTTTTTTTCATTTTTTATTAGGTATTTTCCTCATTTACATTCCAATGCTATCCCAAAAGTGCCCCATACCCTTCCCCTCACCCCCCTACCCACCGACTCCCACTTCTTGGCCGTGGCATTCCCCTGTACTGAGGCATATAAAGTTTGCAAGACCAATGGGCCTCTCTTTCCAATGATGGCCAACTAGGCCCTCTTTTGATATATATGCAGCTAGAGACACGAGCTCTGAGGGGTACTGGTTAGTTGTTGTTCCACCTATAAGATTGCAGACCCCTTTAGCTCCTTGGATACATTCTGTAGCTCCTCCATTGGGGGCTCTGTGATCCATCAAATAGCTGACTGTGAGCATCCACTTCTGTGTTTGCTGGACCCCGGCAAAGCTTCACAAGAGAAGCTATATGTAGGTCCTTTCAGCAAAATCTTGCTAGTGTATGCAATGGTGTCAGCGTTTGGAGGCTGATTATGGGATCGATCCCAGAGTATGGCAGTCTCTAGATGGTCCATCCTTTCGTCTCAGCACCAAACTTTGTTTCTGTAACTCCTTCCATGGGTGTTTTGTTCCCAGTTCTAAGAAGGGGCAAAGTGTCCACACTTTGGTCTTCATTTTTCTTGAGTTTCATGTGTTTTGCAAATTGTATCTTATATCTTGGGTATTCTAAGTTTCTGGGCTAAAATCAACTTATCAGTGAGTACATATCATGTGAATTCTTTTGTGATTGGGTTACCTCACTCAGGATGATGTCCTCCAGGTCCATCCATTTGCCTAGGAATTTCATAAATTCATTCTTTTTAATAGCTGAGTAGTAAGTACTCCATTGCGTAAATGTATCACATTTTCTGTATCCATTCCTCTGTTGAGGGGCATCTGGATTCTTTCCAGCTTCTGGCTATTATAAATAAGGCTGCTGAGCATAGTGGAGCATGTATCCTTCTTACCGGTTGGAACATCTTCTGGATATATGCCCAGGAGAGGTATTGCAGGATCCTCTGGTAGTACTATGTCCAGTTTTCTGAGGAACCGCGAGACTGATTTCCAGAGTGGTTGTACAAGCTTGCAATCTCACCAACAATGGAGGAGTGTTCCTCTTTCTCCACATCCTCACCAGCATCTGCTGCCTCCTGAATTTTTGATCTTAGCCATTCTGACTGGTGTGAGGTGGAATCTCAGGGTTGTTTTGATTTGCATTTCCCTGATGATTAAGGATGCTGAACATTTTTTCAGGGGCTTCTCAGCCATTCAGTATTCCTCAGGTGAGAATACTTTGTTTAGCTCTGAGCCTCATTTTTTAATGGGGTTATTTGATTTTCTGGAGTCCACCTTCTTGAGTTCTTTATATATATGGGATATCAGTCCCCTATCTGATTTAGGATAGGTAAAGGTCCTTTCCCAATCTTTTGGTGACCTTTTTGTCTTATTGACGGTGTCTTTTGCCTTACAGAAGCTTTGCAATTTTATGAGGTACCATTTGTCGATTCTCGATCTTACAGCACAAAGCCATTGCTGTTCTATTCAGGAATTTTTCCCCTGTGCCCATATCTTCGAGGCTTTCCCCCACTTCCTCCTCTATAAGTTTCAGTGTCTCTGGTTTTATGTGGAGTTCCTTGATCCACTTAGATTTGACCTTCGTACAAGGAGATAGGAATGGATCAATTCACATTCTTCTACATGATGACAACCAGTTGTACCAGCACCATTTGTTGAAAATGCTGTCTTTCTTCCACTGGATGGTTTTTAGCTCCCTTGTCAAAGATCAAGTGACCATAGGAGTGTGGGTTCATTTCTGGGTCTTCAATTCTATTCCATTTGTCTACTTGTCTGTCGCTATACCAGTACCATGCAGTTTTTATCACAATTGCTCTGTAGTACAGCTTTAGGTCAGGCATGGTGATTCCACCAGAAGTTCTTTTATCCTTGAGAAGACTTTTTGCTATCCTAGGTTTTTTGTTATTCCAAATGAATTTGAATATTGCCCTTTCTAATTTGTTGAAGAATTGAGTTGGAATTTTGATGGGGATTACATTGAATCTGTAGATTGCTTTTGGCAAGATAGCCATGTTTACTATATTGATCCTGCCAATCCATGAGCATGGGAGATCTTTCCATTTTCTGAGATCTTCTTTAATTTCTTTCTTCAGAGACTTGAAGTTCTTATCATACAGATCTTTCACTTCCTTAGTTAGAGTCACGCCAAGGTATTTTGTATTATTTGTGACTATTGTGAAGGGTATTGTTTCCCTAATTTCTTTCTCAGCCTGTTTATTCTTTGTGTAGAGAAAGGCCATTGACTTGTTTGAGCTAATTTTATATCCAGCTACTTCACTGAAGCTGTTTATCAGGTTTAGGAGTTCTCTGGTGGAATTTTTAGGGTCACTTATATATACTATCATATCATCTGCAAAAAGTGTTATTTTTACTTCTTCCTTTCCGATTTGTATCCCCTTGATCTCCTTTTGTTGTCGAATTACTCTGGCTAGAACTTCAAGTACAATGTTGAATAGGTAGGGAGAAAGTGGGCAGCCTTGTCTAGTCCCTGATTTTAGTGGAATTGCTTCCAGCTTCTCACCATTTACTTTGATGTTGGCAACTGATTTGCTGTAGATTGCTTTTTATCATGTTTAGGTATGGGTCTTGAATTCCTGATCTTTCCAAGACTTTTATCATGAATGGGTGTTGGATTTTCTCAAATGCTTTCTCTGCATCTAACAAGATGATCATGTGGTTTTTGTCTTTGAGTTTGTTTATATAGTGTATTACGTTGATGGATTTCCGTATATTAAACCATCCCTGTATCCCTGGAATAAAACCTAATTGGTCAGGATGGATGATTGTTTTGATGTGTTCTTGGATTTCATTAGCGAGAATTTTATTGAGGATTTTTGCATCGATATTCATAAGGGAAATTGGTCTGAAGTTCTCTATCTTTGTTGGGTCTTTCTGTGGTTTAGGTATCAGAGTAATTGTGGCTTCATAGAATGAATTTGGTAGAGTACCTTCTGCTTCTATTTTGTGGAATAGTTTATGAAGAACTGGAATTAGATCTTCTTTGAAGGTCTGATAGAACTCTTCACTAAACCCATCTGGTCATGGGCTTTTTTTGGTTGGGAGAATATTAATGACTGCTTCTATTTCTTTAGGAGATATAGGACTGTTTAGATCATTTACCTGATCCTGATTTAACTTTGGTACCTGGCATCGGTCTAGAAATTTGTCCATTTCATCCAGGTTTTCCAGTTTTGTTGAGTATAGCCTTTTGTAGAAGGATCTGATGATGTTTTGGATTTCTTCAGGATCTGTGGTTATGTCTCCCTTTTCATTTCTGATTTTGTTAATTAGGATGCTGTCCCTGTGCCCTCTAGTGAGTCTGGCTAAGGGTTTATCTATCTTGTTGATTTTCTCAAAGAAGCAGATCCTCCTTTGGTTGATTCTTTGAATAGTTCTTCTTGTTTCCACTTGGTTGATTTCGCCCCTGGGTTTGATTATTTCCTGACATCTACTCCTCATGGGTGAATTTGCTTCCTTTTGTTCTAGAGCTTTTAGGTGTGTTGTTAAGTTTGCTAGTGTGTGCTCTCTCTAGTTTCTTTTTGGAGGCACTCAGAGCTATGAGTTTTCCTCTTAGAAATGCTTTCAATGTGTCCCATAGTTTGGGTATGTTGTGGCTTCATTTTCATTAAACTCTAAAAAGTCTTTAATTTCTTTCTTTCTTCCTTCCTTGACCAAGGTATCATTGATAAGAGTGTTGTTCAGTTTCCACGTGAATGTTGGCTTTCTATTATTTATGTTGTTATTGAAGATCAGCTTTAGTCCATGGTGATCTGATAGGATGCATGAGACAATTTCAATATTTTTGTATCTGTTGAGGCCTGTTTTGTGACCAATTATATGGTCAATTTTGGAGAAGGTACCATGAGGTGCTGAAAAGAAGGTATATCCTTTTGTTTTAGGATAAAATGTTCTGTAGATATCTGTTAAAACCATTTGTTTCATAACTTCTGTTAGTTTCACTGTGTCTCTGTTTACTTTTTGTTTCCATCATCTGTCCATTGATAAAAGTGGTGTGTTGAAGTCTCCCACTATTATTGTGTGAGGTGCAATGCGTGCTTTGAACTTTACTAAAGTTTCTTTAATGAATGTGGCTGCCCTTGCATTTGAAGCATAGATATTCAGAATTGAGAGTTCCTCTTGGAAAATTTTACCTTTGATGAGTATGAAGTGTCCCTCCTTGTCTTTTTTGATAACTTTGGGTTGGAAGTCGATTTTATTAGATATTAGAATCGCTACTCCAGCTTGTTTCTTCAGACCATTTGCTTGGAAAATTGTTTTCCAGCCTTTCACTCTGAGGTAGTGTCTGTCTTTTTCCCTGAGATGGGTTTCCTGTAAGCAGCATAACGTTGGGTCCTGTTTGTGTCTATGTGTCTAGCCAGTCTGTTAGTCTATGTCTTTTATTGGGGAATTGAGTCCATTGATATTAAGAGATATTAAGGAAAAGTAATTGTTGATTCCTATTATTTTTGTTGTTAGAGTTGGCATTCTGTTCTTGTGGCTGTCTTCTTTTAGGTTTGTTGAACGATTACTTTCTTGCTTTTTCTAGGGTGTAGTTTCCTTCCTTGTATTGCTTTTTTTTTCTGTTATTATCCTTTGGAGGGCTGGATTCGTGGAAAGATAATGTGTGAATTTGTTTTTGTCATGGAATACTTTGGTTTCTCCCTCTATGGTAACTGAAAGTTTGGCTGGGTATAGTAGCCTGGGCTGGCATTTGTGTTCTATTAGTGTCTGTTTAACATCTGCCCAGGATCTTCTGGTTTTCATAATCTCTGGTGAAAAGTCTGGTGTAATTCTGATAGCCCTGCCTTTATATGTTACTTGACCTTTTTCCCTTACTGCTTTTAATATTCTCTCTTTATTTAGTGCATTTGTTGTTCTGATTTTTATGTGTCGGGAGGAATTTCTTTTCTGGTCCAGTCTATTTGGAGTTCTGTATGCTTCTTGCATGTTCATGGGCACCTCTTTCTTTAGGTTTGGGAAGTTTTCTTCTATAATTTTGTTGAAGATATTTGCTGGTCCTTTAAGTTGAAAATCTTCATTCACATCTACTCTTATTATCTGTAGGTTTGGTTTTCTCATTGTGTCCTGGATTTCCTGGATGTTTTAAGTTAGGATCTTTTGCATTTTACATTTTGTTTGATTGTTGTGCCGATGTTCTCAATGGAATCTTCTGCACCTGAGATTCTCTCTTTCATCTCCTGTATTCTGTTGCTGATGCTTGCATCTATGGTTCCAGATTTCTTTCCTAGGGTTTCTATCTCCAGCGTTGTCTCACTTTGGGTTTTCTTTATTGTGCCTACTTCCCTTTTTAGGTCTAGTATGGTTTTGTTCATTTCCATCACCTGTTTGGATGTGTTTTCCTGTTTTTCTTTAAGGACTTCTACCTGTTTGGTTGTATTTTCCTGTTTTTCTTTAAGGACTTGTAACTCTTTAGCAGTGTTCTCCTGTATTTCTTTAAGTGAGTTATTAAAGTCCTTGATGTCTTCTACCATCATCATGAGATATGCTTTTAAATCCAGGTCTAGCTTTTCGGGTATGTTGGGGTGCCCAGGACTGGGTGAGGTGGGAGTGCTGCGTTCTCAGGATGGTGAGTTGTCTTGGTTTCTGTTAGTAAGATTCTTACATTTGCCTTTGCCATCTGGTAATCTCTGGAGTTGGTTGTTATAGTTGTCTCTGGTTAGAGCTTGTTCCTCTCGTGATTCTGTTAGCCTCTATCAGCAGACTTGGGAGACTAGCTCTCTCCTGAGTTTCAGTGTTCAGAGCACTCTCTGCAGGCAAGCTCTCCTCTTGCAGGGAAGGTGCCCAGATATCTGGCGTTTGGACCTACCTCCTGGCAGAAGATGAAGGTCCGAAACAGGGCCTGTCCCAGAAGCTGTTAGCTTCTGTAGACCACACTCTCATGTGTGCAGACTAGTCTCAAAGAGATCCAGGAACCAAGATGAGTTTCCCTGGTGCTCCTGCAAACCCCTTCCGGGCGAGGCCAAAACCTCTCCTCTGGCATGGAAGGTGCCCAGATGTCTGGAGCCCAAAACAGGGTCTGCCTCAGAAGCTGTCCTTGGAGTGTCTGCCGACTCCGTGCCCAAGGTGACCTGGTGCTGGTGCTGACTGGAAGGGACTTGTGACCCTGGTTCGGGCCGGGTTTTCTGCTTCCCTAATGCTTGCTGTCTCAGGTCCCGCGTGATTGGATTGGAACAGAAGTTGTGTTCCACTCACCAGAGGTCCTAAGATCGCATTGAGAGTTCTCTAAGGACCTTGGGGGTGTCCGCTGACTCTGTGCCCAGGTGACCTGGTGTTGGCGCCGACTGGAAGGGACTTGTGACCCTGGTCAGGCCGGCCATCTTTAGTAGTTTTAATAGCCATTCATTACTCTCTTCTGTGTATGACCTAACATCTAGTGACCATCGGTATAGACACTTCATTCCCACCAACCAAAAGCCCAAGGAAGGCCATTGGATGGCATTTTTGGCCTATAATAAAGACATGCCCACCTCCAAGCCCCCTTAACCCCCCAGGCCTCCCCACGTCCACTTACACAACATCCCCACCACTCCACTTAAAAGGTACCTTAATTATGAATTTCTTTGTTCTGTTACCGTACAAACCTTGTCAAACTCTTCCTTTATTGAAATATGGAGTTGGAGATAACCTAAATCTGTGTTCCCAGGCCATGGTCACTCATATTTGGCTCCAGAATAAATGATCTCTTGTTCCCTTTAAGGTGAGAGCTGTGTTTTTGCATTGACACTGGAGATTTTGCTCCATTAACAGGGAGGCAAGGCAGCCTGGCTGTAACTCAAGCTAATTCAGTGAAAAAAAAATGTCTTGAGGGAGCAGGCACAGTGCAGGTGCTGGGGGTGGGATCTTTTCTTTCCTTTTTCCACAGGCTTCTCCACAACCCACAGCCACCCTGGGAACTAGGGGAGACGGAAAGAGAGGGAGAAGCAATCATTCCTTCAGAACATCAGTGGATGTGGATTTTCACATCCCTCCCTTCACCCTTCCTTCTGCCAGAAAACATAGATGGCAGCCCCATTCCCTCCCACCACCCCCTCCCACTCCAGCTCCCGCTCCCTCCCCCACCCCCACTCCCACCCTTGCCCCAACCCCTACCCCTGATTTTTCTATTACACTTCATGTGTGAACAACAGCACAACTAGTATCCTTTATAAGTAAGTCTTTCTAAGACACTGCATACCAGAAAGAGGGGTTTCATGAGTACCAGTTTTAAATACTAAGCCTCTCTCTCAATATATTCTGTCATTGTTCTCAATTAAATGCCTTCAAGTGAGAGAAGAAGGGGGAGGGGCTGGGCCCCTGGCAGAGCCTGGGGCTGATGAAAGTGTTGGCTCAGGGGGGTCAGAGGAACTGGTCCCCTGTGTCACTATCTAAAGAGCACACCGACAGACAGCTGTCAAAAGTCCAGTTCAGCCTTTGAAATGGGTAAAGGGAGTCTGTGATCAGCCAAATGAAGGTTCCACTGAGGTCAGAGGCACAAGCCAGCTAGAGTCAGACAACCCAAGTTATCTGGGAAGGATACATTGTTTTCTTTCCTAAGGAACAAAATATACCAGGGCCAAGGCCAAGCTGAGTTTATCTAGGCTCCAGCAAAGATGGCAGGAAATGCACATATGTGCAGCCATACAATGGTATAGGAGAAACAAGTTTTTATGATCCATAAACATTAAATTAGTCTCACCAATCTATGAAGAAAGTGATTGGAATTAGTATGTTATAGCCCAAACAAACAAACACACACACACAAAACTGCTGAAACATTGCAAGTAGGAAAACAGAAGCATAGAAAAGGAAAAAACAAAAAACCAAATATTTTATTTCCTTGTTCTATCCATCATAAAAAGTAACTTTTATCTTAAAGACGGTTATCTGGTTGCTTTAAAGCCTGGGGAAAGATCTGAAAAATGGCAAAACGCCTAATCTCTGGGTTCTCTTGGGAGAAGAGAAGGAGAGATAAGATCCTCTCTCTCAATGGAATACCAAGATGGACTTTCAGCCAGGAATTCGGCCAATTCATTACTTCTTTCTCCTTGTAAAGAAATACTATAAACGGACACACTAAGCTCCAAAGAAACTGGTTAGGAGCGAGGGGGGAGAGGGGGAGGACGGGGACCAGCAAAAGCCAAGTAGGCTCAGCTTGCTGGGCTCCAATCCAAATACATGCAGCTATGTGTGCGGCTGGGCTGGCAGCCGGCCTCACACCAGCTAGGTTCTCCCCAGGGACTGGCAGGCTGAGCCAACCCCTTCTCCCCTACGGTGGACACCAAAGCAATGTGGGGTTCCTGTCTTTTGCCCAGAGAGGACCCCTCCAAAGAGCTCTCTGTGTTCTTCCCTTCAGGGGCAAGACTTCTGGAAGATGTCCAGGCTCTGACTGTTCTTGTCCCTGCCCCCACCCACCTACATCCCACCCACTCCCAACCCCCATCCTTGGCCCCAATTCACTTCCTTTCCCCATTGACTCTACAGAAGACAGTATTTCATTGTCTGCAACTAACCTGGTTATGCTTTCTGCACCAAGAACACCCTTTCATAGAGAAGATTACAATAATTCGTGGCATCTACAGAAACATCTAGAGAGAAGGCCTGTAGGAATCAGTCTTGTTTCCCTCGTGCCAGGTAAGCACCGAGGAGAAGGGTACACAGGACCGGAGGTATCGTGCCTGCTGCTCTCACTCTGCTTCCAGCAGCAGCCTAGCTCGGCAAAGCAAAAGGAGGCTCGAGGGATGCGATCCTCTCTTCTCATAGGGAGGAGACCCTCCAGACTCAGAGTGAGAGTCTTGGTCTAGGATGGTTCCCAGGGTCTGGATGGTGCCTGTGGCTCACCCCTTCTCTTCCTCTGTGTCAGTCAGGTCCTTCTCTGCCAAGCCAGCTGTCTGCACCTGGACATCTCTGTCATTCTGTTTCCTCACTCTGCCTGGCCAGGGGCCAGCTTGGCAGGGTATCTGCTGGGGTCTGTGCACAACTGCAGGCAGCCAGCTGGAGCTGGTCGGGGAAGGGAGGATGATTGGGCACGTTTCAAGCCCCAAACTGCCTGACCATGCTTGGGCCTCACCTAGCTTTTCACTCACTATGAACAGATCTCCTGGCTTCAGTAGAGTTTTGGAGTGTATACCCTAACAGGCCAACTGCAATGGATTTTTTCCTTGTGTACAAAGTAGATTGGTGGGCATATCTGTGGACCAAGGGTGAAATTGTCACTACATCTAAACATGGTTTTAACACAATTTTAAACAGAAAAAAGGGGGGGGGGTAGGCATTTCTCCCAATGATCTCCAAGTTGCCTAAGATTTTAAGACCTCTGAAAGCTTACTAAAGCCTCAAAAGTTTTCACAGAGCCATAACCCCAGGTACCAGAACTAGATAAATGTTCATGTTGTACCAAGTCCACATGTCCTTAGGTGACTGTTCTTTGGGTCATAGGCAGCAGAAAACAGATCTGTTAGCTTACATAGGAAGAGAGGGCATCACTGGAAGGGACTGAAATTGGAATGATGGACAGGAAGGAAGCCAGGAGCTATGCTGGGGCTGTAGACATCCTTTTCCCCACAGGCTCACGGGGCGCTGCTGATGTTCTGAGTAGATGTGTATTGCTGAAATGAGAACAGCCGTGTGAAAAACCCCAGTGCCTCAGACACATGCGAATGGTGAGGCCTTCCTGGACCAGGCTCAGAGGAATGGGAAAGCCTCCTTCTGGTCCAATTAAGGAGGTTAAGAATGACTGACCTTTGTCTGAAACCAGTGTATGCGGAAAACTATCAACCACAGCTTCCTCCTCCCAGATGGCTGCAACCTGAAACTGCTTCTGTACAGAGGCCTCCAGCAGTGATAGCCAATAGGCTTCCTCGCTCAGACGAATACAATAAACCTGCCTCCTCACTCACTAGTATATGATAAACATGCTTGTCTGCTCCTGCATCTTCACTCGGCCCACCCACTCCCAGATTTTCTGTGTATGTGTCTGTCCTTTGTCCCATCACCCCAATCAAGTCCAAAGTCATACAGGTCACAGCACCTGGTGGCTCTATTTTGGGAAGTTCTGAAACCTCAGGAGATGGGGGAGAGCTGTGGAAGTTAGCAGTGGTGCTAATGTCCTGGTAGGTATATGATGACTAGCTACTTCCTGTCGCATCCACTGCATCCTCTTCACCATGATGTCAATGTCTCTCGGGTCTCTCTGCTCTGCCTGCCCGTCCCCCAGCTTTGATGGTTGGAAACTTCTCAAATCATAAGCCCATATAAACCCTGCCCCTCCCCTATTCTCTTGTCTTTGTCACATATTTGGGTCACAACGATACAAAAGTAGCTAACTCTGCAATAAACAATTGCTGTAAAAGCAGTGGTTTAAAGCAACATGATTTAAAATCTCATAGTCATAGAAGTCAACTGCCTAACACCCTTCAACTATATTTGTAACCCCGATTCTCCAAGGTGTCTACCATGGGGAGATCTTGTCTGGAAACGGAATAAAACCTCTTACAAACTTACTTGGATTGTTGGCTGTATCTATTTTCTTGTAAACGTATGTCTTAGGTCCTGATTCCTCCCTGGATGTCAGCTGGGTTCTTCACCAGTGTCCAGAGGTCACTGTAGTCTCTTCTCACATAGACCTTCCATCTCCAAGTTAGCAACAGTGTATCAAATTCATGCTCCAAACCTCCCTGTCTGCTCCAGGCCATTTTAAGAGCATACATGACTCCATCAGGCCCCATACTTCAAGGCAACTATGGCATGTAACACAACCACCGTGGGAGTGATAGCTCATCTCATCCTACTACTGATAGGGGAGAGAGGAACAGAAATTCTGCCTGCTACATTGTAAGTTAGCAGCGGTGATGTTTGCCTTCTGTCCATATGTGTCACACGACAGAGAACATCTAAGTTTACCACCTTAGGTCAGCTATGATCAGGGAAAGGCTGTATAAAGCAGGGGGAACCTAGCATCAGTACCTAGATATCAGTAGCTCTTTTGAGAGAGAAGGAGACTATTCTAAATAGCCAAGAGAAATTCTTCTAGAAGGAGAAAGTTAGGGAAGTTGTGCATCCCAAAGAGGGAAGGAGAAAGACCACCAACCCAAATCATTAGGGCTAAATTAATCAATGCAATCAATTAATTAAAGCAACATTTTTTATGGGTATATACAGGCTGCCTCCCCCTAAGGCAGGATTTGAAAGTTCAGCACTGGATGTGAGGAAAAACAAGGCTTTTATAGCTCAGAGGTACGGGTTTCTTTTTTTTTTTTATTATTATTATTATTTTATTTTATTATTTTTTTTAATTAGGAATTTTCCTCGTTTACATTTTCAATGCTATCCCAAAGTTCCCCCATACCCACCCCCCAATCCCCTACCCACCCACTCCCCCTTTTTGGCCCTGGCGTTCCCCTGTACTGGGGCATATAAAGTTTGCAAGTCCAATGGGCCTCTCTTTCCAGCGATGGCCGACTAGGCCATCTTTTGATACATATGAAGCTAAAGACAAGAGCTCCCGGGTACTGGTTAGTTCATATTGTTGTTCCACCTATAGGGTTGCAGTTCCCTTTAGCTCCTTGGGTAATTTCTCCAGAGTGGTTGTACAAGCTTGCAATTGTTGGTGGGATTGCAAGCTTGTACAACCACTCTGGAGGTACGGGTTTCTAAATGGGAAACTTGTCGGGCAAAATGGGTGGGGTTACAGGAGCAGAACCTAAGCACAAAGATGTGGCTGCAAGATAAGCACAGCAAGGTAGTCATGACAACAGGTGTTCAGATAACCTTTTGGAACAAAGGTAGGGTTGCAAAATGGTTATTAACTTTTTGAAATAAAGACATGATTGCCATCGTGTCCTGGAACGGGCATTACAGAACCATTTGTAGTTAAGGTTACAGGAGGGACACAGTCCAATCCTTGAGAAACAGAGGTTTACTCATAAGCAGGAAGGAACCTAGTTTGTCTTTATGATAAGATGGCCTTTAAGTCTGAGATGGAAGGTGGCTGGTTCTTCAAAGCAAGGTGAGAGGGGAGCCTGGTCCACAATGATGGCACACAGCCTGCTAAATGCAGCATGAGCAGGACAGAGCAGGACAAAGCAGGAGTAGGGTTCAGGCATTGTTGTTTCAACTTGAGCATTGTCTTGTTTAGAAACATGTGGGAAAAACAGAATCTTGGCTTTGTTTACAGGAACACTGAGAAGTGGAGCCTGTGTGTGCTCCCCTGATGGCCCTCCCAAGGTACCGTCATTTCAAAAACCACACCAACAAGCCCACCAGGGGAAAGCAGTCCATAAACATGCAGGAAACCTGTGGGCTGCTAGGATCTTTTAACATCCAGATTGCCACTCCCAAGAAAACCAGGATTAGAGGCCACCATCTTCCTGATTTTAGAGACTTCAGAAGCAAAGCTTGGGCTTCTCCTTGAATGATTCAACATGGCTCATGGAGGAAAAACACTTAGGCATCGTTTGACACCTTTTCTTGTGGTAATGAGGACAAATGGATGCCCCACTTCTGCCTGGCTGCTTTTTATACTTTTCAAAGGAAGCAGGCATCATTGAATACTATGCCTTGTTAAAGTCACCGGAAGGGAACAAGTGCTTGCTGGGGATTTGTCACCGGAAGGGAACCTTTGCAGCTCTGTGTACTTATCAAGTGCTCACTTTGTGTAGTATTTACTAGGAAAGTCAGAGAGAGAAAAGCAGCAATGAGAATTTGAGATGTCAATGTCATACAAAGGGGCAGGTTTAAAGTGCATGATACCCAGAGCAGTGCTTAGTTTAAAACAACACAGATGCTCTCCAGGGGTGATGCAGAGTGTGCTAACATTTGCCATCTATGTTTCCGTGCTACTCTATGCCTTGGGCTTATGATGCAGTCCAAGGAACCACAGCTGGCAGGAGACTTTCTCTTCTCCTCTACTCTCATCACTAATCTGCTCATTCCAGAGACAACTGGCCATGCAGAGAGTAAGTAGGGTCACCCATCCTGCCAAATCTTTTGGTTTGTTTTGTTTGTTTGTTTGTTTTGTTTTGTTTTGATTTGTTTTTTTTTTGTTTGTTTGTTTTTTGTTTTTTTTTGAGACAAGATTTCTCTGTATAGCCCTGGCTGTTCTGGAACTCACTTTGTAGACCAGGCTGGCCTCAAACTCAGAAATCTGCCTGCCTCTGCCTCCCGAGTGCTGGGATTAAAGGTGTGCGCCACCATGCCCAGCTCCATCCTGCCAATTCTTGTCTTAACTTCAAAATTCTCCCACTGTGGTTCACTTTGTTAGAATTTAGCAGTGGAGTCCGGGTCCACACTTGCCAGGGCCAAGGAATGTCATAGAGATCATACCACGTGGCAGATCTCATGCAAGAGATTTAGTGGGGGCAGTCATCTTAGAGTGGGAGCAAGAGAGATAGGAGGAAAGAGAAGGGCAGGGTGGGGAATATAGAGGGAGGCAGGCTGAGCAAGAGAGCAAGAGAGAAGTCTGTGACGTCAGGGACCTTCTAAAGGGCATTTGGCAATGGGTGATGACTTAGCTGCTAGTGATGACATAGCTCCTGGCACTGAGTCCTGAAGGCAGGCTGGGGGAGCACCTTATTGGCAACACATTTGTTCAACACATACACACACACACACACACACACACACACACACACACACACACACACACCGTATCTATTCTTTATTATTTTCAGCTCCCTAGATGTTAAAAGAAAAAGTGCCAGGTTCCCCTTAGTAAGATAGACCTAGAGCATCTCCATTCACTCGCTTGGCCATGCTGAGAGATGATCCGGGGAGGAGAAAAAATTGCCTTGCTAATATCAGGTGGGTATTTTGTTTTACTAATTAAAGACACACACACACACACACACACACACACACACACACACACACACACACACACATCATCTTATATACCCAATTCATACTCATATTGCAGCTTGGGTAACTCACATTTAGTGCTGCACAGTAAACTTTGTGCTCTAATATATGATCCAGTTTGCTATGCACAGTGTTAAAGTAACTTTTGTTCTCCTGGTGTAATTGTCATCTTGGAGGCTTACTGCCTCCCTTTGCAAACTTAGTCCTAGCCTCTGTACAATCTTATCTAGACACACACATATACATGAAAGACCTTTTTATAAATGTTTAATTGTGGCAAAGTATACATGATATAAAATATATCACCTTGGCATTATTAAGTGTATGGGTCAGTGCTCACATAGCTGTGTTATCATCACCACCATTTACCCACTGGGCATTTTTTACCTCATAAAACTGAGACTTTGTGCTCATGGAATAATCTCTCATCTGCCCTCCCCTCAGTTGCTGACAGTCAGCATTCTGCTTCCTGACCTGAATGTGACTACTGTAGGCACCTGTTTCAGTAGAATCACCCAGCAATTGTCCTTTATGACAAGTTTATTTCACTTAGCACCATATGACCAAGCTCAGTCAGGGTGCAGTGAGTGACATTATCTTCTGCCTTGTTAAGGATAAGTGGTGTTTCATTTTCTGTCAACACTGTGCTTTGTTTACCCACTGTCTAGCAATTGCTTCTGGCCTACTCTCACATCTGGGCTCTTTGGAATGAACATGGGTGTAAATATCTATGCAAGTACCTTCTCTCAGTCTTTCTAGATGTATAACCAGCAGAGAACTGAAGATTCAGATAATAGATTCTCTTTTTAAGTTTTGTAGACTAAACCAGGCAGTGATGGCACATACCTTTAATCCCAGTACTTGGGAGGCAAAGGCAGGCATATCTCTTAGTTCAAGGCCAGCTTGGTCTACTGAGATAGTTCTAAGGCAGCCAGAGCTACATAGAGGAACACTGTCTTGAAAAACACAATGAAAAACACAACCAAAAAATAGTTTTGTAGAATACTGTCATGTGTGGTGGTTTAAGAGAATCGCCTGCATAGGCTTCACAATTAGTGGAACTGTTTGGGAAGGATCAGGAGGTATGTATGCCCTTCTTGGAGAAGATGTGTCTTTGAAGGTGGGCTTTGAGGTTTCAAGAGCCCATGACAGGCCCAGTATCTTCCATTGCCTGCAGCTTGCAAATCAAGATGTAAATTCTTAGCTACTACTCTTAGCACCATGCCTCCCTACCTGCTGCCACACCCTGGGCCATGTTTTAGGCCATGAGAGTCATGGACTCACCCTCTGAAACTGTAAGCAAGCCCCCAGTTAAATGTTTTCTTTTGTAAGCTGCCTTGGTCATGGTATCTCTTCACAGCAACAGAATAGTAAGTATGATATCATGCCACACCATAGATGATGCACCTTTTAACCTTCCCACCAATACTGCACACTGATTCCAATTTTTTTACATTTGTGCCACTTGTCCTTAGATGTTGGAGATTATAGATGTACATACATACACACTTTGTTCTAATGATATGTCAAATACCCCTTGATATATAGTATATATATTTCTATTAAAATTATATTTTCATTGCTGTAGCAGTAAGCAATTGTCCTTTATGTATTTTATAAATGTATTTTATTAATGATACATTGTTCTTCATATCTTATTGCCTGGCAAACAATGTTTGGCAAGTTGCTTCTAACATCTCAGAGATTGAGGATAAACGATGCTGCCCCATCCCTGGGGGCTTTAATTTCTCTAAGTGTCTTTCACTCCCTCTCTGCATCACATACAAATAATATTAGTCCACCATTCATTAAAGGCTGTTGTTACACACACAATACTATCTGACTACAGCTGAGCTGTCAGGGCCTCTAACTCCATGAATGGGGTACAACATAGAGATGTCACTGTGAATGATATAGCTCCCACTTTCACAAATATTACATTGACAGGAGAAAATTATTCACTAAGTAAATGCAATTTTGGTAAGTTCTAAAAACAAAACAAAACAAAAAAAAACACGATAGAGTATAAAGTAACACAAAATGGAAAGAATTATTCTGGCCTTTCTCTGGAGCCTTCTCTAAGAAAGTTATATGAAAACTGATAATAAAAAGAATCAGTCATCCCTGAGTTTCTGAAGAACTTTGTGGTGAAAGCACAGACTGTAGTTAAGACCACTACCATTCAAACTCTCCCTGACAGTTATTAGTAGAAGATGATAATGAAATGCATGTTTGTGCTCCCCTTACCTCCTAACTAACAAATTCAGATATTGAAAACTTAAGTCTCAATGTGGTGAGAAGATAGAACTTTTGGAAATAAACTAATTGCGAGTGTGGAGTGCTGAGAATGGAATTACTGCCCTTATAAAAAGAAACACAACAAAAAATGTTTTATATTGTGATTGGTGTTAATATATTGTGGATGAACAAAAAAAGGAAAGGCTGTGCTTTAACTGTGATGTGTTTGTGTGTCAAATTGATAAGTGGTCAATTGTGCTAGCTAGTTTTATACCAACTTAATATAAATTAGAGTCATATGGGAAGTAGGAACTCCAATTGAGAAAATTCCCCTACCAGATTGGCCTATAGGCAAGTCTATAGTGTATTTTCTTGATTCATGTGCCAAGTCCAGTATGGCCATGTAAGGGACAAAATGGCATGGTTCCTGCCCCTGGGACAGGGACATCAGGGCATGGACCTCCATGGTTGTTGATGGTTGCTCTAGTTGTAAGGCTTGTTTGTATAATAGTGTACATATTTTCATTTTGCTCTTGGAGGAATGTCCTCACTGCCAAAGTTAATGACTCTATGATAATCAGACACAGCATGAGTCTAGGAGATGAAGGTATGTCTAAAGTTTCAGCAAAATGATAGATCACTGTGACTTTCTGGACAGCCCTTAAGGCTGTGGGAAAGAATGCTGAAAACAAGAGTTCAAAAATATATAATTTCTCAACAATACAAAATGCAAGGATGTAATATGAATAGTATAAGAAGCTTCACAGATCTAAAGGAACAGAGGCAGCTGCACTATGAGCCAGCTTGTCAGAAAGATACAGAGACAGGCAAATACAAAGGCAGGCAGATTCCTGAGTTCAAGGTCAGCCTGGGACAGAGGGAGTTTAGGTCTGGGGCCAGGAGTGGCAGGAATGGGATAGGGGGTTTTCCCAGGGGAAACGAGGAAAGGGGATAACATTTGAAATGTAAATAAACAAAATATCTAATAAAAATGAAAAAAAGAGAAAATTGAAATTGAAATGTGTGTTCTTTCATGACTGGATTACTTACCTCACTCAGGATGATATTTTCTAGCTCCATCTATTTGCTTAAGAATTTCATGAATTCATTGTTTTTAATAGATGAATAGTACTCCCTTGTATAAATGTACAACACTTTCTGTATCCATTCCTCTGTTGAGGGGCATCTGGGTTCTTTCCAGCTTCTGACTATTATAAATAAGGCTGCTATGAACATAGTGGAGCATGTGTCCTTATTACAGTTTGGAGCATCTTCTGGGTATATGCCCAGGAGTGGTATTGCTGGATCTTCTGGTAGTACTATGTCCAATTTTCTGAGGAACCTCCAAACTGATTTCCAGAGTGGTTGTACCAGCTGGCAATCCCACCAATAATGGAGGTGTGTTCCTCTTCCTCCACATTCTTGCCAGCATCTTCTGTCACCTGAGTTTTTGATTTTAGCCATTCTGACTGGTGTGAGGTGTAATCTCAGAGTTGTTTTGATTTGCATTTCCTTGATGACTAAGGATGTTGAACATTTCTTTTGGTGCTTCTCAGCCAGTTGAGAATTCTTTGTTTAGCTATGTATCCCATTTTTAAATAGGGTTATTTGGTTCTCTGGGGTCTAACTTCTTGAGTTGTTTGTATATGTTTGATATTAGCCCTCTGTTGGATATAGGGTTGTTAAAAATCTTTTCGCAATCTATTGGTTGCTGTTTTGTCCTATTGACAGAGTCCTTTGCCTTACAGAAGCTTTGCAATTTTATGAGGTCCCATTTGTCAATTGTTGATTTTAGAGCACAAGTCATTGGTGTTCTGTTCAGGAAAATTTCCCTTGTGCCCATGTGCTCAAGGCTCTTACCCACTTTCATTTCTATTATTTCAGTGTATCTGGTTTTATGTGGAAGTCTTGATCCACTTGGACTTGAGCTTTGTACAAGGAGATAAGAATGGATCAATTTGCATTCCTCTACATGCTAACTGCCAGTTGAACTAGTACCATTTGTTGTAAATGCTGTCCTTATTCCACTGGATGGTTTTAGGTCCTTTGTCAAAGATCAAGTGACCATAGGTGTGTGGGTTCATTTCTGGGTCTTTAATTCTATTCCATTGATCTACCTGCCATCAATATACCAATACTATGCAGTTGTTTTTTTGTTTTTTGTTTTTTAATCACAATTGCTCTGTAGTACAGCTTGAGGTCAGGGATGGTGATTCCACCAGAAATTCTCTTATTTTTGAGAATAGTTTTCACTATTCTGGGTTTTTTGCTATTCCAAATGAATTTGGAAATTGCTCTTTCTAACTCTGAAGAATCAAGTTGGAATTTTGATGGGGATTACATTGAATCTGTAGATTGCTTTCAGCAAATGACCATTTTGACTATATTAATCCTACCAATCCATGAGCATGGGAGATCTTTCCAATCTTCTAAGATCTTCTTTGATTTCTTTCTTCAAACACTTCAAGTTCTTATACAGATTTTTCACTTGCTTAGTTAGAGTCATACCAAGATATTTTATATTATTTGTGACTATTGTGGAAGTGTTTCTCTAATTTCTTTCTCAGTCTGTTTATTCTTTAAGTAGAGGAAGGCCACTGATTTGTTTGACTTAATTTTCTATCAAGCCACTTTGCTGAAGTTGTTTATCAGGTTTAGGAGTTCTCTGGTGGAATTTTTGGGGTCACTTATATATACTATCATATCATCTGCAAATACTGATATTTTGACTTCTTCCTTTCCAACTTGTATCCCTTTGACCTCCTTTTATTGTCTAATTGCTCTGGCTAGGATTTCAAGTACTATATTGAACAGGTAGTGTCTAACACAGCCTTGTCTAACCCCCGATTTTAGTGGGATTGCTTCAAGTTTCTCTCCATTTAGTTTGATGTTGGCTACTGGTTTGCTGTATATTGCTTTTATCATGTTTAGGTATGGGCCATGAATTTCTGATCTTTCCAACAGTTTTATCATGAAGTGGTGTTGAATTTTGTCAAATGCTTTCTCAGCATCTAATGATCATTTTTTTTCTTTGAGTTTGTTTACATAGTGGATTATGTTGTTTGATTTCTGTATATCGAACAATCCCTGCATCCCTGGGATAAAGCCTACTTGATCATGATGGATGCTCAATTCGATGTGTTCTTGGATTTGGTTTGTGAGAATTTTATTGAATATTTTTACATCAATAATAATAAGGAATATTGGTCTGAAATTCTCTTTCTCTGTTGGGTCTTTGTGTGGTTTAGCTTTCAGAGTAATTGTGGCTTCATAGAGCGAATTGGGTAGTGTTCCTTCTGTCTGTATTTTGTGGAATAGTTTAAAGAGTATTGGAATTAGGTCTTCTTTGAAGGTCTGATAGAACTCTGCACTAAACCCATCTGGTCCTGGCCGTTTTTTGGTTGGGAAACTATTAATGACTACCTCTATTCCTTTAGGGGTTATGGGACTGTTTAGATCATTAATCTGATCCTGATTTAACTTTGGTACCTGGTATCTGTCTAGAAAATTGTCCATTTCATTCAGATTTTCTAGTTTTCTTGAGTGTAGGCTTTTGTAGTAGGATCTGGTGGTTTTTTTTTTTTTTTTTTTTTTTTTTTTTTTGGATTTCCTCAGTTTCTGTTGTTATGTTTCCCTTTTCATTTCTGATTTTGTTGATTTGGATACTGTCTCTGTGCCCTCTAGTTAGTCTGGCTAAGGGTTTATCTATCTTGTTGATTTTCTCAAAGAACTGGCTCCTGGTTTGGTTGATTCTTTGTATATTTCTTTTTGTTTCTACTTGATTGATTTCAGCCCTGAGTTTGATTATTTCTTGCTGTCTACTTCTTTTGTGTCTATTTGCTTCGTTTTGTTCTAGAGTTTTCAGGTGTGCTGTCAAGCTGCTAGTGTATGCTCTCTCCAATTTCTTTTTGGAGGCACCCAGAGCTATCAGCTTTCCTCTTACCACTGCTTTCATTGTGTCCCATAAGTTTGGGTATGTTGTGGCTGCATTTTCATTAAATTCTAGAAAGTCTTTAATTTCTTTATTTCTTCCTTGACCAAGTTATCATTGAGTAGAGTGTTCTTGAGCTTGCACGTGTATGTGGGCTTTCTATTATTTTTGTTGTTATTGAAGACCAACCTTAGTCTGTGATGATCTGGTAGAATGCATGGGATTATTTCAATCTTCTTGTATGAGTTGAGGCCTGTTTTGTGACCAATTATATGGCCAGTTTTGGAGAAGGTACTGTGAGGTGCTGAGAAGTAGGTATATCCTTTTTTTGGGGGGGTGTGAAATGCTCTATAAATATCTGTTAAATCCACTTGTTTCATAACTTCTGTTATTTTCACTGTGTCTCTGTTTAGTTTCTGTTTCCATGATTTGCCCATTGCTGAGAGTGGGGTGTTGAAGTGTCCCACTATTATTGTGCTTTTAGCTTTAGCAAAGTTTTGGTTTTGATTGTTTGTTTGTTGTTTGTTGTTGTTGTTGTTGTTGTTTTTTAATGTGAGTGCCCTTGCATTTGAAGTATAGATGTTCAGAACTGAGAGTTCATCTTGGTAGATATCTACTTTGACCAGTATGAAGTATCCTTCCTTATCTTTTTTGATAACTTTAGGTTGAAAGTCGATTTTATTTGATATTAGAATGGCTACTCTAGCTTGTTTCTTGGGACCATTTGCTTGGAAAATTGTTTTCCTGTCTTTTTCTCTGAGGTAGTGTCTGTCTTTGTCACTGAGATGGGTTACCTTTATGAACCAAAATATTGGGTCCTGATTATGTAGCCAGCCTGCCAGTCTATGTCTTTTTATTGGGGAATTGAGTCCACTGATATTCAGAGATATTAAGGAAAAGGGATCGTTGCTTCCTGTTATTTTGTTGTTAGAGTTGGAATTATGTTTATGTGGCTATCTTCTTTTTGGTTTTTTAAAAGAAAATTATTTTCTTGCTATTTCTAGGGTGTATTTTCCCTCCTTGTATTGGAGTTTTCTTTGAAGGGCTGGATTTTTGGAAAGATATTGTGTAAATTTGTTTTCGTCATGTAATGCCTTGGTCTCTCCATCTATGGTAATTGAGAATTTTGTTGATTATAGTAGCCTGGGCTGGCATTTGTGTTTTCTTAGGGCCTGTATGGCATCTACCCAGGATCTTCTGGCTTTCATATTCTCTGTTGAGAAATTTGGTGTAATTCTGATAGGTCTACCTTCATATGTTACTTGACCTTTTTCTCTTAGTGCTTTTAATATTCTTTGTTTTGCATATTTGGTATTTTGATTATTATGTGATGGGAGGAATTTATTTTCTGGTTCAATGTATTTGGAGTTCTGTAGGCTTCTTGTATGTTTATGGGCATCTCTTCAGGTAAGGGAAGTTTTCTTCTATAATTTTGTTGAAAATATTTTCTGGCCTTTTAAGTTGGGAATCTTTGCTCTCTTCTATACCTATTATCCTTAGGTTTGTTATTCTCACTGTGTCCTGGGTTTCCTGGATGTTTTAGGTTAGGAGCTTTTTGCATTTTACATTTTCTTTGACTGTTGTGTCAATGTTTTCTATGGTATCTTCTGCACCTGAGATTTTCTCTTCTATCTCTTGTATTCTGTTGGTGATGCTTGCATCTATGACTCCTGATCTCTTTCCTAGGTTTCCTATCTCCTGAGTTGTCTCCCTTTGTGATTTCTTTATTGTTTCTACTTCCATTTTTAGATCTTTGATGGTTTTGTTCAATTCCTTCACCCATTTGGTTGTGTTTTTCTGTAATTCTTTAAGGGATTTTTATGTTTCCTCTTTAAGGGCTTCTACTTGTTTACCTGTGTTTTCCTGTATTTCCTTAAGGGAGTAATTTATGTACTTAAAGTCTTCTATCAGCATCATGAGATATGATTTTAAATCCAAGTCTTGCTTTTCCAGTGTGTTTGGGTATCCAGGAATTGATGTTGTGGGAGAATTGGGTTTTTGATGATGACATGTAGCCTTGGTTTTTGTTGGTAAAGTTCCTGTGCTTGCCTTTCATCCTCTGCTTATCTCTGGTGTTACTTGGTCTTGCTGTCTCTTGCTTGAGCTTGTCCCTCCTGTGGGCCTGTAAGCCTGTGTCAGCACTCCTGGGAGACCAGATCTCCTCTGGCAGAACCCTTACACAGAGGGCTGCAGAACAGCCCCAGCTCCTGGATGCAGATGGCAACCGGAAGGATCTTGTTCCAGCTGCTCTATCAGTCCTGCTCCCTGTTGTACTCCTGGATGGTTCCTGCCTTAGACAGTCATTGGAGAGAAAATAGTGATGTCATCTCCGAGCCCAGGAGTCAGAGCACTCCTTGTAGACCAGCTCTTCCCTGGAAGGACCCGGGCGCAGAGGGCTGCGGAACAGCCCCAGCTGTTGGGTGCAGATGCCCACCCAGCTATTTTATTGGCCCCAGCTGTTGGGTGCAGAAGCCCACCCAGCTATTTTATTGTCTATTCATATGCTTGCTGTCTCTTTCTAAGAATCAAGGAGCTGGGGTCATGGGATGCTGATTCATGGGATAATCAAAAGAAAATCTGGGCTACTGGATTTTTGATCTGCAAGAGATGAGCTATCCAGAGAGTTTTTAAGAGTTGAAAAAAAAAAAGCTGTCTTGAGCAGAGAGCTGTGTGGAGATCTGCAGAGAAATGAGAACATAGAGAAGAGTCGGAAAGCTGTTTTAAACAGAGCACAGGCCTTCAGCTTTTACCACATGATTTGACTTCAAATTTTTTGTTTCACTGCTCCCAGACACCCCTTCTCTCAGGGTGTCTCTCCAAGTTGAGGCTGGTCATTGGCATTCATGATTAATGTAGGAGGTTCTAGTTCACTATGGGTGGTACCATCCTTGGGGTGATGATCTTAGGTTCTATAAGAAAGCAACCTGATCACATGGGAGCAAGCCAGTAAGCAGAATTTCCCATAGCATCTGCTTCACTCTTTTCCTCCAGGTTCCTGTCCTGCTTGAGTTCCTGTCCTCAATTCCCTTGGTGATGAATTATAATATGGAAGTATAAGCTGAAGTAAACTCTTTCCTTCCCAAGTTGATTTTTTATTTATTTATTTATTTATTTATTTTTGGTTTTTTGAGACAGGGTTTCTCTGTGTAGTCCTGGCTGTCCTGGAACTCAGTCTCTAGACCAGGCTGGCCTCAAACTCAGAAATCTGCCTGCCTCTGCCTCCCAAGTGCTGGGATTAAAGGCGTGTACCACCACCGCCTGGCCCCAAGTTGCTTTTGATCATGGTGTTTTATCATAGTAATAGAAACATCAAATAAGACAGAAATCATGTCTCTTTCCACCTTTGGTTGAAAAAAATCAAAACAAAACAAAAACCTCGCTATCTGCAAACTAAGAAGTGGTCATCAGACATCAGATCTGCTGGCATCTTAATCTAGACTTCTCAACTTCCAGACTCGAAAGCAGTAAATTTTGCAGTTGGTCTATAATTTGTCATTGTATCCTGAACTAAGACAAAGGCTTTAGGTGAGTTATTTTACTTCTCTAAAGATAGCAGTTGTAAGCTGGCTTCTATAGGTAAGTTTCTGGCATGGAATATATATGTAGCATTCATTAGTCACTGAATAAATAAGCCAGACACCATGCTGAGAATTGATGTAACAATAGGCACCAACATTGACTTCATCGTAATAGAATCATTTGAGTATAAACTTGATAGGTACTGGACCTGTGGAAAGATAGAATTTAACAGTTCTTATCTAAAGCTCCAATATAATCACTCCACAATTAGCTGTATAGAAATTTTTCCTGAGGAAATACACATTGAATGTGTACAAGATTTAAACTATTTTTAATGCTGAAAGTTTAGAGGAACCATGTGTTCCACAAGAAAAACCCCAGAACTGTTAATACACATTCAAAATTCTATTTCCTGACACTAGATTTAGTATTGCATGTGTGAACACCACTTTCTGAGTCCCTGTTCTAATCCATGGGTGTAAGACTGACAGTGTTTAAGCCAAGGTTGTTAACAGCTGGGATTCAATTTTTAAAAAAACAACAACTCATATTTGGAGAGAGGAAGAATTTTCTGCAAGGAGTTCAAATAACTTAGGGCAAAGAAGGAAACCTAAACAATCAGGCTTTGGAAAGGGAGAAGCCAAGTGGGTGGTTCATTCAGAAACAAGAGCACACTGTCTTCTTATGTTATGTCTGATAAAAGCCAGCTCAGTCTGTATTTTGGTCAGTCTGTGTGTCCTGCTTCTGTCACACTCGAATCCAGATCTTCAGAAGCATCCACTCTGGCCTGACTCAGTCACTGTGAGTGACAGCTGCCGCAAAGCACACGCAGCCAAAAGCTGCATTGCCCAGAGAACGAAAAGAGAAAAGACTAACGCAATAGGTGTCAACATTAATGGCATTTAGGGACATAGTTGCCTGATTTCCTTTATTTGTTAGCATTCTTCAATTATTTTGCAATCGATTAATGTTGATTTTTTTTTAATAAAGAATGTTTCCTTGTGAGTTCAAAACCCTCAAATGCAAATAAACTGCTGAGTATCCTAGATGGGTTACCTCCAGTCTGACTTTGCTTTTGTTATTATATATCCATGGCTGAATATAGCAAATCTTATCCCCAGACCGCAGTATCCACATATCCACATATCTTCCTGAGATATTTTAATGAGGCATTCATGAATACAACAATAATAACAAGAATAGAAGGGTCTGAATAAGTACACAACACTGGACTTTAATAAAATGACAGATTCCCAAACTCATACGTAATAAAAGAGAGGATTTTGCACCATAATCCATGACAGTTATTGCAAGAGCTGCTAAAAGTTCACTCTGTGCCAAATTAGCTAAGCACTTCACTCCCATCCTGTCACTTCAGTGTGTAATGTGTGATTCCAGCTGTACTTCCCTTATCCAGCCTAGCACCATTCCTGGATCATCTCTTTTCTAAAATGTCTATTCCTTCTCTTACCAAATACTTTATATTAAGTCCTCTTCCTAGATCTCTAAATCACATGTTACTTTCATTAAAGCTGAGAAAGCCACAGAGACACAGTTTGCTCAGAACCACACAGCATTTGTCACCTCCTTCTTGCTGATCGAGAGCCAGTCTGTCCTAGTCAGGCGTAGTTTGTGGTCCTGCTGTCAGTGTACACAGGCTGAGCTGAGACTTAGTCTCAGTCCTCACGATGCAGAGTCCCTGCCTGCCATCAGGGTGACGTAGTTTATGGGTAAACACAGAAGAGACAGTGAGCTTAAAAAGTGGAAATGAAAACCACAATGGACATGAAAATATTGAACCAAGACAAAATACATAAAACGTGTACTCTGGACAAACTTGGGGTAAAATCACTGGCTAAACTCTTTATCCAATGTTGAGACCACAACGTTAGGATTACAGATTTGGTAAAATTTGTATATATCTAATGAGATATTTGGGGGATAAGGTGTAAGTCTAAAGAGAGAATTCCTTTGTGTCATCTACAACTTACACACAAAGCCTGAAGGAAATTTTATACAATATTCTTATTGTGCCTGCATCTTGACTACCACCTGTCACATGAAGTCAGCTGTGGACTGTTCCCTGTATGGAGTCATAACATTGCTAAAAAAAGAAGTTTCAGATTCTGAACATTTAGATTAAGAATGCCCAACTTCCTGCCACTGAAGTTGAGCTTTAAAAGTGGTTGAAATAGTAACCTTTATTTAATGTGCTTTTTACTCTATAAAACTGTTATTTTAAAAGCCTGAGAGTTGGTAGATATAACAGCCAAATAACATTGCCTAAGCATGTGTAAAATTAAGAAAATTATTCATACACACATGCACGTGTAAAATTAAAAAGATTCATACACGCATACACATACACACATATGCACACACACAAGCATACACACACACACAACCACACATGCACACAGGATTTATTAGAATAAGTTACAGGTTATGGTCCAGGTAATCCGAAAATGGTTGGCTATGAATGGAAAGTCCAAGAATCCAGAAGTTGCTCAGTCCACAAGGCTGGATGTCTCAGATGGTCTTCAGTAGACACTGGAATCCAGAAGAAGTAGGCTCTAATGTCAGTGAAGGAATGATGAGAGCAAGCAGGCAAAGAACAAAAGCTTCCTTCTTCCATGTCCCTATATAGACTTCCAGCAGAAGGTATGGCCCAGATAAAAGGCATCTTCTACATAAAGATTGGGATTAGAAGTGGATCTTCCTACTTTAAATTAAGCAAAACCCCTCACAAGGGAGCCCTCTGATTTTGGATTTTAGTTATTTCTAGATGTAGTCAAGGTGATAGACCTAGAATAGCCGATACAAGAGAATAGCCGGCACTGCCCACCATGTCACTCACATGTGCTCCGTGATTATCTCCTTCCACCTCTTTGGAATCAGGTTCTTTCCCCTTCACATTCAGGTCTCATTCTAGACACCAGACACCACTCAGGATTTCCCAGCGTTAATGTTGTATTAAGGAAAACAATCGTTGGCCTATCCTACACTCCTATTAAGAACTGGGGGTACCCAAGACATAAAAGACAATTTGTAAAACACATGAAACTGAAGAAGAACGAAGACCAAAGTGTGGACACTTTGCCCCTTCTTAGAATTGGAAACAATCACCCATGGAAGGAGTTACAGAGACAAAGTTTGGAGCTGAGACAAAAGGATGGACCATCTAGAGACTGCCATATCCAGGGATCCATCCCATAATTAGCCTCCAAACGATGACACCATTGCATACACTAGCAAGCATTTGCTGAAAGGACCCTGATATAGCTCTCTCTTGTGAGACTAGGCTGGGGCCTAGCAAACACATAAGTGGATGCTCACAGTCAGCTATTGGATGGATCACAAGGCCCCCAATGGAGGAGCTAGAGAAAGTAATCAAGGAGCTAAAGAGATCTGCAACCCTGTAGGTGCAACAACATTATGAACTAACCAGTACCCCAGAGCTCTTGACTCTAGCTGCATATGTATCAAAAGATGGCCTAGTAAGCCATCACTGGAAAGAGAGACCCACTGGACAGGAAAACTTTATATGCCCCAGTACAGGGGAACGCCAGGGCCAAAAAGTGGGAATGGGTGGGTAGGGGAGTGGGGGTGGGTATAGGGGACTTTTGGGATAGCATTGGAAATATAATTGAGAAAAATACATAATAAAAAAATATTAAAAAAAAAAGAACTGGGGGAGCTTTCCTTCTACCATGTACCCAGAGGTACTTGGTGCTAACCTGCTTGACTTGGCATCCTGGTGAGTGGAAGAGTGTACCTGAAGGACAGAAATGTCCTTGAGTGAACACTCTGAGACTATGACTCTTGTTGTGCACCTCACAGGCCCCCTTTGCTGTAGCAGCCAATAGTCAGAGCTAGGTATACGTGGTTACAGTATCTTCCCTTAAATGGAAATGCTACTTTGATTACCAAACAACTATGAAGCAAAGAAATGAAGGGAGGGTGACTTCCTACAGCTGCTTCAAGGATGCCAATTGTCATTGCTCCTGGAAGACAGACTGAGGATGGGATTCATGTTTAAATCAAGGAGCCCACCTTGTGTGAAGACCAGAAACTTGGCTGTCCCTCAGCGAGTGTGTGTGTGTGTGTGTGTGTGTGTGTGTGTGTATCCTTCAGCCGTGTTGTATGTTCCTGAGCACTACATAAACATCAATTGGAGAGGATGAAAATTTCCTAGTGTGAGAGGAAAGAAGAGTTACTCACTTACTCAACAAAAAGCAATACTACATTGCAGCCCACTTTATCCATGAATTACATCATACCTTCAGAGTTGTAGACTTTGTTTTTGTCGACCTGAATAAATGGAAGAGGTGTGTATCCATGTGTTGGTTTGTTTTTGTTAACTTGACACAAGCTAGAGACATTCTGGGAAGATGGAACCCAATTGAGGAATTGCTTCTAACAGAATGGCCCATGGGCATGTCTATGGGGGGCATTTTATTGATTTTTAATGGATGGAGGAGGGTCTAGCTAGCTGTGGGAGCACAACCCCTGGGCAGGCAGTCCTGGGTGGTATAAGAAAAGCAACTGGATGTGACCCTGGAGACAACTGAGGGAGCAGCTTCTTCCATGGTTCCGGCCTCAGGTACCTGCTTGTTTCCTGACCTGACTTCTCTCAGTGACAGGTTGTGTGACCTGGGAGTTGTAGGATGAGACAAAGTCTCTTTTTTCCCTCAAGTTGGTTTTGGTTATGAAATTCTATCCCAGCAACAGAAAACAAACTAGAACAACAAGCCATCTCTCCATTGCTTTGAAACGATACCCAAATAACTCAAATAAGGAAAGAACTATTTGGGGATGGTGGTTTCAGGCCATTGTCAGGTGACTGCCATTTTAGTGCCTGTGGAGAGGCTAAGTATCATAATGGGGAGACCTAAGACCTAACTTCCTCCCACAAGACTCCACCCCTGAAGGGCCCCATTACCTCTCAAAAGCACCACAGCTGCTCAGGCTTTTAATATATATCCTTTTGTGGACTCTTGAAATGTAAGTCACAACAACAGGTGGCATGATGAAGCACTTACACAGCAGGCACAGGAGCTAGGCTGCTAGTGTCCAAATCCTGACTGTCCGTCATGGGCCAGGTGACCTTGACAAGTTACTTCACATTTATGCAACTTAGTGCTTCATCAATTAAATGAGGTCAGGTGCCTTCTCAAATGACAGAAGTATGAACAGATTGTTTACTAATAGAGGACTAATGAAATGGATAAAGATAGAACCGTACTGTGTTTTCCAATGGTCTTCAGTGACCAAAACAATTATGTCTGTGGGAGAGCAAGGGAAAGCCCCTCCGACATGAACAACCTGTCACTGAGAGAAGTCAGATCAGGAAACAAGCAGGTACCTGAGGCCAGAACCATGGAAGAAGCTGCTCCCTCAGTTGTCTCCAGGGTCACATCCAGTTACTTTTCTTATGGTCTCCAGGCAGATGGCTCGGCTCCCTAAATTAAATGGGAAAGAGAATGGCAGTTGGAGTTTTAACAAACATCCAGATAACTAAGTTTATGCTAAAAAACTGATTAAGTTTTGTAGTTGTCTTTCGCTACTTTGTGGTTCTTCTTTCTCCCATCCTTTCCCAGCCTTTTCTTCCCTTCTTTCAACCCCTCACACTAGTTAAGAGAGAAAAAAGGATAAAGAGAAAGGGGACAACGATATTGTTAGACTACTTTCTGCTGATTAGGGGCAAGTTTGATCCTCACCATCAGGATATATAATTCCTTCTTGTTCTTTCTTCTTTGCAAATGACTGCCTAATAAACTACAACCAACAGCAAACAAGCAACAACCCACCAACATCCAACCAACAACCCACATATTGGGGCATTTATAGACCCTCTGAAAAGTTCCCAGAATTCCAAAGGTCCGCAATTGCAGAAACTATCTGCAGGGCAAAATCTGAACCTGCTAGAACACGAGGCAAATCATAGTAAGCTGCTGGGGACAGTTGAAGCAACCTCATATCCCACACCTGGGATTAAAACAAAACATATTCTTATTTGTGTTTTTTAAAGAAACTAAAATTCTCACTACAAAGTTTAGCTTCCTTTCCTTGTTTGTTTTTTTTTCAGATGTTGAACAGTATTTGGCCTATGATTTTCATTTATTACATCAGCCACACATGTATATTCATGTGTATATAAATAGACACATACAATTGGGCTAAAATCCTCCCAGGGTATAAATTATTTTCCTTGTGTCGTTCACTTAAATGTAGCAAATAAAAGTATCAAATCCAAGTCACTTCTTTAGCTCCAGTGAATGTCCTAAAAAAAGCCCACATGTTCAAGGCTTGGTTTTGAAGGTACTGCTAGTCAAAGGCCCTGTGGGAGGTGTGCCCTTAAAGGGGATGGAAAGACCTCACTCACTCAGTCTCTTCCTATTCCTGTCTTACTTTTGCCACTCAGTGTTGGACTGGAACTTCCAAAATCATTAGTCAGAATAAATATTTTTCCTTTAGAAACTAATTGCCTTAAGTATTTTGTTACAAGACAGAAAGTTGACTGGTACAAACAGATTTGGAATCTAGACCTTTTAAAATGAGATCATAGTTAAATCTAACTTTCGGGTGTGTTTCACCATCTGAGATAACTTCTCAGAATCTTACAAGACCAAATGAGGTAATACAAGAAAAACAGTGGTTCTCAACCTGTGGGTCTTGACCCCTTGGGGGTGTCAAATGACTCTTTCACAAGGGTCTCCTAAGATGATCATAAAACACAGATAATTACATTATGATTTATAACAGTAGCAAAATTAGTTGTGAAGTAGCAATGAAAGAATTTTTTGGTTGACGGTCACCACAACATGAGGAACTGTATTAAAGTGTCATAGCATTAGGAAAGTTGACACTGGCTTAGAACAAGCAGGGAAAAGAAGCTACAGATGATAGAAGCCCAGAGAACAGGTCATAAAAGGAACCACGGCTCTCCTTCCTTCTATGCTTCCCTCCCCTTCCTTCTTGCTCTCCCTCAGTTTCTCCCTTTTCCTCTCTCCTCTCCCTTCTCAATCCTTTTTTCTCTCTACCTCCTTCTACCTTGCACCACCCAGTCGTCTTCCATGGTTCAAATATATTTACAAAGCTACAGGAAAGTTTACATGGTAAAGAATTGGGGCCTCCAGCCAGCACCCATGTCTCTGAGTGACTTTCCAGGTTCAACCAAGCTTTCAGATAACTACATCCCTAACCAGTCACCTGAGTACAATGACCTTAATGCTCTCAAGGCAGGACCACCAATATATGGTGGCACATGAACTTCTGACTCGTGGTGTGGTGGATTGAATATATATGGCCCTCACAGACCCATGTGTTTGAAAGCTTGGCCCACCGGGAGTAGGCCTTATTAGGAGATGTGGCCTTGCTGGAGGAATTATGTCACTATGGGGGCAGGCTTTGAAGTCTCATATGCTCAAGGTATGCCCAGTGGGGTGTACAGTCTCTTTCTGCTGCCTTTGGATCAAATGTAGAACTCTCAACTCTTTCTCCAACACTATGGCTACCCGTATACCATCATGCTTCCTGCCTTGACAATAATGGACTAAATCTCTGAGACTATAAGCCAGTCCCAATTAAATGTTTTCGTTTACCAGAGTCGCTGTGGTCATGGTGTCTCTCCACAGCAATGAAACTTGAACAAAGACACATGGAAAGTATAAGATAGAATTTGTTCTCAAGTTGCTAAATTTTGGAACAGTTCATTACACAGCAATGGATGGCTAATACCAAGTGCCTGGTCTGCTAACGGTGGGACAGAATACATAAATTAGGTGCATAAATGAAGCTGTACACTGCAGGAAGTGAAAATTCTAAGATGTGAAAAATGAGCTGGGGCTGCAATGCTCCTGAGAGAGCCGTTGTGC
Organism: Mus musculus; assembly: GCF_000001635.26. NCBI lineage: Eukaryota > Metazoa > Chordata > Mammalia > Rodentia > Muridae > Mus > Mus musculus. The sequence goes on from NC_000076.6 coordinate 39,314,550, forward strand.
AGCAGTTTCAAGGCTCTGTGTTTGATGTCCAGCACCGTAAAAATGAACAGAGGAGAGGGAAGGGGAAGAGAGAGAAGGACAGGGGAGGGAAGGAAAGAATAGGAGAGGGATAAGCTAGAACAGTGTGGGTTGTAACCCCTTGGAGGTCAAATGACCCTTTCACATGAGTCCCTAAGGCCATCTGCATGTCAGATGTTTACATTACAATTCATAGCAGTAGCAAAAGTACAGTTGTGAAGGAAAGTGAAAATAAGGTTATGGTTGAGAGTCAGTCACCACAACATGAGGGACTGTCATAAAGAATCACAGCTCTAGGAAGGTTGAGAGCCCCGGAGCTAGCGAAAGACGGCATCCGTTTGCTAAAAATAACATAGGGTATTTAGTCTCTAAATTGTCTTTGGAGCAAATAAACCGAGCACCAACCTTGCTGTATATTGAAAGGACTTTGAGCTAGAAGGATAGGATTCCTGCTTTCAAGTAAGGAGGTTTAATATAAGCCAGACAGATAGAGAGATGGGCAACAAGAGGGAGAAGAAGCCCCTGGTGGTTCCCTGCCATTTGAGGAGATTAGAGGAAGCTCATTGGATGAGGCTGCATTTAACAGAACAAAACAGTTGGGGCTGTGCTTGCCATGCAAAGAGCAGCAGGTGCAGAAGAGAACACGTGAGAAGACAAAGAGATGAGAACGCAGGCCCGGGTAAGGTATGGAAGGAATCTAGGGGAGACCAAAAGGTATAGAGAAGACAGCAAGCCTGGATCCCATACATCTATAAGCCCTACAGAGAGTCTGCCCTATATCACAAGCAAGGCAGGGAAGCCAGAGATAAAAGCAACATCTTTCATATGGATGGTGCTCCCTAGACTCCCAAATGCCAATCTCCTCAGATTTATCCTCAAACCCAAGTGAGAACCTTTTAGCCTCAAGCAAGCAGCAGGCAAATGAGGCTGGGGAATTTCAGCACCCTGTACAAAGTCACTCACTAACTGTAAGAGGTAGAGCTTGGATGGAAAAGTTAAGAGGGGAGGAGAGAGAGGTAGATAGCTAGGGAACTCCCCTGGTAGGCCAGTATGAAAGACAGCTTGTATTTTCAAAGCTAACTTCACCTGTCTTGTAGTGCCTTATCTCCACAGGGGAATGAACACATTTGAGTTTGTGTGAGACCCACTATAACCACATAGGAATTAATTCTGGCCAGTTCAGCCTTCTCTACAGTAGTGTGTGTGTGTGTGTGTGTGTGTGTGTGTGTGTGTGTGTGTGTGTATGTATGTGTGTGTGTGTGTGTGTGTGTGCGTGCGCGCGTGTGTGTTGCTTGTCTCATTTCCTGATCTAAGTCACAATAAAGTCAAGGCAAGTGTAGTGTGGTGTGAATACAGCTCGGTGGCATGCCCTTTTCTGCAGTGGAAATCAGCAAGGCTGTCCAACAACATGGGCTCCTGTCCAGCAGGCCCAGCCATAGCCTGCGGTCCCCTAGAATGCTCCTGTCTGGGAGTGGAACAAGAAAAACAGCAAAAATGTACTTGTTGAGCAAAAAGATTCTTCAAAAATCATTTACTTTAAAAAAAAATTAAAATCTTAGCTGCAGTCTTGAAACCATTATTTATCTTCTTCTCAGAGGCCTCCCATTAACATAATTTACCCATGCATAAATTCTCAATTACTTTTAGGGATTTCAACCAAGAGGTTTACAAAATGTCCAGGCAAAGTGCATTTGTTTTCGTTGCTGTAATGAGCAACACCTTATCCTGACATCTGGTCAAATGTCCTGCTACATGTTAAAGGTTTCTTTAAAGTACACAGCTTCTCATTGTCTTCAACATGAGAGAGAGAGGGGGAGGAAATGAATATTTGCCTTAGGAAACAGGAAAGGGCTGAAAAAGATTAAAGAGAATAGAATAAAAGATATACATTTAAAAATATTTGATAGAACAGCTAGCATACAGGCTAACAAAAAATACAAATAAAAGTAAGTTGATTTACAATACATGGATACTCTTGATAGTATCTGAATTCAGTCTCAGCCTCAAAATTATTAAAAATGATCAACAAGGGACTGGGAAGAAAGTTCAGCAGTTAAAGTGTTCAGCACATGGCAAGAGGACCTTGCCTCAAATCCCCAGAAGCCACATAATGCTGGCGGGTGTGGCGGCCTGCCTGTAACTCCAGGCTTAGAAGGCAGAGACAGGGAAGCCCCAGAGGAAGCTGGCTGGAGAGACTAGTTTATCAGTGAGCTCTGGGTTTGACAAACAGAGCCTGTTTTAAAGAATCAGGCGGAAGAGTCATCAGGAAAGATTGCTGACATCAACTTTAGACCTCTGCAGCTGCAATCCTTCTACCATGCACATATACCCACAAACACCAGTGCACCCTCACACATACGGACACACAAATATACTTGCATGCCCATCATATACAGAAAAAAAATACCAACAAGACTTTATGCTCACAACACTGCCTGTGTTTAAAAAACAAACAAACTGAACTTGGATCTGATATAGATGAATCTCTCTACTATTTAAAGAAAATATAGAGAACAAATAACAAGGCACAGGCAGTAATTAGCTAAACCAAGAATGTGGGTTATGCTTCTGGTCAAATGACCTCTTTTATTTCACAGATCAATAGCATCAAAAGAGAACTGTCAAGCATGAAAAAAACACAATAAGCAAATAGGTGTATGGATCTTGTCTCTATCCAGTCTCAGACCAACATAAAGCAAGACATCTTTGGAGTGGGATATGGTAGTTTTCACCAGAATTTATGAAGCTGAGGTAGAAGTGCCATGAGTTCCAGGCCAGTTTGGGCTACACAGCCACCCTGGTCTACAGGGTAAGACGAGACCTTCCAGTGAGTATAGGGAGTGATGCTTTTATTCCCAGCACTCAGGAGGCAAACACAGACATATCCCTGTGTGACGAGGCCAGCTTGGTTTATATAACAAGTTCTAGGTCAGCCAGAGCTACATAGTGTTATCCTGTCACGAAAAAGAAATTTTAAAAGAGAGGCATCCTTGAGACTCTCAGAAATTTTGAGTATATGAATACTATTGAGAGAGTCTATAGAGGAGAGTCCTCAATCTTGTTAGATGAGACAATGGCATGATAGTTATATTTTCTAAATCTTTATTTTTGAATTAGAGATGTACATGAAAATTTAAATTGGTAAAAGAAAATATCTAGGGTGTGGGAGGAGGAAGAGTAGGAGAAGGAAGAGGAAGAGGAGGAGGAAGAGGAGGAGGAGGAAGAGGAGGAGGAAGGGGAGGAGGAAGAGGAGGGAGAGGAGGAGGAAGGGGAGGAGGAAAAGGAGGAAGAGGAGAAGGAAGAAGAGGAGGAGGAAGAGTAGGAGAAGGAAGAGGAAGAGGAGGAGAAGGAAAAGGAGAAGGAAGAGGAGGAGGAAGAAGAAGAGGAGGAGGAAGAGTAGGAGAAGGAGGAGGAAGAGGAGCAGAAGGAGGAGGAAGAGGAGAAGGAAAAGGAGGAGGAAGAGGAGGAGGAGGAGGAAGAGTAGGAGAAGGAGGAGTAGGAGAAGGAGGAGTAGGAGAAGGAGGAGGAAGAGGAAGAGGAGATGGTAAAGCACCATGACCAAGGCAACTTGCGGAATGAAGAGTTTGTTTTTGGCTCTTGATGTCAGAGAGATTATGATATCATGCCAGAGAGTCCATTTTGGCAGGGAGGCATTGCAACAGACAGGCATAGCAGCCAGGGCCAGAATTTGAGAGTTTACATCTTGATCCACATGCAAAAAGCAGAGGGAGTGAAATGGAAATAGTCCAATACTTTAAACTATTCTTTTTAAAACTATTTATTTTATTTATAAGTATGCTATATCTGTCTTCAGACACAGCAGAAGACATCAAATCTTATTACAGATGGTTGTGAGCCACCATATGGTTGCTGGGACTTTAACTCAGGACCTCTGGAAGAGCAGTCAGTGTTCTTAAAACCTGCCTCTAGTGACAGAATTCCTTCACCAAAATTTCCCCTCATAAGCCTTCCCAAATGGCACCACCAAATGGGGACAAAGTGTCCAAATACTTTATTGGGGGAACATTTTGTATTCAAACACAATCCATTTTCTGGCCCCCTATAGACTTGTGGCTATATCACAATACAAAATGTATTTTGTCCAACATCTTTCATAGACTTAAGACAGTTCATAACTCAGAAATCTCTTCTGAGACTCAAGACCAGATCTAAAATGATATTTCCTATGAAATAAAAAGTCAGTTACATACCTCTAACATGTAATGGCACATGACATATAACGGCACATTACTATGGAAGCAACGGGGCATAGTAAGGAAATACAATACCAAAGCAAGACTGGACTCCCAAGCTTCTATGATCTACTTACAGCATTCAATTACTCTTGTAATCCTAAATTCCAAAGTCTTCCACATTTCACCAAAAACCACAGTCAGGCTCCTCACAGCAACCCCTAATTCTAGGAACCAAGCTCTGTCCTGCGATAAGACACTGAGCAAAACAAACATGGAGACAAGAGGGCTCATTGAAGCTTAAAACTTACAGTCCATTACTGAGAGAAGTCAGGAAAGGAACTCAAGGCAGGAACCATGGAGGAATGCTGCTTACTGGCTTGCTTTCCAGTTTTACTCAGCTTTCATTTTTATATCACCAAGGACCACCTTCCCAGGGGTACCACCATCATATTAACCTGTGGCTTACGACATCAATCAGTAATTAAGAAAATGCTCCACAGACTTGCCTACAGGTCCAGTCTGATGAAAACATTTTACCAACTGAGGTTCCTTGGTGCCAGATGATGCTGGATCATATAAACTGACAAAAGACTAAGTACCAGAGAAAGTTTGAATATGATTGATAGATGGTATGTACATGTACTGAAATGTTCTGATTGTATGCCTTACTTTGTACAATTAGAAAAATATATAGTCAGGCACGGCAGAGGTAGGAGGATCAGAGGATCAGGTGATCCTCTGCTACATAGTGAGCTAAGGGCCAGTTTGGACTATATGAAATCCTATCTAAAAGTTAATAGAATGTTCACACTTCTAATCCTAGTACTCGAGAGGCAGAGGCAGGCAGATTTCTGTGAGTTCAAGGGTGGCCTCACTTATATATCATAGTCAACTGGGGGTACATAGGAAGACCTTGTCTCCAAAACCAAACAAACAAAATCACGAATCCTGGGTGCAGATGGGAGGAAATAGTACAGATTGAATTGTGGTTGTCTGCAGCTGGAGTGGTAAGGGGGCAAGGGCAGGTGGTGCTGCCAGGGACACAAATGCCATTTAGACGAGAGAAACACACTCAAGACATCTACTGCACAATGTGATGACTACAGTTAATAGCAATATAGAATATTCTTGAAAATGCAAGCAGATTTAAATATTCTCACCACAAAAAATGTGAGATAAGCATATGTTCTTTACTCACATTAGCTGTTCCATAATGTGTGCATACACGTACGTGCATGCATGCATGCACACGCACACACACACACACACACACACACACACACACAAATGCAAAGGATTTTTTAAAAAGTAAAACATTTAGGAGCTCAGTGGGTCAGGTATTTATTGTACAAATTCAAAGGTCTGACTTAAATTCCACCTAGCCCATGTAAAAAGCCAAGTATGGTGGTATGTGCTTATAATCCAAAACTGGGGAGGCAGAGACAGGAGAATTTCTCAGACTCAACGTCCAGCCCACCTAGTCTAACCAGGGAGCTTCAGGTCAATGAGAAACTCTGTCTCATAAGCAAGATGACTAGCTTTTTAAGGAACAATGTCAGAGGCCAATACACACACACACACGCACATATACAGGACACACATATATACAAGGAACACACACACAATAAAGATTTAAATAGGACAATAAAATATTATATTGTAGATTTGGTTTGGTTTGGTTTTAGACTAGAGAAAACAAGACAGTGTTGAAACTGGTTTTTAGTGTATAGGGCTCTTTATATTTTTTCACTATCTTTGTGAGTATTGAAATTTTTCAACATTAAAATTAGAAGAAAGATAAATTCACATGTCTATAGTTTCTATGGGAGAGCATGGTGGTGTTGCGCTTCAGCCTCATTTGGGTTATTTACAACGTAAGTGTTCTTGGACATAAAGGATGCTGGAGTCCAGCACAGCCTCAGAGCCCCTTCTATTAATTGAGAAACAGGGGCCAACATGACAACTGAGTGATGCAGCCACTCATGGCTCACCCGTGGAGGACCAGGATTCAAATCCAAACAGGGAGAACTTCCTTTTTCCTTACTCATGTGGAAAACCACCATCAAATGCACTTTCCCTGTGCCATTGCAAATTGCCTTGAGGTGGAATGAACGCCGATGAACTGGATTGCAGCAGCCTTTACAACTTGACAACTGTGAGTGTGTGTGTGTGTGTATGTGTGTGTGTGTGTGCGCGCGCGCGCACATTGAGGAGGTGGGGTGATTGCTATTATTTTCCCTGTTCTGTTTTCCTCACACAGTGGAGCAAAACTCAAGAGTTCACCATAAGAGAGCTGGGGAAATAACAAAGGAGAAAAGAACAGAAGGGGCTTAAGGCTGCCAAGCCAAATTCAATGTCAGCATTCCTGAAGGAAATGCTGATTTGAAGTGGTGTCGCAGTAGTCTGAATTACATCTACACCACCTAACAGCCCACCCTCCAGCTTTACCTGTGAACTTCATCAGCAAAGGCCTCCCATCTGACACAGGCTGCCCTCAGGGGCACCCCCTTGTTTCTCCCTTGGCGAATCTTTTTCATGAAAGCCATATGGCTCTCTGCCTTGGTCTCAGGCACAATAGCACGCGCCTGCCAACCGAGAGGTGTGACTTCTCTAATTGGCAAAGTCTGTTCGGATGTCTGGCCACCAGATGACAGACACCGCTGTTGACAGTTAGGAGGGTGCTGGGGGAAGCATGCGCTGTGTGAGGTAGAATTCTCCATGGGATCAACTCACTGTTGAACCACTGTTCCCTTCCCCCATCTCTGGACTGGACAGACGTCAGCAGCATAATTAGCTGTTTGGGGAAAAGAAAATACAGTATGAGACACTGGATGCCTCCTCGGGGACAGCTGCTCAGCAGAGATCCTCCCAAAATAACTCTAGAATGGAGAGGGAGAGACTGAGGCAAGCGAGTCCCAGAAGGAGGGAGAGGAGTAATGACGATGGTTAGTGGGGACTCAGATGTGTCCTCCGTGTCAGATCTGTCATTCCATGCTGGCAAGCAAAGGAACAGTGGTAAGCAAGCTCGTCAGCGTCATCAGAGGAAGTTCTGGTTGCTGGGTCAATGAGCCATCACGAGGACCGATTCAGACAGAGTGACTTAACATGGACCAGAGAAGTCAAGGGTCAGGAGCTGATCGCTTCGAAGCCTTCCTGACCCCAGCTTAGCTATTTTGGAAAAGTGAGTCCCTGCTCAGTGGTTCTCAAGTCTTACCAGGCACTGGAATCACTGGGAAGGCTCCCTGAGACTCAAGACTCTCTACCCAAGGCGCTGTTGAGTAGACGATGGAAAAGTCCGAGTTTGTATCAAGTGCCCACGTGGTACTAATGCTTGTGGACTAGACATTTCACTCTGAGAGCAATCAGTATAAAGCTTTGATCCCGAGGCTGAGTATTTAATACGACATTTATCTCTAAGTCGTTATTGGCTCCTTAATAGCTATCTGCCTCTTTTCCTGCAGTAATATCCAGTCAGCTGGGAGCACACAGCCAACCAAAAGAGAAACGAAAATTGTTAGCTCCCTTCCAGCTGGGTGTGACATGTGACATTATCATTGATGGGATGTTTATGAGCAGTTGTAACACATGCCACCTTCAGACTGTGGTCTTGAAGAAAGGCAGGCTCTTCCCCACTGTGGAATGGAAAAGGCAGGCAGCCAAGTGCTCTGATGATTCAGTAAAATAGATTCCTTCAGACATCTTGAACTCAATTATGGAAAAAAATCAAACTCTTCTCATTATTTAAGCCTCTGCTGTTTTGGATGTCTGTCCACCACAGCCAGATCTAGATCCTGACTGAAACAAGACAGACATCCGCAAAAATGTAAGAGTAGGGGAGATAGACAAGCTAAAAGAAGCAAAAGAAAGACGACTGAAACCTTATTAGCCTCCTAGTATGTAGCAAAGACTAATCTAGGGAGCTAGATGTCTCAACAACCATCTTTAGTTGGTTTGGCTAGGATTTAGCATTGCCAAAAGTCATTTAGCTGTTTCTAAAGAGTTCATTTCAATTTACAATTATAGAAAATGTTCCCTAGTCATTTTCCACCCTAAATTATACCTATAATCTTCTTATGCTGGATTGTTAACTGATACACAATTATGTTTCTAGAAGGAGACTAGAATCCCAGCAGATGATTTAAAATAAAGTTAAGTGGATGTAATTTGTGTTTATTTTTGTCTTATTGAAACCAAATACTATAGAATTGCAATGTCAGTTTGACTGTGATGGTTTGAGGTAAGTAAATGGAGTTGTCCTTTGAAGAGTCTCTCTGAGGATAATATATAGGGCGAAGACCAGAATTGGCCAGGAGGAAAGGAGGGGCAGGGCTGTGCCTTACCACCATCACATGCCGTTTGCACTTTCATCCATGTCTCCTTCCAGAATCACAGATCCTGCACTGATTTCTGAAAACATTAAGTTTCAAATCAGAAGAATTCATTCCTATCGAAACACCTCACTTCTGGTAAACTATACACAGAGAATCTCACTACTGGTCCATTATACATAGAACATCTCACTGGTGGTCCACTATATGCAGAGCATCTCACTGATGGTCCATTATACACAGAGCATCTCACTGGTGGTCCACTATATGCAGAGCATCTAACTGATGGTCAACTATACAAACAGAAGCTCCTATGTCTTGCAGCATTGATGAGTTCATAAAGCACTTTGCAGAGCGCTGTTGTGTGAGCTTCCTGCTACTGTGACAAACACTAAGGCAAATCAACTTTAGGAGGGAAGGGTTTTTTTGGCTCATGATCCAAATGGTTCCTTATTTTGGGGCCTGAGGGGAGAGAGACTCATATGTCAAAGTGCATGGTGGAGGTAGCTGCTCTTTTCTTGGTATCCAGTCCCAGTATTCCCTTTAAGGACATACCCTATGTGATTTAACTACCCTCCCAATGGGCCACGTCTCTTAAAATGGTCTACTGTCACCCAGTAGGACCAAATGCTGGAAACTAAACTTTTAAGACACTGCCTTCAGGCAACATATCTATAATAGTTACTTTATCCTAATTGAGAAGAGTCCAGGTATTTTTTCCTTCTTAAATACATTTCTGGTTTTTATAACTCATAACATCATGAAATTGCTGACAGTGTTACATAGAGGTTTTACACCAATAAATTTGTTCCCAAAAATCCCTGGCCAGGCCCCCTTACTCTACGCGGCTCACTTGGAGTGCTTCAACTTAAGAGTGGTGGTTAGTTAGATCCAGACTGCAAACATTGGGTGAACTGTCTTCTGGTATTTCTCCCTATCTTCAGACTCCAGAACAGTACCTGATATAGATCTTGCTCACTAAAGATAGAAATAATCAACGAATATAATGTACATGAAAGCAAGTATTGTTGGCATTGAGATAAACACAGTGACGTCCTAATGTCCCACAATGCAACACGCCTGATGGAGGCGTGTAAAGCCAGCGGGAAAGGATCCCACCTTTCCTTTGTAATTAAGTCTTTGGCAGAGCTGCACCATGATTAAAGGTGAGCACATATGTGGCTGGCATTCAGTTTCATGGAGTCATTAGGAAGCAAGTGCTTATTTATAAAAAGCCACCGACAATACCTACAGTGTGACAGAACATGCATGCTAATTAGACTTTGCAAGAAGTACACAGAAAATATATTTAAGCCAATACATTAACTAAGCAGCCTTCAGATCACTTTGAAATTTCTGCAAGGGTGTCTCTTGCAACACCCCCTGTGATTTCATCAGATTCCAACTGCAACTTTCAAATTACTGTGTGACCGCAGACCTCCCTAAAGTCTGATGTCACAGATGACAGATAATTTCACTATCCTGTTAGGAATGTCTGTCTAAGAAACTAAAAATAATGTGTTCTCTTCCACCTTGGAAAGGATGATGAGACAATGTCCTCCCAGATAATAATCATTCTTTTTTTGAATATCTAAATCTGTCTTTTTAAGATACAAAGAAAATAAAAAGGGAAGAAGGAGATGTAACAGGGATGCAGGAAAGAGAGGGAAGTTTGGGGCACATGCCCAGAGAGAAGAGACTACCCTCTGTGGATTTCTCAGGAAGATCAGAGGTGGGCAGGAGAGTGCTGCCAAGAAACACCTTTCAGGGGCCTGCAATTATACTGTTTTTACCTGTCTGTCTGTCTATCTATCTATCTATTTTATTAGTTGAGACAGTCTCATTATGATGCCCTAATTGGCCTGGTACTTGGTATACAGACCAGGCTGATCTTGAATTTGTGGTAATCCTCTTGCCTCTGCCTCCAGAATGCTGGTATTGCATGTACATACCACCGCACACAGATATGCTATTATTCAAAATATAAGATTCCCAAAGGAACACTGATAAAAGCTTTAGAAGTTTCAGGTTGTATCTATGTACTTAAGAGTGTGTGTCCAGGTGTGTATGTATGTGTGTGAATATGAGTGTATGTGTATGAGTGTGTGTATATATGTGTGTGTATGTTTGTGAGTGTGTGTGTATGTGTGAGTGTGTATATATGTATGAGTGTGTGTGTTTGTGAGTGTGTGTATACATGTGTGAGTATGTATATGAATGAATGAGTGTATATGTGTGAGTGTATATGTTTGTGAGTGTGTGTGTGAATGTGTGTATGTGTGTGAGTGTGTATATACATGTGAGTGTGTATATGTTTGTGAGTGTGTGTGTGAATGTATGAATGTGTGTGAGTGTGTGTGTGTATATATATATATGTATATGTATATGTATATGTATATATATATATATATATGAGTGTGTATACATTTGTGAGTGTGTGTGTGAATGTGTATATGTGTGTGAGCGTGTGTATATGTGTGAGTGTGTATAAATGTATGAATGTGTGTATGTTTGTGAGTGTGTGAGCATTTGTGTGTGTGTGAGGATGTATATATATGTGAGCATGTATTTGTGTGTGTGTGTGTGTGTGTATACACACGTGCTAATTAGAAGGAACTTTTGCTGTCACTCCCCCCGCCCCTCACTCAGGTCATCAGACTTGCATGACTTACCTTCTGAATCATTTGCTGGCCCATGTTTGAGTTTGTTTGTTTGTCTGTTGTTTTGTTTTTGTTTTGAGATATGATTTTTCTGGGTAGCCTATGCTAGTCTCAAACTGATAATCCTCCTGAGTGCTGGGATTCCAGGCATGTACCACCACACACAGCAGGAAGGCTTTCATTTTTTAAATTTGTTTGTGTTATTTTTATTTCTGTATTTGGATGTGTGCCTGTGTGAGAGTGTGCACAGGTGAGCACAGCTGTCCAAGGGAAGAGGTGAGAGTTGTCGGCGGGTCCCCTCAGCTGGAGTTACAGGTGGTTGTGACTGCCTCTGGCGGGTGCTGGGAATCAAACTCTGCTCTTCTGCAAGAGCTACCCTTGCAGTTTATCACTGAGCTACGACTCCAGTCCCTGAAAGATTTTTAAAAAGGTTTCTTAATAAAGAAATTCACGTTTGTGCAGAGACGAGGCAGCTCTTATGCCTGTTACTTTAGACTTCAGCAGCATGTCCTGCAAAGCTCACTGGGTTCCAGGAAGATGGGAAACAAGAGACCTAATTACCGGATGCTTTAAGAAATAATACTCCAGTAATTTTTTTTATTTGTCAAGTTGATTGCAAGCAATAAAAAGTGATTAAAATACTTATTGTGCTGTAATTTCCTTATGATTTGGTATTTCTGGAGTCAGTTTGCAAATGATAGCATCTAAGGGATTTTTGGAATTTAAATGCAAAATTAAAGTGCTTTATACAACAAGACAGATGCTCCCAGGATCTGCTGCCTATCGGCACAAAAGGAAGCAGGTTCTAGTTTTCATCAGCTGATAGTTGGAAATTATCTCAGAGAAGGGAAAGGAAGATAAGCTGGTGATCAGCAGCCACCATGAGGGGGGCAACATCTGCCCAGAGTTCACAGAAGTCAAGAGCTGAGCCAAAGAAAATAGTTTCAGATAGAGTCCTGGTACTTGGAGAAAAAAAATGAGGTGAGTGGGTGAGTGAGTGAATAAATGAATGAGTGAATGAATGAGTGAGTAAGTGAATGAATTGATGAGTGAGTTAATGAATGAGTGAATGCATGAATGAGTAAATAAATGAATGAATAAGTGAGTGAATGAACGAATGAGCAAATGAATGAATGAGTGAATGAATGACCAGCTCTAGCCAAGATACCATTTTAGGAGTAGGAGTGAAAAGACTTTAGGTAGTTCACTATCTGATTGGTAGCATGTCTTTCCAAACTAATTTGCATGTCTTACCTTAATGACTATATTTTTGAAGTGACCCTTTTCAATGGGTGATCATTACAGAAGCTGACCCTCCAATCCCACACTCCCTACCCAGGAGCTCCTCCCCAAGTACAACAGGCCCCTGCCGTCCACGAGCTGACCACAGCCCCTGGAGTGGCTGGCCTCACACTGGGCCTTTCACCTGAATCAGGCAGTTGCTTTGACACAATAGCTAAGGGAAGAGGAATTATAAAATTAGTCCTCTGGACAACAGGGAGACATCACTGAGGGTTTCTGTCCCTTTAAAAGACACAGTCATTCAGGAACCTTCTGCCCTTTTCTACCACCTGATGGGCCCAGTCCATCCAGGAGACAACCAGATGGAGCCTGGTGACACAGATAACTAAACAAAGGACAGGCATCTCAGGGGAGTGGAGGGGAGACAAGGACTTTTGCATCCTGAGGGTCTCCTAGCAGGTTCACAGTTACAATGCATGGCTTGAACTTGAAAAAAAAATGCCCCCTTTGGACAATTTCAGGTTCTCACAGGGTACCTGCCCCTCCCTCCCTTCCATGACATGGGTTAAGTTTTGAGCCTATATTATGTTGTCAAAATCACACCAATGCTGATGTTTGGTTAATTAATAATTATTGTGTGTGTGAATAATGGCTTGTGGGGAAGCAGGGGAGGGGAGACAGGCCAGAGGACAAGGTTTGGGACTGGTCCTCTAGGACCACCTTTCCATATTGATGTGGGTTCCAGGAATGAGCTCAAGTTATCAGGCCATGCAGCAAACACTTAGCCTGTTGAACCATCTTGCTGATCTTAAGGTTAACTTAGTTTTTGTAAGTAAAAATCCAGTGTTTTCTGCAGTGTGGCAGATACCACAGATAAGCATGATACTTTACACCTGGAGAGAGCCAGACTGTTCACAAAGGAACCCTGTGGTTCCCTAATTTCTCTTAACCCTACCAACCAAAGTGTGAGAGGAAGATCCACTCTCCGCCTGGAGCCCTAATCTACACACCCCACTCAGCAGAGAGATGGAGACCTGGACATAGTCAGCAGGCAACAAACAGGCAGGTAGCCTGGCTGGTGAAAACCCAGCTCCCTTGATCCCGGGCCCAGGCCTTCTCTGTATCATGATTCATAGTCATGGGCCATGCATAGACACCAACATTGATCTCTTCATTTGTTTTTATAGCTGGCAGCTTATTTTAAAAATATACACACACTACTCATAGCACACATACACTCACCACACTCACAGACACACTCATACCCCATACTCACCACACATATACACACACTCACACCACACACCACACACTCACTACACACACACACACACACACACACTTACATCACACACATACACACACATATATACTCACCACATTCACACCACACACATACATACACTCACACCACACACACACTCAGCACACACACACATACTCTCTCTCTCTCTCTCTCTCTCTCTCTCTCTCTCTCTCTCTCATGCATATACACTCATACTAGGTGGTCCACAGAATTTAAACTGTGTGGTTTTCTAACTTTTCTAGAAATAGAAGTACCAGAAAACCTACTTAGGCTTATAAGAATTTGCTTCCTTAGGGCGGGCCCCGTAGATTCCTAGGAATGACTGAAGGTCATTTTAATGAAAGTCAGCAGACCCAAGTTGATGGGTCGGGAAGAATACAGGGCAACCAAGTGGCCTAAGCACAGAAGGAGAAAAGAAGATGACTCAAGAGGAGAGATGGATTAAGGATATAGCCTCCTCCATGCTGAAGGTGGCTTCTGCTTAGCACACAAGGTCTACCTTGCAGGGTCCTGGGCCCAACCCTCTTGGCTAGTGGTTACTGTGGCAGTGGTCCAGTTTCTGGCAACTTGGCCATCTTTCACCCTAGTCATGAACTGGCAAGGTTTCCAGCCATGAAAGGGCATCTGTCAGCATTTGATGACCCTCACAGGCAAGCCCTATAGGCTAAAGCGTATGGGGACTCAGGATCTATACCAGCAGTTATCAACTTGAAAATTACAACCCCAAAGGGGTTGCAATGACCCTTTCACAGGGGTCACCTAAAATCATCTCTATAGCAGACATGTACATTATAATTCATAAAAGTTGAAAAATTATAGTCATGAAGTAGCAATGACAATAATTTTATGGTTGGGGGTCACCACAACATGAGGAACAGTAGTAAGGGGTCACAGGATTAGGAAGATTAGTATAGACTCTATACACAAAAACAGTAGTCACCCTAGTTAAAAAGGATAGTGCCAACCTTTGGCTTCAATCATGGCTAAGCAAGTTCTATGAATAAAACACTGATATAATGCCTGAAGAGTTTACCTCTTAAACATGAGATGTTTTTCCGCCAAAGGTTGTGTGGCTAGGTTACAGGAAGAGAGGTGTTGGAAGCAGGCTCCTCTTCTGTGAAAAATGCTAATAGCTTGTGCTCATAATCACTTGCAATGAACCGTTTCCCCTCCCTCCTCCCCCACTTCTTCCTCTCTTCCTCCCTCGCCTCTTCCTTTTTGCCCTACTGGAGATCAGGGACTCATCAATGCTAGGCAAGACTTTTCCAAAGGCATCCTCAGTCTTTCTGTTGTCAGCTGTATACACACTGAAGGCCAACTCTACAAAGATCAGTGTTTAGTTATTATGAAATTTGGGTTACAGTTAAATGCTTTTGTATATGTGAGAGGGATTTAGTAGACTATGTCTTTTTTTATTCTGCCTTTCTCCTGACTGGTATGGGTATCCTATGAGGATCAGCAATGTATTTCTACACATTCAGGGGGCCTGGAAGTTTTAGATTAAGACACCAACAGGTTTAGTGGCTGACCAAGGCTGCTCTCTGCTTCCAAATCCAGGCACAGCAGAGCCAGGAAGCCATCAAGGGAAGACCCATAGGCACAGCCACCTCATAACAAGAACAATCTCAATCGATTGTCAAAACACCAATCTTGCACAAAGAATCTTGGCTCTCCCTATGAAGATGTCTACATAACAACTATCTGTTCAGCTTTGGACCAAGGCTGCCCTACTATTTCTGTTCCCAAGGATTCCAAAAACAACTTATGTAGCTTTGTTCACTTTGCATTTCCAAAGCTTTGCCTTCCCTTGCCTCCTTGAATATATACCTATTGTCTTCACATGGTGAAGGGTACATATATTGCAGGGTAGATATATTGCAGATCACCATTCTTTTGCCACTTTTAAATGGGCTGTTTCGGGAGAGCTTTCTCCGTGCTGTTTACTTCAGGTTAACACCTAACCCAGTAGAAGAACAAAAATCAGAGACATGTTCTACAACCCTTTTATAAGGCAACGATCAATTCATAATGGAAGAACTTAGTTACTTCCCCAAAGTCTTACCTCTTGTTACCACTACAACGATGACTACTTTTCAGAACAGGTATTTTAAGGTATTCAGACAACAGCACCTAGAGTCCCATTTTCCCATGTTAATCAAAGAATTATGTTATATAGCTTGGGAAAATTATGACTCCAGAAAAATCATGAGCAAGCTGATGTCCAGGACACTTTCTTAGAGTCCACAATCATGAAAGAAGAAAAGGATGTTGCAGGCTGTGGTATAGAGGGCCATCCATCCTTGTGACAAAATGACTTCTAGGAGCCCAGAAATCTTCAGCCAGTCCTGGGCCTCAGAGCAGGCCAGAAGCAGCAGAACCCCAGAGGGACCATCAGGGTAGCAGAGGTCACCACTGCAACCACTGCACCCTATAGCTAGGAGCCTTAACTGATCATGACCCCTGAATGTCTGGAGCTGGAGAGAAGCAGATGCTATACCTGACTGCAGATAGATTTCCTATCCAGCTGGCAGGAGGCAAGATCACATGGGGAATTTATGTTGATTAACAAAGTTCTACATATTGAACATCAATCTGAGGGCTACAGTTTATCTCCACCATACACATTTACCTACATCAAAGATACCAACATCTTTACCAATAGACCACAGTGGGATTTATGAAGACTAACAAGCCATTTTAGTTTTAAAAGACCCAAGAATCGATTCCTAAATTTGAAGAGAGGGCAGTGATGTAGAAGTAGAGACTAATGCCCCAACCCTATGACTCCCTTGTAGCCATTAATAGGTTTCTGGTTTTTCCCATATGAACGGAGGGATATGATGCTGAGAGTTTATCAGTGGTAGAGTGTGTGCCCTGCCCTGGGTTCTAAATGCAACCACACATACCTACAAACAAACAAACAACAACAAAAACTAAACCAAAGAGGTTAATAATTCTCAGGCAAAAATTTTAGGGAACATAAGGACACATGTTTTATTTTAGCCATATTTTAATAAAAATTAGAAAATGCAAATTATCACAGGATATCAGTGACTACCAATATTTTGTTGAGAGGAAGGGGGTCTGTCAGGCATTGGTAATTCAAATCAAGAAAGCACTTCAAGGGGTTAGATGATTGCCCAGTGGTTAAAAGCACTTGCTTCTCTTACAGAGGACCTAGATTCAATTCCCAGCACCCATATGGTAGTTCACACTCTGTAACTCCAGTCTCAGGGGATAGGATGCTTTCTTTTGGCCTCCAAGAACACCAGGCATGTACATAGAACACATATTTACATGCAGGAAAACTCCTACTTATGTAAAATAAATAAACAATTTTTTTAAAGAAAGCACTTTAATTACTAGATTACATGGAAAGGGTTTTAGAACCAAGGAATCTAGTTGTCAGCCATAATGCTCAGAATTCCTAGTTACATTATTATATTTTATCTACATATGGCAAGCTATTCCTTTCAAGAGTTGATGTTCGGGATCACCTGGTAAAGGCATTTGCCACAAATCCAGATGTCCTGAGTTTAATTCCCAGAATTCACATGGTGCAAGAAGGGAACTAGGCCCACAACTGTCCTCTGCATGACATATGTGATGAAGGCTTAGATTTTTTTAAAACTTACTTTAATAACTGTACCGAAATGCTTTAATCTCCTTTCTAACCCACTACCCACCAGAGGTAGTGGAAAGGAAAACTTAATAGGGCAAAGGAGAATGTCTAAAAATAGTTCTTTGGGGAGAATCCAATCTCCATTGTCAGGACCTCAGCATTTCAGTTTACACAGTCAGCAGTGGTAGCTCAATCCACAAGCAAACACCATTCACAAATCAGCAATGGGAGTTTGATCCAGAGGAAACCAAGAGGCTCTGTCAATTGGCCCAAGTCTGCAGAAGCCAAGAGAAGCTCCTGGAACACCACAAGGAATTATTTGGTGCATTTTTCTTTACAAAGTCACGATCAGCAAAGAGTGGCAAGGCGAACCAATACCACACAGCACCGTTATCATCATTATCCACTGTCTATTGGGTTATATTTATACCTTTCCAAGCACCCATTATAGCAGAGCATCACATGCCCTTCTCCCAGGCAACTTCCAGAAAACCACCATGTGTCTGCTTCAGCAAAACATCCTCCCATGTGTCTGCTTCAGCAAAAGCATACTCTCATGAGACAGTTTCCAGAAAAAAAAAAAATCATACAACACAACTGAGTCTCCAAAGAAACCAGAAATTTCCACTTCATTTACCTTCACTGAGTAATGTAAAACAATGATGGCATTCAATTAGGGTAAAAGCTCTTACCATAAGTGTCTTAATGCTCAATTGCTGTGAAAAGACACCATGACCAAGGCAACTCTTATAAGAGAAAGCTTTTAATTGGGCTGGCTTACAGTTTCAGAGGTTTAGTCCATTATCCTCTTGGCAGAGAGTATGACAGCATCCAGGCAGACATGGTGCTGGAGGAGTAGCTGAGAGTTCTACATCCTGATCCATAGGAAGAGAGAAGGAGAGAGAGACAGGGCCTGGTGTGGGCTTTTAAAGCCTCAAAGCCCACCCCCAGTGACACACTTCCTCCAATGAGGCCACTCCTCCGAATCCTTCTAATCCTATCAAACTGTTCCACCGCCTGGTGACTAAGCATTCAAGTAAAGGAGCCTGAGGTGGGGGGCATTATTGTTCAAGTCACCACAATACATGATACTGAACATAAATGTAAATAGAAAACACAGACTTTGTACTGTCCAAAAACACACACACTTTGACTTGAATTTGTTGGTACTCAGAAGTCATGGAAGGTGTAGCACTGTTGGATTCTGGATGTGCCTGGATTCAAAGCTGTGTCGCATCTCACACATTGTCTAAATCTGCACATCTCTGTGTTCTCATCTGCAGGGTACAGGCAATATTACTGAAAACCTCCTGAGACCCTTGAAAGGATCAAAACTCTTACATTTGTACCTGGTACATCCTCATCCCTCCAAACTTGATTTTTAAGTAACCTTTAAAAATGTTTTCACTGGGGGCTGGAGAGATGGCTCTGCAGTTAAGAGCACTGACTGCTCTTCTGAAGGTCCTGAGTTTAAATCCCAGCAACCACAGGGTAGCTCACAACCATCCATAATGAGATCTGACACCTTCTTCTGGTGTCTGAAGACAGCTACAGTGTACTTACATATAATAATAATGAATCTTTTAAAAAATGTTTTCACTGATGTACAACCTCCCCTTACTCTGAAATTTGTTGACATTAGGTTTCATAAATAAATTCATTATTTGGAGAGTAATACAAGTTTTGACTGTGGGAGTGATATAGACTTTCATTTGCCATATAAAAGAAAGTGACTCCATGTAAAGAAGATGATTAGAATTATTTGAGTTAGAATTATTAGGGTACTCTGCCACATTTAAACTTGAGAGAGCTGCTACAAGGGTTATATTTTGGGCATTCTGAACTAGCTGCTTCCTAATCCCGATTTCTCTCTTGTATCCTGTGACTTCACAGTCTATTTACTGCTATTTTTGAATGATTTTTTTTTCTAGCGACTCTAGTCTCTAATTACCTGTGAAGTGGAGGAGGAAAAGTTTAAAGAAATGAAGAACTATTATTTCACCAAGTTCTAAAGCAGAATGCCACAGCTTTAGATACATAGAAATTATCCACATATTTTAGCATGCACATTCTGACTCAGGTCTAGAGGAGGGCCCAAGATTGCATTTCTAACAAACTCCCAAGTGATGCTGATTTGCTGGTCTGGGGACAAACATTGATTAGCATGTGCTAATCAATATATACAAGAGACATGGCCGAGAGCTCAGTGATGTCTGGCAATGACACACAATTAAAACATGCATGTTCCTGGGCTTCATTAATTAAATGGGGCTTAATTAAGGTCCCATTTTAGGGAAAGCAGCAAACTTCATTTTGTTAGGAAAAAATTTCATGTGGTATATAGGAAAAAATATTCTTATCTACTTAGAAATCCTGAGAAAAATCAACTGAAAAATCCAGAATAAAAGAAACTAGCTATTTAGTGATCAATAGGGAAAATCCATTTCCTAAAAGCCCCCACAAGAAGCAGTCAGAAAATCTAACACATATGTATTGGAGAAGGGAGACTGGAGTGATTTATTCACAACAGCAAATAAAGAATGAATGACTGATGGCTTGTAGCCAGAAAACCGTCAGGAACTGTTGTTAGCGTTGATAAAGACATTACATGTGCAAAGAATGTCGCTGGAGCTAAGTGTGGTGGCACACACCAAAAATACCAGTTACTCCATGGGGTACCCTAGGAGGATGTCAGTTAAGGCTAACCTTGGATCTTCTCTAAGAATCTGTCTCAGAATTAAAAGGGGGCTTGAGGCTGGGGCCTTGTGGTACAGATCAGTGTTAGAGCATTTGCAAAAAACAAGGAGACAGGGAGGAGGAGGAGGAGAAAGAAGAGGAAGGGTAAACAGGAAGAGGAGAGAGGGAGCTTGGCTTTACAATATCAGCAAAAATTAACTTGAAATAGGCCAATGTCTTAAGCATACTCCTGAAAGAAAAGTTGGTGAGATAAAACGTAGTGAAAAATCTCCAGAAAGACAATATTAGCTATGCTTGTCATTACTATAACAAAATACCTGCAGAACAACTTAAAAAGAGGAAAGGAGTTTTTTTGCTTCATGGTTCTAGAAGTTTCTGTTCTTGGCCACTCAGGCCTATCTATGTGCTTGAATAGAACAGACAGTGAAAGAGTCCTGTGACTAAGACCTGTGCACATCATGGCAGGTAGGAAGCAATGAGAGGGGCTGAGAGGGGACCAGGGCCAAGCATCCTGAAGGACTCTCCCTCAGTAACCTACTTCTTCCAGGTAGACCCTGCTTTAAAATATTCCAAAATATGGGGACCAAACACTCAGCATGTGAACGCCCGTGTGTGTGTGTGTGTGTGTGTGTGTGTGTGTGTGTGTGTGTGTGTCGGGAGAGGGCGAGCACTGTATGGTCAAGTCATAACAAATACTCAAGGCCCAAGCAACAAAAGAACATACATTTCACTTGGTAAAAGTTCAAAATGTCTATACATCAAATGACTCAATGAAGAGCCAAGGGCGACGATGAAATACAAAAATAGCTACAATGTGTCTGGTAAGGGATTAGTGTCCATAATATACAAACACATACGATAATTTAACAACAAAAAATACATAGATTCAATTTTAAAAATGGGTAAAGTACTTGAATAGACACTTCTCCCAAGGAGGAATAATACAATGACCATTAAGCATATGAAAAGATGCTTTAATCCAGAGGCTCTCAGCCTTCCTGATGCTGTGGCCCTTTAATACAGTCCTCATGTTACCGTGACCACCCCCAACCCCTGCAACCATAAGATTATCTTGTTGCTACTTTATACTAATTTTTCTAGTGTTATAAATTGTAATATAAATATCTGATATGCAGCCCTTCAAGGGTCACGACCCACAGATTGAGAAGCACCCACAGGATGGCCATCATTTAAAAATGTGAAAAATAAATGCTGAATAGGATATAAAGCTTCCTGAACCATGTGTTCTGTTGAAAAGAATGTGAAACAATAAATTTGGGGTTGAAAGTTTTTCAGGAAATGCAGGTGTTGGGGATGGAATAGAGACTGAGAAAATGGCCAACCAATAACTGGCCCAACTTGAGACCCATCCCATGGGCAAGCACCAAACCCTAACTCTATTAATGATGCTCTGTTAAGCTTGCAGACATGAGTCTAGCATGACTGTCCTCTGAGAGTCTCCACCCAGCAGCTGACTCAGACAGATGCAGAAACCCACAGCCAAACAGTGGATGGAGCTTGAGGACTTTTATGGCAGAACAGGAGGAAGGAATGCAGCCCAGAAGGGGATAGGAACTCCACAGGAAGACCAGCAGATTCAACTGACCTGGACCCTTGGGGGCTCTCTGAGTCTGAGCCACCAACCAAAGAACATACATAGGCTGGACCTAGGCCTCCCCACACATATATAATAGATGTGCAGCTTGGTCTTTATCTGGCTCCTGAGCAACTGGAGCAGGGCTATCCTAAAAGCTGTTGCTTTTCTGTGGATATGTTATTCCACCTGGGCTGCCTTGTCTGAGCTCGGTGGGGGAGGATGCACCTAGCCTTGCAGAGACTTGAAGTGCCAGGGTGGGGAGATACCCAGGGCCCCCATGTGCTTAAAGGAGAGAGGGAAGGCCGGTGGCAGAAGGATTGTGAGAGAGGGTGGCTGGGAGGGGGGCAGTGAGTGAGATGTAAAATGAATAAAAAAATTAAATTAGAGAAATGTGAACAGATGCAGAGGCAATGAAAATCAGTGCGGCGGGTCCTTAAATTTAGTTTAAGGTGGGGTCTTAAAAACTAAACATAAGTCTATTGCATGACCCAGCAAGGCAGTGACACAAACACACATGTTTATATACTCACATCCACAACATATTACTCACAACGGCTGACCTATGCCCGTAATCCAAGTAGCAGTGATGGATGAATGGATAAAACTGTGATGTGACGTGTGTGTATATACATCCACACTCATACTTATATGCACATATACATTACATTCAGCCTCTGGAAGGAAAACAATCCTACTCCATGAGCTACAACATGGATAATGTCTGAAAATGCACACAAAAGACACTGTTTTAATTCCACGCACATGAAATACCTACATCAGTCAATGCATGAAGGCATGAAGGGTTGCCACAGGCCACAGAGAGAGAGAAAGGATGATTGGCATTTGATAGGTGCAGGTGCTGAAATAAATAATGCTATTGATTGTGCAGCACAAGGTAACTGATACAACCGAAGGTAACTATTACACCTGGAAATAGTTTAAATGTTTATATTTTTATACATATTTATACATTTTATACATAGTTTATTGTTTATATGTATACATATATTTTGTTACATATGTTTTTAGTCACAGGATATGAAGTTTATAGGACAAAGACAAAGATTTGAGTGAATGGACAGATGCATCCAGGGTTAGTATAAACTTGCAGGGGATATAATACTATTTTACATTGGCAATGGAGATGTGGAAGTAAAATAAATCGGCCAAGGTCAGGACTATGAAAGTACTCTTTGTCTTCATTTTAACTGAGCTAATACATCACTATAATATGCAAAGATCAGACTGAAAACAAATGCGTAAGAATGCTATTTACAAAAAAAATCTATTTATAAAAGAATGCTTTAACAACAATAATAATAACAACAACAACAAAACTCCGGAATGTCTTAAATGTCCAAACCATGGGATTAACTTGCTTCAGGATTCAGTAGACTACATAACCTATGCAATTAAATTAAGTGAGTTCACTAAAGATGGTATTTACACCTTTAAATCCAGCACTCAGAAGGCAGAGGCAGGATCTCTGTGAGTTCGAGGCCAGCCAAACAAGTTCCAGTCTACAAAACAAGTTCCAGTACAGCCAAGGCGAATACACAGAGAACCTCTATCTCAAAACAAACAAACAAAAAAACAAAACAAAACAAAACAAAAAAGACAAAACAGCCAAACACACAAATAGATATTTAAAAGACATTTAAATGAACCAGAAATTTAGACACAACATTGTAAATGAGAACACAGGTCACAAAAAAGTACAGATAATATAGATACAAAGGACAGTGACTGAACCATTCTATTGAATCTTGTGATTGGACAGAACTTCTGGGGATCCAGCCATCATGTCTGCTCTCCAGGGAGATGGAACAGGAAGGAGGAAACCTACTCAGGATGTCTGCTTGCATACTTGTATCCAGAATGTTGCAATATAATGCACAAACACACAAAAGACGCTCAAAAACAGCATCTTTTTAGCTGAGCTGGTGAAAATATAGCAGGAGGCAGATTTCTCTCTCTGCTAGTGCTTCTCCCTGTGAGTTTGCTAGGAGCTCAAGCGAACACTTCCCTGAAGGGAAAAGTCTGCCAGAGTGATTGCTCATTCTGATCATGCAGAGGGGGAAATTACAGAGCTGGGGATAGAGCTTATTTTTAAATTCTGTCTACTGGAATGTTGCCATTAGAATATATTTGATCAACATTACAATTAAAATATAAGTAAATAACAAGACAATTATATATATTTAAATCTAAGCCACTCCCATTTCCATAAATATCCAGTGCAAGCCCTTATTGTTCTTTATGAGGTTCTGTTCTTAAGATATCTGGAAGCTGACCTGCAACCTGAGCAGAGATTCAGCTGGTTAAGTGCTGTCCTGAAGGAATGGAGACCTGAGTATGAATCTCCATGGCCCACATAAAAAGGGGAGTGCACACAAGAGTGGGGCTTTCTGGTCAGCTGGTCTACCACTTCACTGAGCTCCTTGTTCAGTGAGAGATACTATCTCAAAAATAAGGTGGACAGTGACAGAGAAACACAACTAACTCTGCATCTGGCATCTGTATGCTCACCTACACAAACATGGGTACTCATATAAGGCACATAATATATAGACAGAATTGTGAACACTGTGTGATGCTCTGTTGTCTATTTTTTTTTTTTTGCTATTTAAAATATACTTCCTTATATGTCCATATGATTCTCATATCTACCATTTTTAATGCTGAAATGGTGAACCAAACTAACAATTATGTCCATATTACCAATTATGGGATTTTTACATAATACTGGGCCCATTGCTGTTTGCTGCTATTGTCAAAACATATGGACTAGCTACAAACACCTTTGTGCAAAGAAGCATTTCCTCCAACTAATTCCGTGGAAATTTTCAAGCAAGGGATTATTAGGACCATGAAAGTGATCAATTTGATGGCTCTTATGTGACCTACATTCTTTCCAGAAAGTTCTCTAATATTGAAAACACCTATATTATTCAGTGTCTTAGGGCTTTTATTTCTGTGAAGAGATACCATGACCATAACAACTTTTACAAAGAAAACATTTACTTGGGGCTGGCTTACAGTTTCAGAGGTTTAGTCCATTATCATCATGGCAGGAAACATGGCACTGTGCAGGCAGATATGGTGCTGGAGAAGCAGCTGAGAGTTCTATAGTCAAATCAGCAGGCAGCAGGAAGTGAACTGAGACACACTGAATCCTCAGAGCCCACCCCTAGTACTACACTCCTCCAACAAGGCTACACTGCCTGATCAAGCATTGACCAAGCATTCAAACACACGAGCCTCTGGGGAGGGGGGGCATTCCTGCTCAAACCACCACATTTGTAAAATTGTCTTAACATAACTCCATCAAAACTAAATTCCTAACAATACTGGCTTCTAATTGACTGGAAATATGATGAGAGCAAAAAATAATCAGACACTGAATACCTTTATTTGTGCAAGCTGACCATTATCAATATTTATTTACTCTGTACTTTAAAACTCTCTCTGATATTATCTCTGCCTTATAGGTTTTCAGTAGTCCCTATCACTTCCTGACTCCGGAAGTTGTAGCTTATCACATAAGCTGTGAACTATTTCCTTCCTGTTCCCTTTCTTTTCTGTTTTTATTTTATTTTTTCCTTCCTCTCTTTTCTAGAGGCAGGCCAAGTGTAAGAGGCCCCAGACCTTAGCACAGCTGACACCATGACAGAGGCACCATTCAGGCCTTGGAGCCCAGCATGAAGACAGCAACAGCTGCCAGAATAGCAAAGACCTAATCCAACCAAGCTCTTACTTCTGGGAAGGTCTCTAAATGTACTAACCTTGCTTTCTGGTTTCTGTAGTTCTGCTTCTGGCTAACCCTTCTTGCTAACCGAGGCATGTTAACTGAGGATGTGGTTTTATGCTTAGAAGCTTACCTTGAGAAAGGCTGGGGACTTCACTGGGTCCCAAATACCCAGTGTAGTCACCGCTAGGCTAATAATGACTTTCTATTGGCTTGAGCCATTGTCTGAGTAGTCACACCACCAGTGACATCAAAAAGATTTAAAAAACTATTTGTCAGGACACATGAAGATGTATATGCTTCTGCCCAGCTAGGAATACCTGTGTGCTAGGACCCACACCTTAACATGTGCTTTAGGTTAGAAGAAGCAGGTGCAGATGCCCACAGAAATGGCATGACTTAAAATCCAGGGCTGACAAAGTAGACCCTTGAGACGAAAGGCAAGGAGAATAAGAAAGGGGTATTTCCGGGCAAGAAGCCATCCTTGGGCCTGGATAGTGTCTCCAGGTAAGCATCTTTCAGACCACACAGGTGAGCCAGTTTTTCATCAAAGCATTCCTGGAAAGGCATTTAAACATGAATGTCTGAAAAGCACATATGAAGACACAAATTATGGCTTGGCGAGAGGTTGGCTCCTACCCAAAGAGGGGGAAAAAGAATAAAGCCCCACCCTAATTAACTGCTCCTTAGCCATCGCCTTTTGAGCAGTTGTTCGTTTCCCTTGTTTCCTGAATCATTTATAATGGCCCAGCAGAGGGTCATGAAGGGTTCAGTCTTTAAGCTTGGACTCTAGAATAGACACAGAAGTTGTCTGGGCCAGAGGTGATATTTCTTTTAGCAGGGGAGGAAAACAAACAAACAAATCAAAGCTAAGATCTGGAAAACATGCAAATAACCATGATAATTACCAACAGTGTGTACAATAAAGGACACAGGCCCGTGTAGGAAGAAGGAACTTGAAGGTGGAGCTAGTTAACATAAGATAACCTTTTGGATTTGGGTTGAGACAAAGATCAGGGAAGAAGAGGCCAGGAAGAGGGAGCAAATCCTAGGCTCCCTGGGACAAGAAAGAAGTCTTCAAGAAACCCAATGACAAGAAGAAAGTGAGCTCAGAGACGCAGGCAGGGGCATGTCAAGTGGATGCTTTCAGATTCTCCAAGAAGCTGGAAGTTAGACATGATGGAAATATGATTGAGTATAACAGGATTTCAAACACTACTCAGCAGGGCATGGTGGCACATGCCTTTAATCCCACTACCCTACATAAAGAGGCAGGCAGATCTCTGTGATTTGGAAGCCAGCCTGGTCTACATAGTGAGTTCCAGGCCAGCTAGAGTTACCTAGTGAGGCCCTGTCTCAACAAACAAACAAATTAAACAAAACAAAAATAAATAAACAACGCACTGCTTTATTATTTATAAACAACTTCCTGTTTGGATCTGTTGTGTTCCACACTAGACTCAGTGTATCAAGTTTCGTTGTGCACTGGCCTTAAATATGTACTTCATATCAACAACTCTATTTTCCACAAATTATTTATCCTACACTGTTACCAAATAAAGTAACATGTATTCTTCCCAGTTGTGCTGTTGTGAGTTACAGCTATTGTGTTTTGCTGGCAAGGTTTTGTGCTTCTGGGGTTGTAACATGTCTTGCACATGCTAGACAGGCACTGAGTTCTATTCCCAGGCCTACCTGTTTATCCACCGACAGCTTCCATCTAGTTTACATTTAGGGCATATTAAACCCATATATTTCTTTTGCAGACAAGTCCAGTGTTTTGGTATCACCTTATCTTCCCTCTATGTGTGCCAAGATAGTCATTATCTTGATATGATCTCCTATTCATAACATTTGCAGTTACCAGGAAAAACAGCTCTAAGCCTGTAGTGACCCATGGTCCGCCAGTGGACTGTTTCTCTCAATAATTCATTTATTCATCTATCAACTCATTTGCTCAACTCTTACCTCATCATAACATGTTAGTAATCTGTTGTGAGGCAGGCCCTCCATCATCTTTGGGGATGCAAAGATGAATCAGACAGTGTCTGCCTTCAAGGAGTTTGTCACATCCTGGTAGGGGAGGGAGACACTGAATAACCAATAACGATGCCATGTGACATATCCGTAATTATAACAGCAGATGCAAGGATGCCTAATGTCGAAGCAGGTCATTACATTGGTTGTTACAGACCCCACAAAGCCCTTGATCTACACACACACACACACACACACACACACACACACACACACACAAAGAGAGAGGGGGTGGGGAGCTTAGTATATAGCCTAGGCCTCCTCAAATTCAGGCATTCCTTGCCTCAGTCCTGGGATGATCAGTTTGTCTCCAGCTCAGTTAGACCAAGGTTTTAAAGATTTGCTGGGTAAAAATGAGAAGTCACCTTACAAGGAGAAGGCTGAATAAGTAAAGACCAGGAACTGCACACTCATATATTTTTCTTTTTTGGTATTTTAACAGGATAATATATGCATATGTTTTTAAATGATCTAATACCCAGGAAGATTGTGAGAAACTTCTCTCGCACTGTCATCCTTGCTGTATCCCCAGGGAAAACCTTTGTTTTCCTGTTCTGAAGAATAACTCATTTATGTTAGAATAGTTTCCGATTCCTTGAAAACGTCTAAGATAGCAAGGAGATTTCTTTATAAGACATATTGCATTCTATTAGTTAATAGAATATAGTAAGTAAATGGGATTAATATCTTACTCATGTTGTATGTACCTTGTCATAATTCATGAACCAACATGAATATATCACTTGTGCAATCCTTATCTTGCCAGCTTTCTTGGGTTTTTGCTTTCTGCCTTTTGTCTGTCACAGGACCCCACAGTAAACTTAGTCACTATGTCTCCTGAGACAACTCTTAAGCTGTGGAAAGTTCTCAGGCTTCCCTTGGTTTTGTTCTTACTCTTTCACCTTGGGGAGTATGGAAGATAGAATAGTAGCCTCTCTCAAAGATGTCCACACCTTCTGAGAGGACCTAACTCACTCCATTTTAGAACAGGCAGCCATGTTTGGCTCTACGCTAAAGAAGCAAGCAAGTATTCTCAGAACAAACAAACAAAACAAAAAACAAACAAAACAAAAAACAAAGCAACAACAACAACAACAAAACACAGATAATGAGTATTTAGTAATCAAAGGCCCTGACATTTAGCTGAGAGAGATAGCCAATCCAAGGACTGAAACAGTTCCTAGAAGGCCTAACAAAAAATGGTAAAACTAATATAGCAACCAATTAGAAATGTACAAAAAATTATCTAACTATCCCTAAAATTCCCCTAGCTGTGCTTAAAAGGAGCCTGCGAGCCTGCAAGCTTGTCTGGTTGTTGCTATTTTGAATAAATGGCTGACCCCTGCATGCTGGTTGTTTCTGCAGGATAAACACTCTTTGCTTATGCATACTATTTGAGTCTGGGTTCTTCCTCCAGTGATTCTCTGACCCTTACGCTTTATGCCCAGAACCTATGTGTATATCACACAGTACAGCAAAGAGGAAGATGTCAGGAGGAACTGGACTATAAGCCAGATCTCTTGTGATGAGAGAGTGACTGAGATCATCCACCAGTCTCAGTGTGATGGCCAGGATTCTTCAAAGGGCAAAGAAGAGAGAAGAGAAGCAGAGAAAGGGCTGTGGGAAGACTTAGCAGCTGTTGCTGGCTTGGAAATGGTGGGATGAGGAGTTCAGCCAAGGAATCTGGAGAAAGGCACAGAAATGAGGTTCCCCTGAAGTCGCCAAAAAGGATCATAGTTCTGTTAAGATCTGGAAACCCTCCCAGTAGATCAACCAGTGTTGTATGAGGTTTCTGTTTGTGGTTACACCCCTGCCCCCCCATTCTCAACCCCAGATGCATGCTCCCTCAGCCCACTCAATATGGAGTGACTGGCAAGAAAACAATGTTTCAGACAGAGTACTCCAGTGTAGCTGTTGTGTAACAGTTTCTCCTGAGATTGAAATATTCCATCAGGCTGAGAATCTCCTTAAGCAGAAAGGTAAACAAATCAAAATAGCTTTAGGAAGTCCCTGAAACAGACTAGATTCACTAGCCCCACCCCTCACCCCCACCCCCACCCCTGCCAAAGCAAACATTACAAGCCAAGCTACCCTCTCAGAAGATCAAAGCCAAGTTTCAAAGAAGACTCTGAGACAACAGCAGCTGGAAGAAGCAGAAAACAGCTGAGTTTCCTGGAAGAGGTATGAACCAACCGAGTCACTTGGAAGGGACACTCTCTAACCTGTTCAGTTACATGCACACTGCACTGTGTTCCAGCTGCCCCTTGTGAGTTGTCACCTGCACTGCAGTGGGCTTTGGTGATGCAGCTGTCTTTGAGTCATCTCTGCTCCTGTAAGTTACCCCTCACCGATTTTCCTTTAAATAATTCCCAATAAAACTCATTGGTTCACCAAGTTACTCCTTAATATGGTCTGTCATAGGGTTTCCTATCTGGAGTGAGTAGACATTGTGTAGTGTTTCCCCAAGAAAAACTTTGTCACACAACAGAAACCCAGTGCTCTCTTCCAGGCAAACCCTGGCTTCTCCAGTAGAATCCTCTGTTCTCTCTGAAAGTCTCTTTCATCCTAGGAGTTCAGGAATGAAAGGCACCGACAGGCCATTCTGACTATATGCTCCTCTCATCCACCCACCCCCCAGGCCCCCATACCACTAAGTCAGAGTCATGTGTATCCAAGGGCTGGTCTTGCACTCATGACATAGCAGAGAATGCTCTTGAATTCGGAGTCTCCTGTTTCAGTCTGTGGAGTACTGAGATTATAAGCATGTGCCACCTCACTGGTTTTATATGGTTCTGTGGGTTGAACTTGGGGATTGGTGCATGCTGGGCAAACTCTCTAGCACCTGAGCAACATCTCCAGACCCCTTAGGCAGTTTGAGACAACCCCTCCAACACACACACACACACACACACACACACACACACACACACACACACACACTATGATACCATGCATGTGGTCTCCAAATTCTGCCCCCTTTCTCAACCATTTCTTAAAGTAACACCTCCTCCTGCTGCCCAGGGGTGATTATGTATTTGTCAGTTTTCTGTGCCCCAGACCCAAGCAAGGTGAATAGACTTCTTCTAATGTACTCAGCTCCCACACTCTCAGCTGTTCTAGATTCTCTAGCTGAGGGCTACCCCACTCTTTCCTCCTTGGTTCCACTTGTCCTATAAGACATGCATCTTTCTGGATGTTATGCAAGACCCCTTCTCCATCCTTTTTCTGTCTTTTGAAGTATTTCAACTAGTGACCCCTCTCCTACCCTCTTTGTACTTGCAAGTAAACGCCTTTTATCCTTCCAGATATTTTGAAAGGAGAGGCTACAAACCAGAGCGTTCATCTTCTGTCTTTAACTTGGACAAGTACCAAAACACTGGACCCGATAAGAGCACAGATAGACCTGCATTTCTATTATGCCTCTAGCACACACTGTCTCTAAGACAGGGCAATTTACTTCACTTCTGGAACTCTCAATCTCCTCCCTGTGACACAGGGATAATGCTACCACCTACCTCTCAGGTTGCCGAGAGGATCAAATGAAATACTGTAGTTATGCCTGGTGCAGTACTTGACACGCAGCAGCTCCTTAATAAATCTGGTGATTGCCATTATGCAAATGGAGAAGATTTACATAAGGCAGAGAGGGACACTTTGGTACATGAAGCCAAAAAAAATTAAATAGCCAAATTGGTGTTTTAAATGCATAAAATGTACCACACAAAAAAGCTCAGAAGGGACAGAAGTCAGGAAAGTCAGTTAGGGAGCTGTTTCCATGTCCCACGAGGGACACAGTGATGGCAGAGACCCATGACATGCTGACATGCTGTAGAAAAGATAGGATTGACTAAAGCCACTGTTAGAAGGATGGTTTTTAACCCTGGCTTCACTTTGATATCCTTGGCCCACACACAGGTTAATGATCATAACAGCTGGAGGGAAGGCCCAAGCATACTGTTTTGAAAGCCTCCCTGTTCTTTCTATTGTGTACCAGGTTTGAAAACACTGATGAGTAGAAGTTAAAGTATTCAGTACTTGGATGCTCCACAAAGGAACTATAGTAACAAAGTTTCTGGCTTGAGTGGTTAGGCTGGGTAACTCTATAGTCCCAGGAATTTGTTTGGGGGATAATTCCCACAACTTCAAGCTGCATTTTGTCCAACCTCCTATTCATAGCAGAAGGTTGGATGCCTGACCAAATTAATGACGACATATATTGTAATGAATTCAGTCTGTCTAATACCCATTCCACCTTTAGTGAGAAGTGAATTGGAACACTTCCTGCCTGGTGTTCCACAACTGTCAAGGAGATGTAAGACAGAGCTTTAGGGGTCCTCCAGGAGGCAGTGGCTGCAGACCCTAGCAGGAAATTGGGAAGGACGGTTACAGACCACTCTCCCCAACAGGAACATACAGCAAGGCTTGCAGAGGCCCCATTTTATTTGTTTAGGATTCACAACCCGTTTACCTTCTAAAGGATCTGAGATGGCTTATCAGAGTAAGCTAAAGTGTATGATTAGGACACCAGCATCGAGGCCATCAAAGGGGCCTGGAAGAAATGGATGTTTCCGAGTATTTGGAATGTGTTGTTCTCTATAACTGGACTATATCGTGCACTGAGTTCTCTGAGTAGACTGCAGGTTGCTCGGTTTTTAGACTTGACCAACCAAGCATTTTCTTTTCAAGGAAGGACCAGTGATTTTGTTTCCATGAAACACATTTTAGAAAGGTTTTACTACATGTATCCATTCTTCCTTATATAACCGGTTTCTGGAAAGGAAAGAGAAATTGAAGCTAGGTCATCAACAGCCCAGGTACTTAGCCTCAGCAGGTGTAATACTCAGCACCTGGGCTCTGTACCAGCAACTCACTTAGAGGTCTCCATCCATAAAAAGACAGGACTGAACCAGACATTCCCCTTTCATCTCCCACACTTGGGCTCATGCACTTCTGATTAAATCTGAAAGGACAGATAGAACTAGAGTTCAAGATGAGAATGGCCTTTAAGTTTTTGCTTTCAAGTGTTAATCTGATTGAGTTCAGCCATAGTATGTGTTAGAAGAGTTTACTCATTATCGAATCTCTGACAAGAATCTGGAGAGCAAAATGTATCTTGCTGGTAAAGTGAGAACGACACGGTTTAGAAGGACACTCCGTATTATACTCTCAGTTAGATCCAAGACTGTCCTTCCTCATCCAGAGAACAGACAGTGAGAGCTCCTGCAGGCCGAGCCAGCATTTGGTTTGAAAGTGTTGACTTGTGAGAATCTATTCAAAAGGAAAGGAATGAACCTTTTTTTTGGATTCAAGAACAATTCTGAAAGATGACAGATATACATGAATTTCCAGTCCGTGGGTCTTAGAAATTCTAGCTAACCCAGTGATGCTTTCTTTAGTCTTTCTTCAACCCTAACCAGAGTGATGAGGAACAGGCTCCACTTCCTGACGCCATCTGTGAAGGAACTGAAGTTAAATAATCGACCCTGTGCTATTCAGATGGACACAACCCCAGATATGTTTCTCCAGCCTCCAACCTTCTCCTTACTTCTTTAATTGTCAGTGGGTATATTGTGCCTCCCAAAGCCTGTCTCATCTGTCATGAAAACTGTTACTTCCTACATATGCTGATTAGTTTTTGTTTTTGGGTGTTTTTTTTTTTCTTTCTCAACTTGACACAAGCTTGGGTCATCTTGCAAGAAGGAATCTCAACTGGAAAAAAAAAAATACAAAACAAAAGAAAAATTTTGATCCAATTGGCCTGTAGCCAAATTTGTGAGACATTTTCTTGATAAATGATTGATGTGGGAGAGTTCAGCACACTGAGAGTGATGCCATCGCTGGACAGGTAGCTCTGGGTTCAAAGAAAGGAGGCTGAGCAAGCCATAGGGAGCAAGAGAGTAAGCAGTGTTCCTGTCTGCAGGTTTGTGCCCTAAGTTCCTGTGTCCACTTTCCTTCATGAGAGACTGTAAGCTGTAACATGAAATAAACCCTTTCCTTCCCAAGTTGTTTTTGGTCATGGTGTTTATCTCATTATTTAAAATCACACTAAGAGATCACAGATCTCTTTGTTGAAACTGTAAGAATCCAGTCAAAGGATTTGCACAACAAGCTCAGTGTCTGCCCCATTTGTGTGGGTCTTTGGGATATTTATAAAATGTTCTAAGTGTGTTACTTTTTATTATCATTATCCTAACAATTCATTGAGTTGAATTCTTGTGGGTAGAGTGTATCCAACTTGGAGATCCTTTATAGAAACATGAAAGTTCACAGAGGTGAGTGACTTGGGAAGAACAGACAGCTCATGAGCAAGCTGCCCAAAGCACCTCATCCCCAGTTCAAACCCAGGGAGTGGACTTCCACAGTGCTGAAAGCAGGAAGCAGGAAGCTTACTCTACCTAATGAGTGGCTGGCTTATGGATCAAAGCTTGGTCTACTTATAGCTGTTCCATCCCCAGGAGGGGCTGTGGAGCAAGAAAAGAAGATTATCTTGCAAAGAGAAGGCAAATAGAAGTTGGCTCCCTCCACTGCACAAATATGTCAAAATGGCAGACCAGGTCCAGTGTAAGCAAGGGGTTAAGTGGTCCAGTTTCCAAGCCAACCTGCAAATTCTACTCCTGAAGACCAAATTCTTTTCTCCTCCCAGATGGACCATGATCACTGGAGAAAGAGAAGCATTCCTCCCGACAGGCACAGCATCGGTCTCTGCCTCACAGCCTACAGGATTCCCTTACTGGCAGGTTTCTGCAAACAAATAATAGAAACATCACTTTTCACACTTGATTCCCATTCTCAGAAAAGGAACTTCTATTTTAAGTGTTCCCCTCTATTCAGAAAGAATTTATATTGGACACTGAGGTCAGCACCATGGTAGAGTTGGAGAGAAGTGCTATTATTATTATTCAAATGTGTTAAGACAGTACAGTGTGCTACTATCAAATTAAATACTGGAGGAGGAACTGTTGATTGGCATGGAGGTGATGGGAAAGGCAAGGAACTGATTCATATTCTAATTCAGGAAAATAGGCCAAGAGGGCTCCCGAGGCCCAGGAGAGGACCCAGGTGACCTGTTTGGTACCTTCATGACTTTTAATGAAAATTGGCAAAGTGACCTATAGAATGATTTACAAAATGTGCTGGCTTGGAATTTGCCATCTCTAAGAATGTCAAAATTACACATAAAATGGCAAAGAGATGAAGAGAGAAGAGAGATTCCTGGGTTTATACTTAATTTCTTTCTGTTTTTCCTTAAAGTGTTGGCAAAGAAACCAGGGACTTGCACATGCTAGGCTAGTGCTCTACCACTGAACTACATCCTTAGCCACACTTCGAATATGACACCTTCCTGTACAAATTTGAAACAAAGTCATTTTTAGCATAATCTTATGATTAGTGAATCATTTAAATGGACTTCTCATTCCTTGGGAGTGTCTAATTCACTTCGGACATGGACTCTGGTAATACACAGATAGCGGTTTTTATCCTCTGCTGTACATCTGATTGAGGACTACGGTGGGGAGAGCCACTCAATCCACTCAAAGATCAAAGCAACTTGCACTTCTCTTCAAGTTTTCTACCACAGGTTGCCTTGAGATCCACTTTTGGTTTTGGGTGACAGTTTTGTCACTCCAGAAACTGGGTGTGCAAATAAGGAGGACTAAAATTGAGGCGCCACACGATGCTGGCCTTTTGGTAGGGTTACAGCACCACACACAACGCTTGCCCTACAGTCGGGCATGGTGCCACTCAACGCTTGCCCTACAGTCGGGCATGGTGCCACTCAACGCTTGCCCTACAGTCGGGCATGGTGCCACTCAACGCTTGCCCTACAGTCGGGCATGGTGCCACTCAACGCTTGCCCTTCAGCTTCTTTTGGTCTTGCGGTCTGTTAACTGTTCGCTGCGGAAGCCCTGTCACTTCTTCACCTCCACCGAGAACCAGTGCCTACTTTCTTTCCCAACCGCCAACATTCCAAGCAAAGAAAACCCCAGATATTGCTTTCTTGGCATAATTCCCTTTAGCACAACTCATGCCCAGTTTTCTTTTTTCCTCCTTTAAAAAAGGCATAATTTTACATTTTTCATTTGAAATTTAGATTGAGAAGTGAGTTTCCAACCTTTAAGTTGTAGATGTCAGAACGCAAAATTATAAAGCAGAAGGGCGCAGACTGAGCCTGGCTACAGTGCCTCACTCACTGCTCCCTGAAGCAGGATGCTTAGCGCTTCCAGGGTTGATGGATCTTCCCCTACAAAGTACATGGGAGGGGTCTCCAATTTTATTTGCACAAAATTATACAGTCACAAATCTATCATCCACACCCATTTCTTCATCAGCGGTTTGCATGCCTAACTGTGTGCCAAACCCACCGCTGGGTTCTCGGAAAGTCACAGGGATGGGGATGGGGTGAACCACCCCATAAAGGAAATGTCATTCCAGCAGTTACCTATTGCTGAGTGACATGTTCTGCTGTGACAGATGGCAATTCTGCCAGAGCAACCTAGTGGTTACTTTTTTTTTTTTAACCAAAAAGAGGCATATTTAAAGGGAAAATTTTAACCTATTTTCCCCAACTCAAAATAGAAATGGGGCCACAATGTTAGTGCTATTATTATAATGTGCATTTCATATGCAAAGATGCGGGGACAGATTAAGGGAAAGAAGCATTTAGAATGATTCCATTCTGCCTCTCTCCTGAAAGGCTCTCTTGCTCAATATTTGAGGTAGCATTTCTCAAAATTTGTTGCATAGCATACTCTTTCCTCAGAATGTTAACACTGTCCTGAGAAAGAAGGCTCCAGCATTGTGGAAGTTGGAGGAGTACTGGACAGGAAAGTTAAACAGCTTTCTAGGTGTCTCTGTTGGGTAATGTGACTCTAATAGGGCAGGGAGCATATAGGCCAACAAGGGCATGGAATCATAGAACGGGACATACAATCTGAGGTAGTGCTCTACTCTCAGAAGAAATGAAGTTCTAATGTGGTAGTACTGAAAACATGGCAACAAACAGGAAGAAACCAAAACCAAACCGGCAAGGCTACGTGCTGTACGGTGCCAAGCGTTTAGGAATGGCAGAGTGAGCACAGCCATAAAGATGTAATTAGCGCTTGCTATGACCACGGGGAGAAAGCTCATGGGGCGACAACTAATGGGTATAGTTTTGTTGTTGTTGTTGTTGTTTGCTTGCTTGTTTGCTTGGGGGGAGTTTGGTTTGAGTTTTTTGTTTTGGTTTGGTTTGGTTTATTTTGGGTGGGTAGAGAGTGGAAAGTGACAAAAATATCCAAAATTATATCTTGGTGATAACTAAGCAATTCTGAATATAATACAAACCACTAAAGTATAGTCTTTATAGGAGAAAATAGTCTAGTACAAGAATGATCTCTTCTGGAAAGCACATTAAATGCATGTCTTTGCAAGAGCAGTTTTAACCAAAAGTGGCTCTGGCCTGTCCACTTCAGTACTGTCCACTTACACTTGGAATGAAGTATCACACCTTCTTCACTGGGTTGCTATGAGTTACTGAGCTCAAAGCACACAGGTGACACCCTCAGCCTTCGATATTTGTATAGCAACTTAATTTCTTTCTTTCCTCTCTCTCTCTCTCTCTCTCTCTCTCTCTCTCTCTCTCTCTCTCTCTCTTCTTCTTCTTCTTCTCTTCTTCTTCTTCTTCTTCTTCTTCTTCTTCTTCTTCTTCTTCTTCTTCTTCTTCTTCTTCTTCTTCTTCTCCTTCTTCTTCTTTTTTTGACACAGGGTTTCTCTGTGTAGCTCTGGCTGTCCTGGAACTCACTCTGTAGACCAGGCTGGCCTCGAACTCAGAAATTCACCTGCCTCTGCCTCCCGATTGCTGGGATTAAAGGCGTGGGTCACCACACCCAGCCAGCAACTTAATTTCTTAATTGGCGATCCTGTTTCTAACATCATTTTGATACTTTGTTGTTTTCTTTCTACTTCACCTGTTTCTGGTTTTAATTTCTTTGAACACATGCAAGGTGGTTAATATGGAAAACAAAACAAAACAAAATACCACAACTTTTTTTTTTTTTAAGTAGCTCTTAATTACTTAGAAATCACCACATCCCTGGTTTCCTGCCATTGTTCCAAGTTGTGTGTGCCAATTTTGTTGTTGTTGTTTGTTTGTTTCTTCTTCAATATATGACCTGTAACCTATATCGTGGTTTCTGGCTTGTCTCCAGCATGTCTACAGACTCTATGCCCCTTCTTTTCTTCTGGATATTGATGGTGATTAGAAGCAAAAAGACTACAAAGAAAGAGAAGACAGCCAAAGTTTACCTGAGAACGCTTCTCCCCCACCTGGCTTTAAGGAGTGTTTACATGGCAACTGTATCAGATAAAGGCAGGGATGCTGAAGAGTGGGCAGCAAGCTGTGCTTCTGTAGATGGATTCTAAGAGCTGTGCCCAGGAGAGCATTAGGATGCTGCGTATCTCTGGTGACAGTCACTGTGTCAGCGTCCTTGAATGACTTTCATCGCTTTGTGGTTAAACCTTCCTAATGAATGAACACACTTCAGTTTCACAAAATAAGAAATATGCAAATACACATTTCAGAACGTGTGAAAAGGAGGGAAAAAATGTTACGTTATGAAATGTCCCCTACAGATTCTCTAACTGCTGGCACTATCTGGAAGGTTGTAGTTTAGGAGGTAGAGTATTTCTGGCGGAGGTGGCTTCAAGAGTGATCACTTGGTCCAGTTTCTTGGTTTTCTGATTTACCCTGATGCAACAAGCAGCCAGTCACTCATGTTTCCAATGCCACAGAAGTGTGTTCTCACGCCTTCCCTGCAATGATGGGCTGTATCCCCTTCAACCCAAAGCTAAAGCCCAAGCATTAGTTACATGCTTGTTTGTCATGAAGAATAAAAGAGGGTAAGAAGCAAACGTAGGGGAGGAAGGATTTGTTTGACTCAGTGTCAGGGTGTCATAGTGGACAGTCATTGCAGTGACTGCTTCAGGCAGTGGTGCCCGAGCAGCTGGACACTTGTATCAGCATCCAAGGAGCCGAGAGTGATGAGTGTACTGACCAGATGATCACTCTCCTCTTCATTAGTCCAAGATCCTAGTCCGTCCATAGGTTGGAATTCCCTGAATTGAGATTGCACCTTCCCATCTCAACTAACCTAATCTAGATAATCCCTCACATAATATAGCCAGAGGCTAACCTAATGGAGATAACCTTTCAGGGACATATCCGTAAGTTTGTCTCCTGGACGACCCTACCTCCTGTCAAGTTGGCAAACAAACCTATCCATCACACCCCTTCCCTAACTTCTACTAAATAAATGACATGTACCATTGTATACTGTCTTTTGCAAACCTTTGGAGCAGCTGTATGGTCTGTTTGTTCTGAACGTTTATAAATAATGGAGTCCCTTGAGTCTTTGTCTTTGTATAAACCCTTCCTCACAGCTCTTCATCTTCTCTGCTGTCTAGTCCTCCCGAGTCTCTAAACAGCTCACCCGGGTACCCCACTGTGGATGAGACACCCCTAGAACTCTCCCCTCACTGCTTGTGTTAAGGGGTGTTCAGTGGGTGTTCACTGAATTAATTAATTAAGAAACGATGACTACAACCTCTCAATTAATTGGGGAACCATAAAGTGGTAATTCTAAAAGGAACCCTTTTCTTTTTCAAAACAGATTTTGAGTTTATTAAAAGAGATTTGATACAGATTTTGAAACACAAGTGTTAAAAGAAAGAGAGACACTGGGGAAGAAAGTAAGATCCCTAGTGTTGGGGTTCCAGAACCACCCCAAAACCACACGAACACTGATTCAGTTAAACAGGGATGGTTTACTGAATATACACCCCAAAGCTGTGCACCGAACATTTCTCAGGAGGAGCTTATAAAGGCTAAAACCCACAAACCCCACAATAAGCTCACACAGGTGCTGGAATGTTGGGCGGTAGGTGAGGGGAAATAAAAGGGGTGGGAGAGAACCTGAATCCTGCCAGAGCTCCCTGAGGTACCCCTAGAAGTTTGCTCTCTCCTGGCGGAGGCCCTGCTCCTGAGATGGAGCAGCATCCTGGGGCTGCCCCATCTTAATGAATATCTTGCTAAATTGACATCTCCCACCCTCCTGCCTG
Source organism: Mus musculus (assembly GCF_000001635.26). Taxonomy (NCBI): domain Eukaryota; kingdom Metazoa; phylum Chordata; class Mammalia; order Rodentia; family Muridae; genus Mus; species Mus musculus. Next base: position 39,354,097 of record NC_000076.6, read on the forward strand.
AAGCTGAGCTAAACCTAAGGAAGGAGATACCATGGGCTAAGAAAATGAGAATGAATAGGATTTTCAGGTAAAATAATAACATTTCTTTTCAGAAATGCTAGAAACACATTTTTGCTTCAACTTACATAGATGTTCAGGAATCTGAGAGAATTCCAACCGCATACTAAATGATAGGTCAAAACGTGCAAATGTGTGGTTGCTTGCTTCTGCCCACAAGATAACTTTCCTGGCTTTCCTTCTTTCTTTCTTTCTTTCTTTCTTTCTTTCTTTCTTTCTTTCTTTCTTTCTTTCTTTCTTTCTTTCTTTCTTTCTTTCTTTCTTCCTTCCTTCCTTCTTTCCTTCCTTCCTTCCTCTCTCTCTCTCTCTCTCTCTCTCTCTCTCTCTCTCTCTCTCTCCCTCCCTCCCTCCCTCCCTCCCTCCCTCCCTCCCTCCCTTCCTTCCTTCCTTCCTTCCTTCCTTCCTTCCCCCGTCTCTCCCATCCTCAGGGGTCTGAGCACACAGAGGAGCAAATCGGGAAAACAGGCTTATACTTTCTGACACAGACCCAATTCTCCAATCTTGAAAATACTCACCCCGTTTCCCCTCTCCTCCTTGCTTCTTTGTGTGACTTGAAAGCCACAGTGGAAATAGCTATGGGAACACAAAGAATGAAAGAACACACACCACGGGTGAGCAGAGAGGAAGCCCTCTTAATAGATTTCAAAAGAACAGAACCTGGAGTGATCCTGACTCTTAAAAGATTTACCAGAAAAGCAGGCAGGATTCCAAGACAAAGATGCTGGAAAAGATGAAGACACTGGCACTGCAGACAGGAAGGGGGATAGTCAAGCCACACCAGTAACTAGGTACATTATGGCTTCATGCTAACAAGTTATACTCAGAATCATAGGAGTTGCCCAATATGGCCTCCTGCTTGCTGAGATCATTTGTATCATTTCTACAATAGTGTTGTGCTGGGGCCTTTCATATTTCTAATGCATATAATCAATATACAGGTTTCAATAAACTTTTATGTACTGAAATATTGGTAGCTTGGACACGAGCTTCAAGAACTCATTGGCCATTCAGGTTAGCTGGTGGGGAAAAGATATGTTCAGGACAGAGAGTAAGCCATGCTTCCTGTTCTTGTCAAAAAATCTGAGAAAGTTGGCAGGATAACAGAATAAATGGAAGCCCAGAAGAGACAGGGAATAGTGGGCTAAGTGCTTCCCCAACAGCCCTCCATTCTGTCCTGGCAAGAGCCTCTTGATAGCAAGAATGGTTCTGTGGAGATGGGGAGGAAAGAGCGAGGGGGAGAGGGAGGAGGAGGGAGAGGAATTTAGTTCCATTTTGCATCTATCTATGATGACATCCCCAGTTCTATTTGTGGGAAGGGGTTAGTAAGAGGCTAAAATGTGACATGAATTTATAATCTCTATAATAATGAGAGTACATTCCCCACCCCCACCCCCGGCTTGAGCATAGTCAGTGTTTTGCCAATTTGATAAGGTAAAAAAATTGTCTTTCCTAATTTTAATTTGTTGTTCATGTTACTGCTGAGCTATTTGCTTGTTTGTTTGTGAACATTTATTTGTGTTTTCATTTTGAGCGGTGCCTACACCAGCACTTCTTCGGGCCCAAAGCTCTTAAAGAGGCATCAGCTCTCTGCATCCATGAGTTTAATAACTACAAATCAGAAATTGTTTTCAATCAAATCTTTCCAAACAAGTCAGCTTTAAAATTATCATTCCTTGAACAACAACACTTATTTATGCCTCATTATATTAGGTATTACATGTACCCTAAGGTTTCAAATCTACAGAAGGATGTGCATAGACAGACTGTAAACACTGCCTCGAGTAACGATTTAAGTATCCCAGAGAGCTTGGGGACAGTCCTTCAGATATCATGAGTAACTCTATATTCTACCTCCACCTCCTCATGGTCCCTGGCCTCAGCCTCTCCAGCCAGTCACTGATGACCTCCACGTCACCTAGAACCACCATTTAACACTTCCTCTTTAAAATACCCTGCCTTCCTAGATGGTGTTCTTCCTCTCCTTTTTGACTATCTACTCATTCCTTCTTAGGCTCCTCATCTTCCTGATGAGGAATCCTAGTGCAAGAGTCTCTCCTTTCATGATCTCATTCACCCACCCATGGCTCAATCACCGGATTGACACCATATGTATACTCCAAATCACTGGGCTTGAAACACATATATTCACCGACAGTAACATCTCTTCTTGGATTATCTCAGGAATCTCCTATTTAACTGGAACCAAAATATCAGAGGGAGGTAGATCAGCCATGTGGAGGTTAGGCAGTGACCCAGCCATTGAGCTGTTTTAGGCCTATCAAAATATAAAGGCTGCGTGTGTGTGTCTTTCATTCGGGAACCCAAAACATCGGGACTAGGTAACAAGGAACGCAGCCATCGCCGCCAGGATTTACACATAAAAAATTTGCTGCAGACACTTCTTCTTCTTCTTGTTTTTCCCCTCGGATTTGTTAGAAAATATCATCACTGTTTTCACATCCACCTAAGTTAAAAGCCCAAAGATTGATGGGTTTCTTTCTCGCCTTGCCTTCCTGCTCATAATCAAATCATATGGTTTATATTCCCAGCACTCATCTTGACCTTTCTACTCAGTGTTGAATTCAGTCCAAATCTGTGTCGTCAGACTCCACCCAGCAACATGCTAACTCGTCATCCTAGTCAGATCCTGGCACAGAGGCTTTGAGCTTCTGTCTATGTAGCAGCCTTGTGTGTGTGTGTGTTGATGTGTGTGTGCACGTCATGTGTGCAGGTGCACTTACACCTGTGCAGAGGTCAGAGGTTAATATTGGGCATCTACCTCAGACACTCTTCACCTATCCTTGGTTAGACTGGCTGGCCGGTGCTCTCTAGGAATCTACCTCTATATGCCACCCCAACACTGGGATTGCAGCCCTACGTAGCCACAGCTAGGTCTTTGCTTCGTTGCTCGGAGTCTGAACTGAGGTCCTCACGCTTGCCCAGAATGACAGAACACTTCTCGGACTGAGCTGTCTCCCCAGACCTTGCACTTTCTTCATGTAAAACTTACTGGTATTATTCACCTGTCGGAACCCTCCATGGTTTTCACATAGTGTATAAACTGAACTCCAAGCTAGCTTTCATAATGGCTCTGTATGTTCTCACCCATGTCTTCTTCAGCCTCACGCATCTTCCCCTCCCTCCATACCAGCCTCCTCCTTTCTGCTCTTTGCATCACTTTGTCTGGCTACTCTAGAGCCTTTGCACACGAGGTTTCCTCTTGTTGGAGTGTTCGCCATGATTCTTCCTACCCCTTACACTAACAAGTCTAATTTTAAACTCTTCAAAGAGGCGTTTCTGGCCTCTACCAATGCCCTCCTTCACATCTGTACTGTAACCCAATTGCTCTCTTCACAGCCATGTGTCGCTACATTCAGGTTTTTTTTCTTATCAGTTGTACCTTGCCATTATACTTAAAGATTTGGGAGAGCAGAACATAGCATTTATTCAGCAGCTTACCCACAGTGCCTGGCACAGTGCTTGCCATGTGACAGACTAGAAAGAAATACTTGTTGAATAATAAAGATTTCCCTGTTTAGCTTTTCCTGAATTTTAAATTTTTTTCCTGATTGGAAAGGGCTGCATACATGTACTGCATTTTAAATATTAAGTATATTATAATTTTTCAGGAGTTGAGTTTATATATTATGGGAATACAATATTACTAGATATTAAGCATGTGAGGGTCTCTTGCTCTGCTTTCTCTGTGAAGTTTTCGGTCCACAGATGTTTGCACATTGATATTTTTGCATCTGTCTTTCTATAATAAACTGAGATGCCACGCTTATGCTGAACTTATCCAGTGAGCTCATGAATATTCATGTTCACTTTCTTCTAGCTTGTACTTTAATGTTTCATTTATTTACATTTTTATCGTAAATTCATATTAGATTTGTTCTATGTCCTATGTTCTATGTTAAGACTTACCTTATCCCAATACTCTTTATTTAATACTCTTTGCATTTACAGCTTATTTGAAATGACACATTCAACTTATTATGTGCTTGTAAGTATTTGAGTGTATCCCAGCAGTTTGAAGAATGGTCCCTTCAGGCATCTGTTTACTCCTGAGTTAGTGACATTGTTTCCTCATCTGATAAGGCCGGCATCTACAGTGGTCAAAGGTTTCAGTGTCTTCTCTCTTCCCATTCGTGGATTTTTTTTTCCCCTTCTAGATACACTTAAAAGAAGAAAGAAAAAAAAAAGGCCCCAGTAGATTTTGAATTGAAATTGCATTTGATTTATATAGTTTAATTTGGGGAAATTGAAATCTTAACATTATTAAGTCTTCTCTCCCAGGAACATGGTCTGTCTTTCCATTTAATTCTTTTTAAATTTATGATTTTCAGGAAAAAAAAAAAACCCTGTGCTTTTTTTTTTTTTTTACAAATACATCCTACTTCCTTTTAGGTGAACACAGGAGACACTGAATCACCAAGCACTTTGATGTTCACACTGCTGGCTAGGAGCAGTTTGTTGTATGCCGGGTGTGTAGACTCTACTGTGGTTACCTACCACAGTATATGGTTATAAGAACACACTCAACTTGCTAGCAGGGCAAGCTGGCAATCTAGAGTGATGCTCTCAGTGCCAGTGGTGTTGAGTGAGACGATTCATTTTGCCTGTCTGTTTTCCTGGGCAGCAATGTGCCCAGCTTATGTGGTAATTCTAAGCTTGCCTGTGAGGTTGTTTCCAGGTAAGACCATCACCAGGGTCAGTGGCATAAATAAAGCATATTTCTGTCCTCATGTAGGTGGACACCATCTGATCATCTGGGCCCCTGAGGAGAACAAAAAGTGTGGGGAGGAGATGCTCTCCTTTTCTTCTTAAAGCTTGCGCTGGGTCATCAGCCCTCCTGTCTTCTCTGGGACTCAATCCTTAGTCTCCTGGATAGCATCGGCTTTCCTGAGTCTCAAGTTTGTGGAGAGTAGATAATACAATTCCTTAGTTCCATTCTGTATGAGCCAGTGCCTACTAAACTGTGCAGTGTGCTCATATGCATGGTTCTGGTTTCACTGAGAACCCTGGCTGAGAGAGTGAGTAAATATCTGGCTCCATGCCCCCTCTGTTGGAATGCCCCAGATACCTACTCCCAAGGCTCCCATGGGCGCTGCTGTATTTAACCCTGGGAAGACAGCTTGATGCATCCTCCGCTCACGCCCTGCCCATCCTCATTCCCCATCCTTACTCTTAGACTTGGGGACCTGGAACCACTGTCTTATAATCATCCCTAACACTTATCTTTGTCTCAGGTCAGCTTCTGAGGAAACCTAAAGCAAGACACAAGTCCTTTTTGTGTCTAGTGGGTATTCTAAGTACTACTGTAAGAAACTGTAGTTTCTAACTAGATACATACAAATTCTATTTTTTTATAACTATAGGCAGATATGTGTCCACATAAGATCATACCCAGACACAAGTGTTTGACATGCAAAAATTATAATTGTGAAACTGTCTTACATATGTGCTTTAATAGTACAAGTTACTATATGTACACCTAAATATAAATACATCATCTAGATTTATGCTCACCCCTTACATATGTATACCATATGTATATATGTATACATACTGTGTGTATATATATATATATATATACACATATGCATATATACATATATGTGTATATATACAGTATACATATATGCTCATATACGTATACAAGGCAATGTTTATAATTACCAAGGTGCTCCTGCTGAGTCACCACCATCATGGACATTAGTCATGTGCAAGCCCATCAAGCTGCCGGAGTAACCAGGGTATTGGGCAGGGCTGGTTCAAAGGAACAGTGTATGCAGATGTTCATGGAATTTATAGACTACTAGCCACTCCATCACCATAACATGAAAGGCCCAGTATAAGAGAATGCTGTGCTCTAGCTGCAGGACTAAGAAGAAAGGCCTGAAGCTGGACTAAACTTGCTGCTAGGTCCTAGATACCTGCCCATAACCTGTCAACTGCTTAATAAAGTGTTTGTATCACTTTAAAAAAATAATTGGGCTGTACAGAAGGCTTGGCAGTTAAGAGTATTGTTGTTCCTATAGAGGACAGAGGTTCAAATCTCAGCATCCACATGGCAGCTCATAACCATCTATAATGACAGTCTTAGAGGATCTGACTCCCTCTTCTGACCTGGGCAGGCAGCAGGCATGGACATGGCACATAGACATATATACAGGCAAAACACTCACACATATATAATAAAATTTAAAAATATTTTTTCAAGGGTATTTAGACTTCATGCAATTTTTATTCCACTCATTGCTCTTAAACCTGGCTTAGTATTGTTGGAAGCTGGCTCCCATTCTGAATTCACTTATTACTTTTAATAGTATTACAATATCAACTCTTTTGGTCTTTGCAAGTAGACAATTACATTAACAGGAAATATTAAGAATTTTGTCTCCTCATTTTTCGTACATGTGGCTCCTTCTTATTGTATTTACAAGGATTTCAGAACAATATTAAGCATTAGTGCTGAAAGGAATACCATTGTGTGGCTTCAGATTTGAGTAGAAATAGAATGCTTCTGTTTTTTTTTTTTTTTTTTTTTTTTTTAATGGAGAGAGAGTTAATGCAGGGGAGCACATAGACCTTAGCCCAAACAATTTAAAAAATTCACAAAGGCTGAGCTGATCATGGTGGCACATGCCTTTAGACTCAGAACTCGGGAGGCAGAGGCAGGTGGATCCCAGCCTGGTCTACAGAGTGAGTCCTAGGACAAAAAGGGCTACGTGAGGATCCTTGTCTTTTTTTTTTTTATTCCATTATTTATTTCTTCACTTTACATCCCAATTGTAGCCACCTCTTCTCGTGGTCCCTTCTGCCCTCCCCTTCACCTCTGAGAAGGAGGAGGTGTCCACAACCCCCCCCCCCCAACACCAGTGCCAACCCACCCTGGCATCACTGCAGGACTGGGTATATCCTCTCTCACTGAGACCAGACAAGACAGGCCAGTTAGGGGAATAGGATCCATAGGCAGGCAACAGAGTCAGGGTAAGCCCCTGCTCCAGTTGTAGGGGACCCACAGAAAGACCAAGCTACACATCTGCTACATGTGTGTGGGGGTTCTAGGTCCAGCCCCTTTATGCTCTGCAGTTGGTTGTTCAGTTTCTGGGAGCCTCCAAGGGTCCAGGTTAGTTGATTTTGTTGGTCTTATTGTGGACTTCTTGCCCACTCTAGAAGAAACCCTGTCTTGAGGGAAGAAACAAGGGGAAAAGAGAGAGAGAGAGAGGGAGAGAGAGAGAGAGAGAGAGAGAGAGAGAGAGAGAGAGAGAGAGAGAGAGAGAGAGAGAGAGAAAAGAAAGGAAGGGAGAAAGAGAGAGAGAAAGGAAAGAAAGGAAGGGAGAAAGAGAGAGAAACAAAGAAAGATACAAGATGAAACTACTTTTACTTAAGTTGAAAGGTGCTCTACAAAACTTAATCTTAGTAGAGTTGGTTTTCTTGGTTTAAAATGAGTTCAATTGCCAAGGTCCCTGAATGATGTCAGCCTATTTGGTACCTTCCCTGACTGCTTCAGTTTTCCTGACTTCTGGTTCCGGTTCTGTTTCTGTGGAATGTAATGAGCAGCATTCTTCCTTAAGTGAGTCCGGGGCTTTAAGATATTAGGGCAGCTGAGCCTAATTTGCAAGACAGCAAACTTAAACTTGGAGAACATAAAAGGGGTAGAGGGATCCGGACTCACATATTGCAGGGAAGCATCTGACAATCTCACATGGCTACACACACACACACACACACACACACACACACACACGCACACACACTTGGGTGTATTTTCACATAGATATATTTCATAAGCTCTGACTATGTAAAGTCATCTTGGGCTCCCTAAGATACCTCAGTGTCTACTCAACACTCAGCTTCGCGTGCTCCCGGCAGACAGATTTATGTACACGTACAAATCATGTGTGGTCGATAGTGAGATGACTCAGAGAATAGAGGTGCTCACTGCCAAGCCTGACTGACAACCTGAGGTCAATCTGAGGCTCAAATAGTGGAGGGAGAGAACTGACTCTCAAAGCCATCCATGCTCCTGCTGTGGCATATGCATGACGGCACGCACACACTCATGCACACACACAAATAAATAAATGTAACAAATAAAACATAAATGGTGTTTGAAAAAAGACAAGCATTTAGGCAATTTTATCAAAACCAAAATCTGTAGATGATTTCCATGTCAATAATAGGTGATTAGTTGAGTACACTGGGGTCCTTAAAATGGATGTGCCTTTAAGTAGATCGTGTCTTGTGTCTTTCAGACTGGGTGAAAATGTTCAATTCCCCCTCATCTCTTGTGAAGTATAACCGACTCAGACCCTGCTTATACTCATCTGTAGAAAATTGGGAGTACAGCACACTGAAAGAATACAACTAACATTTCTGAAGGATAAAAATTAGGTACAGGATTTTTCAAGTGTGACTGTTAATGTTTATTGTCAACTTGGCAGGATTTAGAGCCAAGTTTCTCTATGTGCCTGTGAAAGATTATCTTGACCAGATTAAGAAAGGTAGGGGGATCTACCCTAAGAGTGGGAGGTATCATTCCCTGGGCTGTGATCCCCATAGAAAGGCAAAGAACCAAGCTTCAGTATTTCTGCTTCTTGACTGTGGGTGGAATGTGACCAGCTGTCACCTCCAGCTCCTGCCACCATGTCTTCCCAGCCATGATAGATTGTGACCTCAAACTGAAAGACAAAATAAATTCTTTCCCTTAAATTTCTTTTATTAGGGTATTTTATCACAGCAATTGAAAAAGGAACATAGCAATCACGGAGTAAGTTTTACGCTCCACATACTATCAACAGATGGTTGCAAACTGAAGATTGGTGCCATCTGACACATACCTTGGCAAAAAAAAAAAAAAAAATCCCTTGCCTTCTTAGTATCTGGCTTGATACGGACTGCTAGATCATACAATAAACAAAATAAAATGTTGGCCAATTAAACAAAGTGATATTCAAAGTGAAATTTAAAGGGTGGTAGTTGGTTGTACAATTACTGTTTAGAACTATCTTATGAATTTATATTATATACCTAAGTGAAATGTAAAATGAGTTTGGTACTGATGTGAAATGTGTATCTATCCACTGTCTCCTTGAACACAGGTTACTTATAATAGCTCCTAATATGGTAAGATATTCACCAAAGCCATTTCTTCTTCTTGGGAGCTCACTATTCTACATTTCAGGTTCCCTTGCATAGAGGTGCAGTCATGTGACTAACAGACAATGGTGTGTGCTATTTTAGGACTGACCCTAAACCCTGCCATGCCATTTCTTCTTTTCCTTATTTCCCAGTTGTTTGAACAGAATGATTTCAATGAAACCCAGGTTTGAAACCACATTTGAACAGCTGCACTGTGACTTGAGAGAGATCTAAATTTCTGTTCTGTAAAATCATGGAGATAGGATTGTTTGTTACAGTAACTGGCATTTCCTAACTAATATATTCACATTTGCATAACTTTGGTCTAATTTTTGATTTCTCAGTAACTAATACTTGGCTTATTCTGGGATAAGTGTCTAGGCTTGATCATTTGACTATAGTTAGGGTGGGCTCCTACAGTAAGTAATTTCATATAAACATAGCCACCCAGAGTCCACTTGGGGACACTGAAAGCCAGGAACCACCACTAGAGTTTCTACATGAAGGATATTAACAGGAACACGCTAAGACTGACTGGACCCCTTAAGCTTAAGGAAGGAGGAAAGGCACTATTCCATCCATCTTCCTATTTCTCAGGAGCCCTCATGCCAAAAGACTGTCTGTAAATCCAGATAATTAACTCTCAGAGACAATCAACCCTCCCTTGAGAAATGTAGATGAAATAAAAGCCAAAAGCTCATTCCTATTATGTCTAAGCAGGCACTGTTTGAGGAAGCTAAGATGAGCTCTGGCCTGTGATCTTTTTACTGAGGACAAATCATGAGTAGAAAGGAAGAAGTTCCTGTTTAATATGTAACATCAATCCCAGAACACAGGTTTAGGTGAACAACTGCTGTATCAGTTTGGTAATTCTGGTTAAACATCTCAGCTCTCTTTTGGGAGGAGTACTGCTCTCTGAGTTGCATGGCGGACCCGTCTCATTGTGTTCCATATGAGCTGAAGGAATAGAATATTCAGGTCCCTCCTATTTGAGCTACAGCTAGTGCCCTATCAGCCACTTGGGTAGTTCCACCTAAGGACTGGAGTTGTTAATAAGTGACGTGGATGGGAAGACAGGTTAGGATACACATCTAGACTTTGCTCTCCTATAGTGGTTGTAGTGTGGTAGTATGGGGGTTCTCTGAGAGCTGTCCTGGCCAGTTCTCAGGTGTGTGTCTGGATGCTGATTCTTTCCTGAGCGGAGTTCTTATCTACCCATTGAATCCATGAGCCAATCTCCTAATAAAGTCCTTTTTTGGCTTTATTAGACACAGTATGTTTTTTAATGCTGAATATTCTATTCCTTCAGCTCATATGGAACACAATGAGACGGGTCCCCCATGCAACTCAGAGAGCAGTACTCCTCCCAAAAGAGAGCTGAGAACCTTGACTGATACAATGATTTTCTCTGCCTTTTGTTGATCTTTCCATTGACAGCCTAATAACAGACCATTTGAACTCATGAAAACAGTAGCCATATATAGTATAAGATCTTATGCAGATGTGATTGCTACATTAGATAAAAGGTGAGACATGATCTTTTAAAAAGAATTATTTATTTATTTTATGTATATGAGTTCACTGTCACTGTTTTCATACACACCAGAAGAGTGCATCGGATCCCATTATAGATAGTTGTGAGCCACCATGCGGTTGCTGGGAATTGAACTCATGACCTCTGGAAAAGCAGTCAGTACTTTTAACTCTAACTCTGAGCCATCCCTCCAGCCCGAGACATGATCTTTAAGAAAAATAATTCTACTGAAATGTGTGACTTAAAAGGGTCTGGATCATGATGGGCACAGTCTAATACCTCTGCCAGACAAAAAGATGTTACAGCAGCTCACATTGTCAGCAGTGTTGTGCTGGTCTCATGGGTTGCTTTTGGGTATCTTCTTGGAAGTAGCAAGTTGACTTATTAATCTCTTAGGGGAACCTCACAGATAAATTTTGTATATATACTTGCAGATTTTGTCTATGAAAAAGTACAAACAATTGGATTTTTCCTTCTATAATATTTTATTTTAGTTTTTGAAGTTAATGTTACATAATTTCTCCCTTTACCTTTCATTGTTCCAACTCTTCCCATTCCTTGTATTCCTCCCTACTCTTTCTCAAATTCATGGCATATATATTCACACACACACATATGTATGTATATATATATATACATATATGTATATATCACAACATTTTTTTGTCCATATAACATTACCTGTATGCATATGATCTAAAGGCTGACTACTTGGTATTGGATAACCAACTGGGGACTCCTTACACGGAGAAGACCATTTCTCTTGCTCACCACCTTCCCCTGTTGTTCATAACTCTTTGTTAAGAATGGAAATCCCTTGAGCTTTAATTTTCCATGTTAGCATGCCCCATAGGTGTTGTCACTGTTCAAGGCTTCTTAGGTATCCTTGTTGATTAGACTTCATGAGTGTAACCTCACTGACATTTCTGGAAGACATAAACTCACAGCAAGCACCTGATTGATCCTCTAGCTTATAACCTTTCCACCTCCTCTTCTGCAACAATCCCTGAGCCTTAGGTACAGGAACCGTGTTGATGTATTGGCTGAGACCAGGCACTGCATGGTCTCTGTAATGATCTTCGTCTACTGCAAAGAGAAGTCTCTTTGATGAGGGGGTGAGAAGAACACCTATCGGTGGGACATTTAAAATGTAGTTAGGAAATAAGCTGGTTAGGAAGTGGCTGTTATTGGTTTTCATCTAAGATCCCTGACTTAGCCCCAGTTAACTGACTAGGTTCTATTAGCAGGCATGGTTTCTTTCTTTCTGAGCAGGCCATAAGTCCAATTAGAGAGCTGTTGGTTATCACCAAGGTATGCGTGCCATTATTGTGCCCTGACAGTTATCATGCTATGCTGGTGACTGCTGCTATTCATAGACATCATAGCTGGGTAGGACAACTGGATGCTTTCTCCCTTGAAAGTTTGCATGGAATGTCCTGGTGCCACGAAGTTAGTCATCACAGAGGAGGTTTTCAGATTAGACCCGGCTCACATACTTTTGGTCCTATGTCTGAAGTGGATGGTGCCTTAAGAAATAGGGACTTATCTTCTACCTTGGAGGCAACCAATGATGACAGCAATATTCTATAATGTTTTGGGAGTCACTTGGACAACCTTGATCAACAACTCAAAAGAGAACTTCTCATGCCTGGTGTTGTTTTGTTTTTAGATGGTCTATGTATCTTGTGGGGGGGGGGGGCAATGGAAAAGTTTCATTTAAACTAAATAGTGTATATGTATACAAGTCATGTTTTGTATTTAATTTTATATATATAGATAGTAATATGACTATGGCTTTTTGACACCCTTGCTATTATTTTACCCACATGCCTCTTTCTCCTGTATTTATCTCTCTCCCCTCTCCCAAATTAACCCCTTTCAATTTTTCCTATTTCCTCCTCCAATTTGCCTGTACCCCACCATTCCCCATTTCTGCCATTTTCTCCTCTACTTTCCGGGGCTTTGCAGTTCCTCCAGATTACGCACTCACATATGAAAACTTGGAACTGGGAACCACAGATGAGAAAGAGCATGGGATGTGTGTTTTCCTGGGTCTGAGTCACATCACTCAAAATGATCTCTACCCAAAATAGCTATCCAAATAGCTCTCTATCAAAATAGCTCTACCCATTTGCCTGAAAAATTCCATGGTTTCATTTTTCTTTACAGTTGAGTATTCCACTGGGTACGCGTCCCACATTGTCTTTAGCTGAAGAACATTTAGGTTGTCACCATGTCCTAGCTATTGTGACTAGAATGGCAATGAATATGGCTGAGCAAGTAGCTGTGAGGTATGATGTCATCATGTCTTTTGGGCATATGCTGAGGCGTGGTCACTTAGAATGCATTTCCTTTGTACATATCTGTGTGTCTTTGTGTAAGGTGTGTATGCATACATGTTTAGAGGTGTTCATACATGCTTGGGGGTGCACTTGCACACATATGCAGTGCCTGTGGAAGCCAGAGGTCAATGCTGGGCTTTCTAAATTGGTTCTCTAACATATTTCTCAGACAGGGTCTCTCACTGTTTCTGGAGGTCCAGACACTTGCCACTGTAACGGCTTTCATTTTTGTTTTGTTTTGTATTTTTCTCTTTTCTTTTCTTTTCTTTTCTTTCTTTTTCTTTTCTTTTCTTTTTTCTTTCTTTCTTTTTTTTTTTTTTTCTGAGACAGAGTTTCTCTGTATAGCCCTGGCTGTCTTGGAACTCACTTTGTAGACCAGGCTGTAGACCTCAAACTCAGAAATCCACCTGCTTCTGCCTCCCAAGTGCTGGGATTAAAGGAGTGAGCCACTACCGCCCGGCTGTAACGGTTTTGATAATGTGTGTTTTGGGGCTTTGTTAATGTGTGTTTTGGGGACTCAGACTCAGTCTCATGTGTACAGCAGCAAGCCATTTATTCACTGATCCATCTCCCTTCCTTGCACATTAGTTTTTTTTTCCAGTTTCAGTAACCATTTTTATTTTCTTGTTTGATTGGTAAGAAAACAAAAATCTCAAAATGGGAAACAGCTTAGCTAATAACACTAAATATACATTGAAAGCAAAACAGGAAACACAGATTAGACAAACCAAAAAAGAACACTAGACTAGAAACAGGGGACTTAAAGGTGAGAGAAACAGAACAAACAAAAACCCAAGCAAATAACAACCAAATCTAAGAGAAATTCTAGAACAATGTCTCTCCATTTGTTGGGTAATAGATACTGCCTGTAAGAAAATAAAATTTCAGGTTTAGAACAAAGCATGGCTTGCCTTGGGTAGGCTGAGGACACTGTTTAAGTCAAATCTACTTTGATGACCTTTGGGAGCAGATCAAAATGGGAAATAATGCTAACATCTTTCCAGGGCTTTCTCACTTGTTCACAACATCAGCAAATCTTCTTGTGGAGACAGAATCCCTTTAAAGCTATCCGGAGGAAGAGTTGTGGGGTTTTCCTGTTTTTTTGTTTTTATTTATTTTTTTCAAAAGTAAGTAAAGAGAAAAAAACAGAACAGAGTCTTGCTGGGAGTTGGTTAATTTGTCATTTAATCATTTTGCCTCTTATTGGTCCACTAATTACGTGAAGAAGCTATTATGCTGCAGATGCCAAAAATGAGACTCCTCTCAAAGAAATTATTAACAATGGAGTGACTTAGTACCATCTGCTCCAGGTTTCAGGAAGAGATCGGACATGGAATTCCTCAGTGTCACCTTCTCTTGTCCTCAGTTTCCTCGTCCATCACATGAGGATCATTTACTGAATAGCAGCAAATTTCTCAAAAGAGCACTGCGGAAAAGACAAAGAAAAAAAAGTCAGCAAAAGAGACTGGTATTTTTAAACTACAGGGGAAATGTACTGAGCAGGAAAGATAACACAGACCTTGAGCGCCTAAGGAAGCCAAGGCTGCTTCGCTTAAACTTACTTCTTAGAAGATTAGATTTGCTGAGGGGGAGGGATGAGTTTCTTACCAAAATCATTAAAGAAAATGATTCTGAACATGTCTTAAAACAGAGTTCTCAGTAAACAGGAATTGCCTATAAAGAAAATCAGGAAGGCAAAATGTTTCTTTTTATGAAGTTACATCCTGCCATAGAAAAGCTGAATCGGAAATAAAGACTGCAGACCAACCCGGCTATTATTTCGTCAAGGAAAATCTGAGCAAAAAGCTCAGCTCAGCCACCAGCGAAAACAAGAAAACCAAGAGAAGTTTGAATGCCCCAAGGAGCCAGACGAGCAATGGCCACTGGTAAACAGCTAGGGAAAAGCACAAGCAATCTCTACTGGGTGGTTTTGGGACTCTTTGTTGCAGGCCCCTTGAATTTCAGTCATACTTCTCTTTCACTTTTCCTGGGGTAGGTGTGGGGGGGGGGGCGGGGAGCATATTTGGGTACCCAAGAAAATGAGACTAACAAGTCATTAATTTCTTACTATTTGTTGTGCGTTTGCTGGTCCTAGCTTTCCCAGTTTCTGCAATGGTACTTCTCTACTTTGCTCCTCACTTCCCTAATTTGCCATCGCCATTCTTAACACCTTTCCATTTTATCCTCCCACTCTCAAAGGCGAGGCTATCTCTTTGGAGAAATAGGTTCCCATGGCTGTGAGGCTGGAGTGGCAGGTGCCAGTCTCCACTGGCAAAGTGGAAAGCAGCTCATTCCCTGCGCACTCTCCTGCCCACCTCACCAACTCGCAACTCCACACGATCCTCAGACACACAACTCTTCCTTCTCCGCCAACCTCGCATCCTCTCACACACCCTGTGGCCGTGCGCACCGCAGGCTGCCCGCCACCACTGTAAAGCTCAACCCACTCGGCGGCCCCACCCATGGCCGTCCCGCCTCCGACGCATTCACCAATGGCTGCCGGCGCTCAGCCCTCAGCGGGCCCTTTGATAGGGCAGAAAGACCTGACAGTCTCAGGGCGTGTCCCGCCCCCTCTCGAACCCCTCGGGATCCGGAGCAGCCCGAGCATCAGCGAGAGTAGCTGCGAGAAGCCGCGGCGGTGGCGGCGGCGCGTCGGTGCAGTTGCGCCATCTGTCAGGAGCGCAGCCGGCGGGGAGGGGGCTCCGCAGAGAGGAGGAGGGGTCGCCGTGCGCCGGGCCTCCGAGACCCGCCCGCTGGTCAAGAGCTCAGCGAGGCCGCCTCTAGCCGGAGCGTTTCGAGGACTCCCCGGGCACACACAAAGCCGCCACCCGCGCCAGGGAGGGACCGGGCTGCCGGGCCGGGGACACCGGCGCCGCCCCCTCGGCGCTTCGCGAGGCCCACGAGCTCCTGGGCCCCGCCGCGGAGCCGCGGGAGCCGCCTGGGCCGCGCCGGAGGAGGGCGGGGAGAGGACCATGTGAATGTGCTCCGGAGCTGAGCGCCAAGCCAAGCAGGTAAGCGACAGGGGATGCGCGGAGCCTCGGGATGCTGCGGAGACGCCCGGCCCAGCGCCCCCGCACGGGCTGCTCCCGCTGCGGTCCCGCCGCGCAGCCTCCAGGGCGCCCCGCGACGCAGGACACTGATGCGGGGTGCCGCCCCGAGGCTGCGCAGGCACCGGGGTGTCTTTCCTCGGCCGCCGGCGGGTGCCGGGTGGAAAATAGGAATTGGCTTGGGGGTGAGGTTGGCCCAGCTCCGCCCCCGCCCTCCTTTCGCGGCCCCCCGCGGGGACCAGGGCTGTGTGTGTTGTTTTAATGTCAGGGATGATGTAATCACTTAATAATTGATGCCCCGTGCTGCTTTCCTCCCCACCCAACCCCTGCCCCACTCCTCCACCTCTCGGCTTCCTCCCTCGGTGGCCCTTGCCGTTCCCCAGCGCATCCTCCTGCCTATTTCTGGAACCTCCCTTGCACTTCCCCCACCCTCCCCTTCACCCTTCCTGTGCTACCACCCACCCACCCTTCCCCTTTCCCCTGTGTCTGGCCTTGCCTCCTCTTCCTCTGTCCCCCCACCCCTTTTGCTCTCTCAAGCTTATTTCTCCTCCCTTCTCGACACGCTGGATTTCCTCCCTACTTCCCTAGGTCGGTAGACGGTTTTGTTTGGTCTCCTCTAGGCTCTCTTATCTTTGAGGCCACAGGGACTGACTGAGCTAGAAAGAGGCCACCAAGCTTGGGCCCAGGAGGCGTTTGCTGGGACTCACTGGGAGGAGGGATAATAAAATCACCCGTTTTGCCCCTCCTTCCTCTAATAAATCAGACTCATTCTGTGTGTGTGTGTGTGTGAGTGTGTGTGTGACACAAAGAGCCCTTTCAGTTCATAGAGGAGAGACACATAAAGTACCCAGGGCACCATGCTTCTTGTGTCTCATCCCTGGGGCGTCCCTTTCTTTCTGGTGAAGCAGTTGATCTCTTAGTCTTTTCTGCCACACTTACCAAAAAATGAAGGCTCCCGGATCCCGGGTGGCAGGTGCAGGCATTTAGCTGTGTTTACAGACTGGTAGCATTGAGTGGCAACTGCAGTTTTCTCTATTTAAGGTGGTGGTGGGGGGGATTATTTCAGCTGTTTTAGGAGTTGCTATACTTTCAAGGAACCTTCCCCTATCCCTCATTTCCCCCCTTTTCTTCTTGGGGGATAGTTACTGATACCTGAGACAGGATAAATTGATGAGGGATCAGAAGAATTTTGTGTCTGAGTCAGAATCAAACTGTTTAACACGAGTGAGGCAGCCTGACTGGATTCCCTAAAGTCCAAGGCCTCTTTGCTGAGTGAAGTCTTTTGAAATGTGCTCTGGTCTGCCCAGCAATGCTGCCTAGCCCTTTTATTTAAGAAACTGGGGCCATGGATAGCAAGCACTTGGGCTGGCGTTTGGAAGACCCTGGAGGTGTACCACTTGTCTGCTTCAAGGTTGACTTTGGAAGCTCACATCCGGCCTCTCACCCTTTGTGCTCAGTCTCCCTGTCTGGCTCTACCCAGTGAGTACCACACATTCAGACTTGGAGGAAGTGGTTTCAACTCTCACACTTTGGGTCTAGTTAATTATGAACAGGGGATGTAGATGTCTGAGTTCAGAACCTATGGTGTTCCTCTGAAGGTAGAAATGTTAATGTAAGTCTCAGGCTTAGTTTGTCAAAACTTAGGTCTGATCTGCTGATTCCTGGGTTGTGGGGTCTCAACTGTTGAAAGTAACGAAACTGTCCCAAGTTTACTCTTTAGCTGTTTTATCTGAAAAGAGTTGTGATCCATTAAGCTGACATCTTTTGTGGAACATATATATTTATACATATACACACACAGTAGAAGGGCTAATACTGAATGTTCTCTGAAAACAAAGGCTGGTTTGTTGGGATGCCAGACCCAGAAAGGAAAGTCAGTACACGATAAACTTGCACCGTACTGACCAAGTCAGAGGCACTTATTAATGATAAGGTTGCATGAGTGTGGGCGAACACCTCTACTTTCTGGAGGTCTGAAGTCCCCTCCCCCATCGTCTGATGTTCTTGAAGCCCAGGCCCAGCACACGTGTCAATTCTGAAGCCTTTGCCAGCTTCTCTGCTCCAGGCAAGCCACCATGTCTTCAAATTTGTCTTCCAACACCATTATCAGATTCTGTTTTTGTTTTCTGTCCATTTCTGCCATTGGGTAGAGAACCTAACCCAATGGTTTCTTGGTTTCTGTCAGGTTTTACTTTTGTTGGTATTACCTGGTAGTTCCATTTAATGAGCGACAAATGTGAATTAGATCAACGATATGGACCCAACGTCTTTTAAAAGAGACTCATGTTAGTAGCTAGAGCAGGCCTGAAAATGTATAATGGTGCTAAACCAAAATATATTTATTTTTGTTCACATGTAGCCCTGCATAGGTGTCTCTGCTCAGTAGCTGGCTTTCTTCTGTCCTGAGTGATTCTGGGTCCCATTATCCTATCATGCCACAGCTTTCCATAACCTGTTGTAACAGTTTCAACCTGTTTCAACGGATTGGTGGGATGAAGAGTTGGGGAGGGTGCATCTACCTTTAAAATGCTTTGGTCTGCACATGTCACTTCCACTCTGTCTTTAGAAGAGTCGTGGCTATATGACCATGCTTAACAGCAAGAGAATCCAATGAGAAGTGTAGGTTAGCCATGTGCCCCGAGAAAGGAAAAGGCTTGTGTGTTTGGTAAACACTTTTGCATAATAACACTTAACAAAAGCCATCATTGTTTGGTTGCTTTGATTTTCATCTTCAGCATGTTTTTTAAAAACCTGGCATTTTGTGATTTCGGGGGACCACTTATCACGGGGCGATCCTTAGCCACCACTCAGTCCTGGCTCTGCGGTCTTTGATGGGGTTCTTTTACCACAGAAGCACCCATCTTGGCCTAGTCTTCTTCAGGCAAGTCTGGAAACTCCAGAGAGTTTCTGTAAGGGAAGAGCCTTACAGATCGCAGTACCATTTTACGTACTTTCCTTAACAATTAAACTGACACTTGGTGACCCCAGAGGAGGGAGGGCTTCATGGGGACTGGACAGTGCAGACAAGGGAGTGAGAGTCGTATCTATTTGCTTAGGTTACTAAGGACTGAACCTCCGTTACTGTCTATTCACTGACACGGCTTTCTTTTATGACAGTTGCTGGTTTAGTTGGGAATTAGGCTTTTCCTCTTTTCCTTCAGCATCTTTCCATCACCAGCTTTCTTGGCTGTGTCTTTTCATCCAACACGTTACATGGAGGCTAATCCGTTAGCTTCTGGACCTGGAATAGGGGAACTGCTAGTGTTCCAAATGGTTCCTGGTCTCCACCGACCCCCTACATTAGTATAGGAGTCCAGCCCATACTGGTGATTACAGTTTATATTGTACTTTTATTTTTTTCAGTGACCATTTCCTTACATTTATCTGTCCTACAAACACTGTGCTGTTTCATGCAAAAAAGCAATGAGATAGGGCTGTGGCACTGAATGCATCGGAGCCCTTGTTCTACAGAAGCCCACAGCCTACTAGAGAAGATGGCAACAACACACAATAGCTGATGTTTATTGAGCACTCACCCTGGGTCATGTTCCACTTACAAGCTAATCTGAGCGATAATGATATGAAACAATGTCTCTGATAATCACTGTGTTGTGAAAGGAAAGTTACAAGCTTCAATAGTCTTGAGTAGCTAATTCTAAGGGAAGAGTCGGGATCAGGAACAGTTAGTGTGGCTACAGTATCTTTACCCTAGGCCACCAGGTGCAGGAGGAGGTAGGTGGGAGTGAGACTTGGTTAGCTGGATATTGTGGGAAGTCCTTTGTATCGTTTGGGATGCTGTAACTAGTTCAAAACTAGATGGGCACAGTGGAGATATGGACAGAGGGCTAGAACCAAGCTGAAGGAGAAATTGAAAAGATTGTTTTGAAAGTGCGTGTTCTGAGTGCCTTAGAGGAGGAGTTTCAAGTAGACCCGTGGCATGAGCCTCATTTGTATTTTATGAACTAACTTGGTCATAGTGTGGGACTTTGGCCAAGGGTGGACAAGAGCCATTCTGGGAGAATTGTTTGCAGAGTCTGAGAATGCAAATGAAGTGTGTATGGAAAGGGTTTAGCAGAGATAGGTGAGAAAGATTGAGGCAGAGAAGAGATATCACTGAAATGATTGCAGATATGGAGACCAGTAAGGGTGCAGAAGGATGGCTTCATTGTGGCCACTTCGGATGTTTATGCAGGTGACTGGATGGCTCGGCTTGGAGCTACAGAAGAGACCTTAGAATCAAACATAAATTTGCTAGTAGCAAATCACAAAATACCTGAAGCTGTTAATATGTCCCTTGGGAAGACTGTGCCAATAGAAAGAATAGATGTGGCTAAGGTGAACCCAGTAATGAAGCAGGGGTACAGGCCCTCAGTGGAGATCCCAAATATGGGACAGGCCGGGGGGGGGGGGTTGTCCTAGCTGGGGCCAGAGAGGTGATAAACAGATGAAAAGTGCCATTGGATTTAGCATGGGAAGTTTGGGAACCAGACCAGAGAATCACCCAGCTATCAGAGAGGTATCCATCTTGGCATCTGCCTCTCCACAGACAAGTGCAGAAGTCGTATGTGTAATCACAAAGAATCCACTCAGAGTTTTTCCAAGGTTAAAGGTCATGGAACCCAGAATCTTAAGGATCATATAATTTAACAGGCTAATTTCACTGGAGGCAAAATGAAATCCAGAGAGAATTGGCAACATATGCCAAGTGCCTACATCACCAGGTTTTGAGCCTTTCAGTTCAGGAGAGGGTTGGGGTGTAGAGTCTGGAGCTAAGGTAGAGCCCCAGATTGATTATCCTGGATGTGTAACCTTATCTTCACTTCTGTTGTTTTATCTTTTTTAAAATTGGGGGTGGTAGTGAGACTGGTGCTCGTGAGTGCAGGTGTCTGAGGAGCTGGAGGGGTCCGATCTTCTGGAGCTGGAGATACTGGCAGTTGTGAGCTGCCTGATGGGGGTTCAGGGAACTGAACTAGGGTCCCCTCCAAGTGCACAACACATCCTTAACCACTGAGCCTTCTCTCTGCTTTCGTTTCTTTCTGAATGGAGGCTGAGTTGGCAAATGTAAAGAACTTAGAATCACACTGCACATATCAGTAAACTGTTCGCTACTGTTAATATATACGTGCACACATACACACACACACACAGACACACCAGCATTTACAGAGCAGAAATTACATTAATATCTTAGTATGTTCATGATCTATGTATGAGTGCATGTGTATGTATATGTGTGTGTTTAAAAGTGTATTGTGTGTATACTAGGGAGTTTTTAGTGTTTATAATGAGATTTAATGAAAGATTGTCTCAGATCAAGAATGTTAGGTAGAATAGGACATTTGCTCATATGGTGTGGTTGAAACAACATCTTCGGTGAATCTTTTTAAGAAAGATACTATTATTATTATTATTAGATATTTTCTTTATTTACATTTCAAATGTTATTCCCTTTCCTGGCTCCTCCCCACTCCGGAAACCTCCTATCCCATCCCCTCTCCCCCTACTTCTGTGAGGGTGTTCCCTTTTTTTAATCCCTGAGAACAAAAACATTAAGGCATTTTGAAGTCAACTCTATTAAAGGGTTTCTTTGTTTTTGTCAGGCAACCTATTTATACTTCAGCCCCTGGAGTTTGACTTCAGAATGTGTACTGATTTTGTAAAGGAAAAAGAAACCACAAAGAAAGAAAAACCATGCATTTGATTTCTGGGGGGAAAAAAAGTGTTGGGTTATTCAGAAATATGGTCATCTTTGAGAGTTTGTCGTTGAGGAAATCTAATTTTTAGCTCTTAAAACAACCTAAGTAGCCTCAACAACATTATCTAGATGGGCTTGGGTGACACGTAGCATAGACAGCGTAGGGATAAGTGACACTCTGGACTTGATTAGGACGCAGTAATCCTAGAAGGATATAAATTGAACTGGATTTACGGCCTAATAAAAACATGGGAAGAGCAGATAATGCTAACTGACTCATGAAACTTTAACAGTGCTTGCTAGACTCGGAGTTGTGGCATTTGGAAGAGGGTGCTTCTGTTGCTCTCCGCCTGTTTCCACAGGGCTGTGTCGGGCTTCCCTCAGGATAGGCGGCCACCTTGGTCTTCTTGAGTACATTTAGGAAGCACACATCCATTCTGCATTAGTATGTCTGCCATCTCAAAGCAATACCATGCGGCCTTGGGAAAGTAGAGGTTGAGCACCTATTTCCTGTAAGCTTTTGGGAGAAAAAAAAAGTTACAGTATCAGAAGGGCTTATAGCTTGGGCCTTACTCCTGCTCAGAAAGCTTTGCCAGAGAATTACATGTTGTGGGCCTTTACGCTCCTCACCATTTTTGTTGCTAATAAAAGATGTACCCAGCTTACCACAGCTACTCATTCTTGGCTGAATATGCTGGACAGATAACACCAGCCTTTTATTGACCCCTGGGGGCCCGTGTTTGCTGTTCTACACACGGTAATTTTTTAATCATAACAACTCCATGTGACAGGCACAATATTATTATCCCCATTAGTCACACGGGGAGACCGAGGCCTAAAGCTGTGAGGTCACTTGCACACGTCACACAGCTACTAGCGTGTGAGGCTGGGCCTGAGTGCTTCATGCTTCTGAAGGCTTACTACCTCTTCCCTGCTTCCTGTCCGCTGCAGTTTCTCTGTCATGCGCTAGGGCACATGTAAGCACCTTTACCCCACTCCTGACATAGCAGTGAGGTCTCACTTCCTGCGAAGCCCCCTCTCTGTTCCCCCCACCCCACGCAGGACTCCCACAGCACCTGCCTACCACCTCCTGTCACCACAGCCCAGCCTGACTCATGCTGAAGAGGGAGTCAGATGGGTGGGGGACAGGGAGTACTGGACTTTTACAACGCCATGTAAGCCTTTGGCAAATCAGGGGTGTACGGGGTGATTTGAGAGAGTGACACACAGCATTATTCCATGACATTATTAGCCCAACTTAGCAAGACAACTGAAGTATAAAGGTGACTTTTGTCAGGGCTGGTAAGTGGCAGAGCTGGGGATTGGAACCAGGTGGTCTGGCTCCAGTGTCTACATCCTTTCCTTTCGCTCCATCCTTCAAAAGAGATAGCAGCCTATGAGGGAGTGTGTTGAGCCAGCAGCTCCCATGCCAACACCCCAGAGCTAGCACATTGCCCTTTCCTCTGTCATCCTCCTTTGTAGAACAGCAAACAGGTAATAAAGCCAGGTCTTACCTCATTAAAAGGGCACGGGGTGTCGGGGAGTGCAGAGTACCTAGGCCCTGCTGGAGTGCACATTCCCAGGCCACATTATGATTACAGGAGGCCAGGGAAGATAGAACACTTTGAAATCTTTTCTGTAGCTGGGAGGAGCGGTGGGAATAGAGGGGGAGGAGGCACTTTCGGAAGGCAGGGAATAAAGCAAGCAGAGTTCCAGCTCTTGTGATGGGAGCACGAAGGAGCTGCTAGAGGTGATCCTCCAGCCAAGAGTTGGAGGAGCCTTGGTCTCTGATACAAGAAGACCTCTCAACTTGCATTTTAAAGATTTCTAAGTCCCTGCTTCTTTTGAATGTGCTAGTGGGATTTTATTTGGTGAATTCAGAGACTTTATTTTCTTTAGAACTTCCATCTTTGAGGTACCCCAAAATAGTAGGCTTTTTAGAAGTTGTGTAAGGAACCCATCTGCTTTATATTGAAAAGTAGGGCTTTAATGGAAAATTTAAAATGAGCCAGTTTTTCTTTACCACAACAAAGCCTGAGGAACTTTCCCCAATCCTCCTTTCACTGCCCCCAAAAGTGATAGGGTCTGTACATCCATGACAGCCTGTCCCGCTTAAACCCCACTGAAGGCAGGTGACCGTCCATGGATTCCTTCATTTTCATATGCTGTTCAGTTCATGGCATTTTCAAATACTGACAAGGGTAAAATTTGGTTCTTGTTTCAATTTTAATTTCACCGCATGAGTAACATCAGAGTGTTTTAAGTAGCACTGGTTTCTGTTCCCAGTGTCCCTGCTTAGTCTGTCAGTCTGAGGGGTGTCCCTTTGCTCTAGTTTCTTCTCTCACCTAGAAATGCAAGCCCAGCATCTAACTGTCCTCAGCCGCAGGAATCCAAGCTGGCGGATCAGCAAACTCTCTAACTTGTGGCCATTCTTATCACTTACCATTGGCTCCTCCCCCACAGTGTCGCTCTGAGCCAGTTCTTTGTACACCTCGGTCTGGTCCATGTCCTTGGGATATGAGTCCTTGTGACTCTGGCCTGCAGAGAACATTTGCCTCACTCCCAGGCCCTGATCCTTGTCAGCGGGAGCTGATGTTGACCCTGGTTCCTCCTGTGTGCTAACCACCCACAGAGTAGGAGGAGAAAGACCAGATTCCTGAGGATGGCCTTGTAAACCTCCTCCCTCCATGTCCTTCCTTAGTTACACCTGGCTCACCTCCCTACTAAGCCAAGATGGCAGCCCACTCACTGAATCTTTAACATGGCTCATGTGTTCTTGCTTTTATTGCCCTTTCCTGGACCCTGGTCTTCCCTTTCCCTTAGAATTCTTCCCGTTTGTCAAGGCCCAATTAGAATCCCAGTCTCTGTATTTTCTTACATTGAGCATCCATCTCTCTTGTAACGTTCTAATACATGATGCCATGCCGTGTTACTTAAAAGCTGATACGAGAAGTCCAAGGTTCAAAGAGCTTTAGGATTTGTCCAGGTGAATACTCCAGCTACTAATTTAGCTAAGAACAGCTCTCCAGGTTCCTGAAGTCCTTATCTGAGAGTTCTGTCTTTCCAAAGAGATTGTTGGGCCTTTATGTGCCAGCATATTGTTTGCTGGTCCATCCTTTGGTTGGTCTACTTGCATTTTGCAGCAGGTCAGAGGATGCTGCTTTGGACAGACCCCAGGACAAGGTCTGAGGTGCAGCTGGTTTCCCGGATATCATGGTATTAGATTGGCATCTTCCCAAAACGGCGAGCTTCCGAGCTTTATGGTGGCAGAAGATGCATGTGTTCCCTACTGACTGGTGTAGGCTTAGTGGCCATCCGTCACATCTTGAACATGACATGTGTTTAAAGATCTTTGTTAGGAAGCTTTTGCCTTTCGCTGAAAATTTCGGATGGTCAAGAAAGTAGTTAGGTCCCCCCCCGCCCCCCCCCCCCCCGCTACCGTGTTCTCAAAGGGAGAGGAGGAGCTAAGACAAGGGATGGAGGCTCCCACACTGCAGAGGGACGCGCAAGACCAGGGAGGATATACAGAATGGCCTGCAGGAGACTGGGAGCATATAGCAGGGGGTGGTCAAGGAGCCGGAGCTGACCGGCCCACAGTTGCTGTGCCCCACTGACTGAGGCAGAGGAAGCAGAGCCTCACCTACAGTGGACCTGCCATTGCTGGACTTTGCATTCAGCTCTGCCTATGGCAGGACCCTCTCTACGTGGCAGCATCTGAAGGATCTCTTTAGCAAGGTAGGAGGGCTCTGTACCAGAGCCAAGGTCTGGTAAAGTGAGGATTTGACACTGCAGCTCGACTTCAGCCCTTTTTTTTTGTGTCTTTCAAAGGGATGGTAGGAAATGAGCTTTTTATAAAATGTTTTCCATGGTTACAGGAGGAATCAGTCCAGTCATTTTTTTTACCCCCCAACAAAAGACAGAACAGCACAATGGGAGGTGTTTGTCAGGCATTCACTAAGAGTCTTCTGAGCCACCTGTGAGCTGCACCGGGGTTCCTCGTTAATGGCTTCCCCTACCTAGCCCTCCCCTGAGTGCTGGGTTTCATGTGCTAGCGTGGAAAGAACATTTTCTATGGATGTAGGACAGCTGCAGAAGCAAAGGGAGTGTGCCTGGTGATCACTGTTGTTCACAATGCTATTGTGATCTTTGAGAAGTGGGGGTGGGGTGTGCTATTTGCTTTAGCCATGCAGAGTCTAGTTTAAAATTCCCCTGCCCCCTACCTTAAGAGTAGGAGGTCACATTCTCCTGTGACAAGATGGCCTTTACCCTTTGCTGGCTTCTAATGTCACCATGTGACATATTTACCCAGTTTGTTCATGTCCAGCCTCTTTTGTGCACGTCACCGTCAATACTGTCTGTTTTAGTAGCACTAGACTCAAAGGTTGTATTAAACTACAGCAAGCTGTGCACTAATTTGCTTTCTGGCTAGTGTTCCTGCATGTTTTTAGGAATGGTTCTAGATGGAGGTTGTCTTAAGAAACCTTCCTTCCCTGTTGTGGGCAGTCCCTCAGATGATCCGCTGTGCTTATAGATTCTCAGAGTCAGTTTGCAATCTATATTCTGTTTGTTTGTTTCTTTTTTATAATTTATTTTTACTTTATGTGCATTGGTGTTCTGCCTGCGTGTCTGTCTGTGTGAGGGCATCAGATCCCCTGGAACTGGAGTTACAGGCAGGTGTGAGCTGCCACGTGGGTGCTGGGAATTGAACCCAGGTCCTTTGGAAGAACAGCCAGTGTTCTTAACTGCTGAGCCATCTCTCCAGCCCCCCTCCCTCATATTCTGCTTTTAGGTAATAATTTAGATGTTCCATCTTCTTGTGTGAAAGTGCTGTGACTCCCTTGCTTGCCTTCCTGCAAGTGAAGGTGAAAGCAGAGAGGACAGGGCACACTGCGCCCTTTCCTTTGTAAGAAGAATTCTTTGAAGAATACTCACAGGTTTGTCATTATTGAACATGCTCTTGTTTTCCTATGGTTGGAGTTGGAGGTAGTTTCCTTAGAGGCCAAATTACTCTGTGGAAAGTGGTGAGGGGTGCCTGGGAAGCAGCTGAGACCATGATAGAAGGAACACAACCAGGTGCTCTGGAAGTGTGGCAGCTCCTGGAAAAGGAAAGAGTGCAGCTCACTTATTTCAAGTATTATCCAGAGAGATGGGATTGAGTTCCCAGTCTGCTACATCCAAGGCAAGCCTGTCTCCTTCCCTGTTCCTCATCTCTCCAGCTGTGACAGATGTTCTCTTTTCATTGGATGAAACATCTTGGCCCTGCCCCTTCAACAGTTGTTTTTGCTCTTCCAGAGCATCCACTGGGTTCTTGTTGCCCTTTGTCCTCTACCTACAAGGGAGATGTTGGTGAGGTAGGAAGAGGTGGCATGACAGACAGAAGAGGACTTGGGAGTCTAGAGAAAGCTCCGAGAGCACTCAGCTTCTCTGTGTGCTGTGACCACACGGATCCTGGGCAGCTGTGACCAGATGGATCGTAGCATCTGTGGTCTGGCACTCCATTTGGACTTGGAGGGTTTCTGTGGTTCCCCTTAGGGCAGTTTTGTGACTTTGTGTAGCTGTGCTTTTGGCCTTGGAATGGAAAAGCTGGCCTTGTGCTGACCTAGAGTTTAGTATTGATTCGACTAGTCAAGCGATCGGAATGCTCTAAGACACTAAAGAAAACAGCATTTCAGTCAACTGAAAGTGGGGATCAGGGATGGGTTGTAGGCTTGAAATGAGTGGTAGGGAAGGGTCTGATCGCTGGGGAGCTATGTTGGAATTGAAGACAGAATTGAAGACCTCCTCATCTAAGGAAACTCAGAGATAGAAGGTTCCAGGAAGATGCTGATGCAGAGGTAACTCTTTGTTAAGTGGGTTTTTGCTCTGCAATAGAAAACCTGTAGACAGTACGGACACTAGATGTAAGGAATTTAAGAACGGGAAACCATTGGCTCCTATTGCCCTTGGTTCAAGCATTTATAAATATTTTGAAAGAAGGATGTGTGCATGTATTGCTTTTATCCTTAATGAGTGTTCTGAACCCTGGGGACGTTACCTTATGAGCAGCTAGTTTGACCGGAATAACATTTTCAACTGATACTCAGTTTTCTTTTGATTCCTCCTAATTCTTGCTGCCCTGGGACTATTCTCCCACTGGGGCTAAGGATTCTTGATAAGGGGAGGACAGAACATGGCCAAGGACAAGAATGCGTTGCTCAGCTTTTGATGTTCAAGCAGGCCTTTCAAGCATCTTTTGGAGACCAGAGATAGCCCAAGCCTTTATTTAAGAGGCAGGCTTTCTTAGAAGGAAAATAATTGTGGATCCCAAGGAATCAAACCTCAGTAGGCTAGAATGGATGTATGACACTCATGAAGGAAAGGACAGTTTCCCTTTGAATGGAAAGGAGACATCTTTGCCTGGGTTAGTGAGAAGTGCTTACAGAGATTTGGAGAAGCCTAGACTTAAGGAGACCCAAATGCTCCTTCCTCAGGGATTCTTCTAAGGGGCCATTCAAGATCTTTGGAGCAACCACTGCAAGCAGAAGACATGTGTACCCTGTTACCTGTGTGGAACTTTGGAAGGAAACCACCGTGAAGTAGTGGTTATATTTAGGCAGAACCAGGTCTGAAACTCTTGTCCCCTCTTGGTACCCCAAAGCTTTCACATGGCGTAGGGGGAAATTCTGAGAGTCATACTTACTCTCTGAGTGGGTGTAGAGATGCTGGGAATCCTGGGATCAGAGTGGAGCATGCAGAGAAGGAAGTATTTCAGACACCCCCCCAGAGACTGGCTTGAGAACATGGCTAGATACCACTAAATCCTAAAGAGTTGACCAGTATGACAGCCTTCCCAAGCCCGTACCCAAGGAAGGAGGAAGAGCTATCCCATAGGGGCCAGCAAGGACTTAGAGATCAGGCTTGACCAGACCCTCTTATCACTGCAGTGGTGGTCTGTAATCTCCCTGGGGGAAGGAGGGAGGACAAGAGGCTTTGAGAGGCACTTAGAGGTGAGTTTAATTTGACTAATTGCCTGAAGCAACCAAAGTACTAACTCCTAAGAGACTGTAGCAAGGTGGTATTTTTCTGTCATAAGCAGAAATGCAATGTTAATAATTAGGTCGGACCCAACCATTAAGAAATAAAGTAGCATACTTCAAAATACATGGTTGAGTGTGCTGAGCAGTCAGGCTGTGTCTTCCTTCACTTTGTGGGAGGGCTAGGAATACGCTCCTTTGAGGAAGTCACCGCTTAGTATACCTGTGTCAGGCTTGCTTTGAGCACGAAGTGACCTTCAGGCTAGAGCTGTCTACATGGAACCACAGATTATAGCAAGGGTTTGCATACTGTGAGTTCTTTGTAGTCCTGCAGAAGGAGGGACCTCAGATCAGGGAAACATATCTTAGAAGTTCAAGCCTTTCTTGGGCCCTGATGGTGGAGACTAAATTTTACTTTGTGTATAAAAGTTCTGCCTAGTTCTCTCTGCTTCAGTATTTTAAACGTAATGGGGAAATGCTAGAAATTCTATCCCTAAACACAAGGGGAGATGCCCTTCATTTTTATTCAGTCCCCATGTACTAAATAAAGCATCCGTTATGCAGGGATTCATTTCCAAGTATAATTCATAAGTACTTTCCAGAACACTCAAGAGAGAGGGAGACAAACTCTTTAATTACGTGTCCTTTCTCACTGACATGCATACAAGCATGCTGCTACACTTAGGAAGATGTGTTTGAAAACCTGCTATGTCCTGAAATAACTAGTAATTTTTGAAAGGAAACTTTTAGGCCTGTTTTTAAAAACATGTGTTGGTTGGAGGTGTGGTGGGAGCTGCCTGGTGGGACAATGCTTACGGATGTCCACGCTACAAAAATCACTGTGACACTTTGGGCCCATCTCAATCCGAAATGTTTTCCCTTATCCGTGAGAGCCAGGAGAGTTAGAGATGAAGTGCCATGAGTTAATTGAAGAGTCACTAAATATAATTATAGAAATATGTGTATGTATATATGTACATATGTGTGTGTATACATATATATGTATATGCATGCTGATGTGTTAGTTGGCAAGTTAAAAAATTTGGATTTGTGAAATAGTTCTATTTAAAGACTAAAATAACACATCTAAAATCTAAAAGCACATGTATGTACACATTAGAGAAACCGTCACTTATCCTGAATATTTGTGCATTAGCAAGAATGTCGTGATATTTGCTGCTCACTAAGTCACTGTTTTTTGTTTTTGTTTTTTAATGAAGAGTGAGTTTTTAATTTTCTCACGAGGTTACTTCAATCCCTTCAGAATTATGTTTCTGGTTACTTCCTGAAATGGATGCCTGTGAGTAGCAGTTATGCACACACCATAGTAACTCTGCTTGAAAAAGAGGCTCTTTCTGCAGGTGCAGATTCCCTGGTGAATGCAGAACAAATTCTACTAAATGGAGGCCCTTCCCGGGCATTCTCCCCTCCCCCATAACGAAATGTGTAAACACTTTTGCCAAGTAGTATCATGAATCTTTCCTCCATATTTTAGAATTACTACCTCCAATAAATACCTGCAGTCCACAACTTAGTGAAGTAAGTCATTTTGCAGCGCTTCTGTGTGCTTTGACTTAGATGAAGAAGGACCAAAGTTTTCTCTGCTTACTTCATCTTAGTGTAGAGCTTAAACTGGTGTCCACTTATAACTGGGAGCCCCATCAAAAGCCTGCCACAAGGCAAGGCAGTCCCAAGTATCACGACGCAGTTTCCACACAGAATCTTGGCGGCTTGTGTGCTCAATGTCCTCCCTTGATTTCGCTGGCATGAACTTCGACTTCAGAGATTTCCAAACGGTTTTAAGCAAAATACCCCTCAGCCTGAGAGGTCTTGTTGATCAGTGTTCCATTGAGTCAGGTGGAGTTAGCGTGGTTTCTCATACTGGGGCCACCCAGCTGACAGGAGGCAAAAGATAATGTGTGTGCTGCTGTGAAGAAGGGCCTTTTGCATTCAGCAAAAATGTTGTCAATCGGTTTTTCTGAACAGGAGTATAAAATGTGACCTGTTAGTTTCTGCTCCCTCATGTCTTTTGTATTTAGTAGGATTTAGCCACTTGCTTGAATGCAGTTATGAATTTGGTATTTCATAACCAAAATTTAAGTAACTTTCTGCTTCATAATAGTCAGAGAAGTAAGACCATAGGTTTTAACATCCCAAGAAAAAGAAGTCATTTTATCTCTTGAGTAGAGCTTTTTACCATTACAGCAGCAGTAACAATCACAGACAGTTCACCTGTGACAGATGAAACTTCCAGAAGGTTTATTCTGATCTCCTGAGATGCATGGGAACTCCAGTTGACCTTCTTTAAAACTCATGATAAACGAGCCTAAACCTAGACTCCCTTAACTTTCCCTGTTGACGAAGGGTTTCTTCTAACAAAGGTAATACATGAAAACGCTTTCCGTGCACACCGTATACATGCAGACACATAGAGCCTTAGTCTCCAAGTAAGCAAAACCAATTTAGACCAGATCATTTGCTTTAAGGGGACAGTGTTTCCACAGTGCTATGATAATGAATCTTCTGCAGGCACGTGGGTGAGGCCATCGTTGCTAGCTGTCTCACTGCAGAAGCTGTCAGCATCTGAAGTGGAGTGTGGTACTTCCTCAGCAGATTTGTGATGTGTGATATTCCCGTAGTGGATAGTAAATAGCAACAGACATTTGTACCCATTGACATTTATCTTCAACTTCCGTGAAACACAAGATTTGGGGTTGGGTCTGTAGCTCAGGAGTAGAGTTTGCCTGGTGTGAAAAAGAAAACCAGCGATGCCACACTTAGTTTTAAAAGCTAAACTTGCATTTTCTTTCTCTTTGGCCTCGCTGTGGCTAGAAAAGATAGTGGACAATTTAAACATGACCGTTCTATAAATGACAGAAGTGCTATAATGAGAGCGGTTCTTAAAAGCTCTGCCCTGGTCTGTTTGCTCCAGATACTTAATGCACACCTGCTTTATGTTCTGTGTCTCCTTTGAATTCTTCCGGCTGGCATTCTGTGCATCTCAGGCTCAGTATGGCCGAGGCACCGTGACTTCCTCTGTGACAGAGGAATGCATGTGTCACTGCGAGTCAGGATTGGATGGAGCTAGCCGACCTGGATTTCTCTTGTCCCAGGCACTCTGGTAAGCCCAGGAAGGCTCCTTGTGACATGACTGGGAAGGGCAGGAAAGAGACTGTCACAGTTGAACTAAACCTCCCGTCACTGTGTTGGCCTGACTGGTAGGCAGTTCTGTGTTAGAAAAGTGCCAGACCATCAGAGTACAAAGCCCAGGCCTGGTGGGTCGGTGGCACCGTAACAGGTGGCTGTTGAAGTGAAGCAGCCCGTGTAGATCTTACTCTGAGCCAGAGGAGTGAGTCCCACGTCAGAGTCACCCTGGTCAGGGGTCGTGTTTCCACGCCCGCCCGCCTTGGCCCTCTTTTGTTCCTGCTTTTGCCCTTCCAGCCTCACTTCCACAGCAGTGGGCTCTAAAGGAAGCCTGTCACGGCGGTCACGTCATTTCCCTCTTCTATGACAGGATATAGACCTGCTCTCCATGGCCTCTCTGACACATACCCGCTGCTTGCTTTGTCGGGGTAACTAACATGATGCTTGCCAAGTTTGTGCATGTGTGTTTGCGTATATATGTTTATACATATTTCGAGGTATAGAACTTAGGAGACACACAGCAGCTTTAAAAATGCAGTCTCATGCTTTTAAATAGAGCAGTTTTATACAGAATCTGAGATTGCTAGCTTTTCTTGACAAAAAAAAAAGCAAAATATAGCAAAACTAAAATGAAAAAAATTTTCTTAATTGAGACAGGGTCTTACTATGTATTCCAGGCTGGCCCATAACTCAGAGTCCTTCGTCTCAGCTCCTGAAGTGCAGGGATTACAGGTGTGCGCCACCATGCTTAGTTCCTACACATCGTTTTAATGTAGTGAACTTGACTTGAAATCAGAAGGAAGAACGGAAGGCGATTATTTCTTACCCATGGTGGTAAGGAAATTCAGGTCTACGTTTCTAGTGTTATTTCTATCTTCAAAGACAGTTAAGAGAACAGATGTACCCTGGACCATCCATTATATCTTCTAGCCCTTCTCCTTCTCTCTTGGAAGGAAGTGTGAGCTAAAGGGAGCTGATTGCTTGCAGGATGTTAGATGAGAGGCTTTGTTTTAAGTACTCACGGCCTATATAACTTAGCATGGCACTTCTGTGGTTGACAGGGATGTGACAAGCGACCAGGAACATAGGACACTGGGGTAGAGGATACTTTGAAGTCACAGTTTTGAGACTGTGCTCTTGAGCAACTGTTTTCTGTTGCTTCTCTTTTGTAAGCGTGCCACTGTTCAGTTTTATCACAAGCGCCTTTCCAAGGACAGTAAATGGTTTTACACGCTATGACATTGTTTCCATAGTAACTAATGTATTTTAGCAAAGAGAGACTGTGATAGAAGTAGGCTAAAAGGGACAGATACAGAACTGGCACAGTGTAAAATGTGGGGCAGTGTGTGTTGTTGTAAAGACATGTCTTTTTTGTTTGTGTGTGTGTGTGTGTGTGTGTGTGTGTTTGTGTATGTGCATGTCTGTGTCTGTGTTTTCTGACCTGTTCAGGAAAACCTCTGTAGCTAGATCTTGACTTCTTAATATACTAATACAATTTTTGCTGCATCCAGCACACTTTGGTATTTTGCTGACACCATGCCTTTGGTCAGTCCTTGGTTTCGTGTCTCTTTCCTTTAGTGCCGCCCGTGTTGTATGCTCCCTTCGGCCTGCTTTTCAGGCCACTCTCCCACGCGTCAGCTCCTGGTTTTTGCAGTTTTATGCTGGTTGTCTACACTGCCTGCCTCCACGTTGCATTTGTCACCAGGACTTTCCAGTCAGGCTTGTACGCCACACTCTGCTAAATCTGCAGTTGGCTGCACTCATCCTCCGGGGGTTTTAAATCCAGGAGCCAGTGTGCATGTCTACTTTCAAATGTGTGTGCTAATCCCGCAGTTTAAGCAGATATGAAAGACTGTGCCACTCTGCTCCGTGCTTGTGAGTGTACGTGGATTGCTTTTGGTCTATGACAAATACAAGCCTCGCTTACGTTCCTAATAAGTCTCTGTGGATATGCAAGAGTCACTCAGGTTCCTTTCTGACAGAAAGAGAAGGTGAGGCGTAGTCCTCATGGAGTAGACAACACATTTTAAAACATAGAATCATACTTTCAAACAGGCAGTTTTACATAAAAACTGAGATTTAAAAAAATAAAAAATGTCTAAGGACAGCAATTCCCCACTCCCCTACTCCCAGGGCAGGGCAGTGTGCGACTGACACCTTGGGAAGGAGTCACAGTCTTTGGCTCTCCCTCATCTGTCTGCTTTGCACATGCTGTTTACCTGCCTGACCCTGTGGGTTTAGTATGTGACCCTGGCTGCACCCACAGGCCCAGTCACAGAGCATATAAATAGAAGGGCTAGGGGTAGATAACACTTGGTTTCCTGGCCAACAGCTCTCTCCCTGGCTGTGGACTGGACTTTTCTATTAGAGTGTACTTGATTTGTCGGTGGTGAGGGGCATCATTAGGTAGGTAGGGTAGACTGCCTAGTAGAGATGGACCCTGCGGTTGATCTGAGTGCATTGTTCTTATTTGGTAGACTTCTCCTACTGGTTCCCTCCAGAGAACATGTGTGCTCCCCACTGTGGTGTGCAGGATGAAGGTGTTAGTGATCAATGCTATATTTTAATGTGCGGATACTGGATCCACATTTGTGTATATGGGGGTGTGTCTGGCCTCAGGTGTCATTTCAGAAATGCTATCTACCCCCTTTTATTAGCTTGGAACTCCCAAAGAGACTAGGTGGCCTGGACAGTGAGCACCAGGTATCTTTTTCCCTCTGCCTGCCCAGTTATGGGACTGCAAGCATGTGTCACCACACCCCAGCTCTGTGTGTGTGTGTGTGTGTGTGTGTGTGTGTGTGTGTGTGTTAGTTCTGGGGGTCAAACTCGGCTCCTTGTGATTCGTAAGGGAAGTGTTTTAGCAACTAAGCCATCTCCCAGCCCTTGACTTTTGTATTTTACAAAATTTTCAGTGAGTACATCGCACCTTGTTAAGGAGGCGTAAGGACTATTTACTTCTATAAACAAAGAGTAAATGAGCACACATAGCATTGGCTGAAGCCTCCGTCCTACTCGAAGCATGAGAGACTGCTGGCCATCTTTGCCTGTGCTACCGGCTAGGCTTTCCTCTTGATGTCAGTGTACCACACCATTATGCTCCAGCTTTGTCTTTGCCTGGAGTCGCCATTTACACATACATGTCATCACTGCGCCCACACTGGAGTAGGGAAGCCGAGACAAGAGGTGGCAGTTAGACTCAAGTTTAACCTTGTTGGGTTTCTGGGTCAGCACAACTAGAGAAAGTGCTAGACTGGAACCAGGAGGAATGGTTAGAGGAAAATCCATTTTTCTTAGGGAAATGGGGAGCTGAGAAGCCTTGCAATAAACAGCCTTGTCTGAGCCGAGACTTGGGCACACGGGCCATCATGGTGGCCATGAACATGGAAGATTCCAGACATTGTGTGTCTGTCTGCAGCTGCACAGGCCTTGGGTAGACCACTGTGAAAGTGGTCCTGTTTTTGCTTCTCCCCCACGGCCTGGCAGCGAGCCAGGAGCACCCTGCGCTGGAGAGCATTGAGGAGCTTCTGTGTGTGTTCTGTCTGCGCCTAAGCTTTCTGTGGGATTACAGCAGAGTCTGTCCCTGCCTGGTCTTTTTTGTGCTTTGGATTCTAAGTTAAGAATAACCGAAGGAACACTTGTCCCTGTTGACAGGCTTGATCGGGACGTTGCTATCAAACGGCTATTTTATCCTCTATCCTCGTTGCCACTGACACCACACCGTACAGCCCTGAGGTTCCTCCTTCAGTTGTGACTGAATAGAGCTGTGATTGCTGGAGCAGAAAGAAGCCATTCAGATGCGGTGTGTGTCCAGTAATGTGTGTGTAGATGGTTCTGGCAGGTCAATGAATATTTTAAACCTTTGCCAGCAGAGAGAAGTGTTGAAGGTGGAATGAAGAAGATACTGTGACAGAGGAAAACACATCTCATTTTTCTCTCAGTCTTCCATTTGTAAGATAAAATAATGCTCCCAAGTTTCTCATGGACCCTAAATCTCCTTTGTTACATATAAGATATGATTATGACAATAGTTGATTACATTTCAGTAACTGAGGTGTGTGTGCGTGTGTGTGTGTGTGTGTGTGTATGTGTGTATGCCTGTGCATATGCACAGAGAGGCCAGAGAGGGAGCCTGAGTGTTTTCCTCCATTTTGGGGGAGAGGGTACAGAATCTTTTCACTTAACCTGAAACTGGGATCCCCCTGCCTCCACCCATTGATGCTGGGGTTACAGGCAGCTGGCCATGCCTGCCAGCCTTTATGTGGCACTTAGGATTTGAGCAGGCCTTGCCTTCCATAGGACTCTCATCCTCTAAGCCATCTCCTTAGCCTTCTTGATCACCTTTTTATTATTTATTTTCATTTTACTCATACATTTTAGCACATAGTGTTGAGTTTAATCACCTTTTTTTTTAAATGAAAAGGATCACCACAAGTGATTTGTAGAAAAATAAGCAAAATTTTCCAATAGGATATTTGTCATTTATTTTAAATTTGGAGCCCCAGGACTAAATTTAAAGAGGTAAGTTATCTTCTGGTTAATTGTATATAAGTTCAGTTTGTGGGGCAGCGTACTCT
The DNA here is from genome assembly GCF_000001635.26 of Mus musculus. Lineage (NCBI taxonomy): Eukaryota > Metazoa > Chordata > Mammalia > Rodentia > Muridae > Mus > Mus musculus. The sequence goes on from NC_000076.6 coordinate 39,390,653, forward strand.
CTGTACACTTTGCCTCCCTTCGCCATCCAGTGCACACACAGACCACTCTTCACACAGGAAGGAGTGAGGTCGGCTTGACTTGCACAGGGTCATTAGTTACTCTGTCACTGCCCCTTGTCACCGCTGCTCTCAGTCATCAGCGGTGATGGCACAACAGCCCCTGTGTGCTCTAGGCACCGTGCTCAGTGCTCCCCTGAGCTGCCTGCCAGTCTAACCAGAAAAACAATGATAACGGTAACATTAAGTGAGTACACAGCAGAAGGAACTCTAGCTCTGCATAGAAGTATAGCCAAAGAAAGACTCAAGGATGATTGCAAACTGACAAGCAGAGAATTACACTTAGCCCATAGGCTTGGTGAGATAGGGGGACCCTGCTCCGCCCAGTGCTGGTAATGCCTGCAGACTGAATCTCTTTTTGTGCTACTTCCCGAGTCAGGGAGATGGAGAACATAACACAAGACTCTGGTGCAGAAGTGTGCTCCTAACCCTCCATGGCTTCTCAGTGTAGGCCTATATTTTTCAAAACCTACTTTAATAAGGGTTTTTAATCCCTTCATCCTCCCTTCTAGACCACCGACCAAAGGTAGGGGAGAAGAAGGGTTAATAGGAAATGAGGGATGTGGACCTGTTTAGAAGCAGTTCTTTGCAGAGATTCTAAACACAAATCAGTAGCAGCAGTCCAATCTAATCAAACAGCAAACACGAACCAGTAGCAGTGGCTCGGTCCGGAAGAAACTGTGAGACTGCCGAATTGGAACAAGACCGCAGAAGCGGCAAGACGCAGCCGGAATACTACATGTTTCTGTCTCTGAAGTCACAACAAGCGGAGATCAGGGAAGACCAGCAAAGCGTTGCAAGGTGAACCAATGCAAGAGCATCCTCTCACCCCCTGTAGGGTTATATTCATATTCTTTCTAAACATCATGCACACTCTCTCCCAAGCATCCGCTCCATCACATGCCCTCTCACAGGGCAGCTTCCAGAAAAACACCACGTCTGTTCCAGCAAGCATACTCTCATAAGACAGCTTCCAGAGGAGCATCACATGACATAACTGAGTCTCCAAAGAAACCAGAAATAACCACTTCACCTCAGCCTGGCCTACCCTTCCTTCTCGTACAGCCTGGTGTCTACCTCAGTTTCCCACCTTCTGCCCTCCATCGGGCAGTCGGCCTCCGCACCTCTCTAGCCTAGAGCACTTCCAACCTGTTGCTATTCACTGTGTTCCTTATGCACTAGTTTCTCTGTTCCTGTTGCAAAGTTAAGTCATGGTGTCCCTGGGTGCTCAGAAATGTCAGATCAGCAAAAGCTGGAATATACCATGTCAAGAGACTATAAAATTGTAGTCTAGATATTTATTTATTTATTTAGTATTTATGTTTGTTTTCCATGACAGGGTCTCGCGTAGTATATGCTGGTTTTATCATGAAGCCAAGGATATGCTTGAACTCCAACCTCCCTACCTCCCCTCCTAAGTGCTGGCGTTACAAGCTTGTACCTTCACACTTAGACCCTGGTTTCATTGTTCGAGTATTTATGTATTCCCCCAAAGGCTGGATGGAGGGTTATGTGTTTGAAAGAGTTGTGTGTATAGTAGTGTTTGTGCTACAACTTTGGTGGGGGTCTGTCCTTTGGTCTCTATTCCTGCAATAGACCAGATATTTGGACATTTATGATTAGCTCTTTCCATTGTGCTGTCAGGGTCACTGTGATCCAAAACACCAGGACTACTACAGCAAAGGCTAAAGATGTGGAGCATGTTCCTTCTATCCCAAAGCCTACAACAGATTATACAGGCAACTATTTATAATGTGTGAACAAGTACAGTTTTATTAGTTACTCTGTCACTGCATACCCCTATCTACATATGCATATCCACATCTACATATGCATATCCCTATCTACATATGCATATCCACATCTACATATACATATCTCTACTGGCCTACACAGGGAGTAGGGGAGATTTATCCCACCTTAAACCTGGAAATCTAAACCTAAAATTTGTATATCCTACAGTCAGGCTTCGATATAGATAAATCAGGAGAGTTAGTTTTTAAAGTGATTTTAGAAAAGCAGGTCATCTTTAATTAAAATATTTGTTTCCTTTAAACATTTTAAGGCTAAAACTTATTTTCACTTTCAAAAACATAGCTATAAAGAAAAACAATGTGTGGTTTTAGAGGCGGATGACACTCTTCATTCTGGATGGGGCTGCCACATACATTCTTCTTCAACATTTATTTTTATTCATCCATATTCTCTTTGAAACAAGGTAGCTGATGCCTAAAAAGATGCCAAACTGCCTTGCATGCGAGGCTTTGAAGTCAAAACTGTGGCACCCCCCTCTGTGCTTATGGCTGTAAATTCATAGACTCGTTGTTAGTTAACTCCATCTGTTTAATAAGGCTGAAAGAGAAATTGGATGGTAGTGTATGTATGTATATATGGATGGATGAGACTGTGCAGGAGTGAGCCAGCAGCTCCAGCTCCAAATGGGCTTTCAGTTTTCCTGTTGGTACCAGTTGCTGGAGTGTTGTGAGGGAAGGAAGACTTGACAGTCTGCTATGGATTGGGCGTCTGGTGTTGCGCAATTTTGCAGCACACTTGAGATAAGAGTATTAAATACCCTTCCTTTGCTGGAAAAGGTGAGGACTCTTAAAGCCCTCTGTATTGGATGAAGGAGTCACTCACCTTGAAAATAGAAACCTCTTCTGTTGTCACCTTTAAGTCAGAACAGCTCTCCTAACCTGTGGGAGTGTCCGAGCAAGGAAGACTTTGACACAAATGCCTTCAGTTGGACGTCCTTGTGGTGCTGATTTACACTTCTTTGGTTGTTAGGGGCTACGTTAAAGTTTCTGAACAGAGCAGGTCCCAGTGTTGCACAGCTCAGTGCTGTGGATCCCTGGTGGGTTAGCCAGCAGAGAGGCCATAGACTGTGGTACCATGGTGGTTCAGTCAGGTCAGTGTGTCTCAAAAGCCAGGGAGATGGGCCTCTGTCTAACTGGAGGTGGTCTCCTGCTTGTCTTCAGTGAACTCATAATGTGAATGCCCACCTTCAGAGGGTAGTGTATGAGTTTCTGATTTCTTCCCTATGGTCAACCCCCAATTTGGGAGACATCTTTGAAACAATGATGATCCTGTTATTAGTGCAACTTGTCAAACACTGCAAAAATTCTGTTTTGTACATGTGGGAGGGGATGCTTTTGATGGGAAGAGTAGTGCATTTGGGAGTATTTTAAACCATGGGCTAGAAGGATAACTGATAAAGACCATACTGCAAAGGCATACAAGTCCCAAGGAAGAAAGAAAGTGTTTCTTTCTGCCCCTTCGCCTTCAGCTTCCTCAACTCAAGACTTGATACATCCTCCATGCATTCTCAGACACTCTCATCCTTCAGCCACGGTTCTTGTTTTTTTGAGATACTTTACTAAAACAGAACTTTTATTCAGACAGCTAAAGGCAGGTAACAAACCACACACTATAATACTGCAGCTTGTAGGCAAAGTGAACACACCAGCTGGAAATCACCCACCTTACCCCACAAACTGTAGAGGATAATGTACATCAGCTCCCAGCGTGACCAGGGGTGCTGTCAAGGCCCTAGGGTCATCTTGGGGCTAGCATGCAGCAGACCAGTCAGTAGAGACTTAAGTTAGTGAGCCTACAGAGGGAGGCACTGACTCTTGGGGTAACAGGGGTGACAGGGGTAACAGGCAAAGAGCCACCTTGGAACGGGTTTTGTGCACAGCTGGTGAGCTGAGCAGGAGGATTCTCAGTTCAGTGGCAGCTCACACAGCACAGTGAGACTCTCACAAGAAGGAAACGAAAAGAGCCTGGCTTGACAAAGTCAGGAGAACTAAGGCAAATTTGGGCCGGGGCCTGGAGAGAGATTTGTTTTGTTTTTCTTTGAATTGGGGTCTCATTCTGTAGCCAGACTTGCCCTTGGCCCAGGGTGTGATCACTGACTTCAGCTTCCTGAGTGCCTGGATGGTGGATGTGAGCCGTCTTACTGAGCTGAAATACTCATTCCTCATGTCCACCAACCATGCATGACTTATAGAGGCCCTAAGAAGGTGTGTGTGTGTGTGTGTGTGTGTGTGTGTGTGTGTGTATACACATGTGTGTGGTTGTAAAGTCATGATTTACCCTTTATTCCTCCTGTCCCACTGGCCTTTGCTGTTGCAGGCAGGTGACTGTAGCAACTGCAGAAATTACGTGAATGAGGACAGTCTGTGGGCACATTGATCATCCTTGACAAGTGGGGACCATATGGCAGTGCTTTGTGTTAGTTTACATATAGACACCATTTAGTTCTTCTTTAATGTTTTTCTTTATTTTTTGTTTTACAGTGTTTGAAAGGAACAGGATGCTGATCTAATCGTGGCAAAAGTAAGTTGACAAATCCTGTGCCTTGTGCGTTAGAAAGTGTGTCTAGTGGAGCCCTGTGATTGCAGTCGAATCCAGAAGGGCTCATGGTGGCCTCAGAATCACTATGTACCGGAGGATGACCTTGAACTCATGATTCTCCTGCCGTTACCTGCAAGTGCTGGGGTTACAGGCATGGTCCTGCCAAGCCTCATAGGTTTCTAAGAGAGAAGCTGACTTAGAGGTAAAATTGGCATACAAAATAGAATACCCCAGTTCACTTCAATGTTTTAGCTCCAAGTTAGGTTTCCTCTTCCTAAGTAAAATGGAACGGCTGAGGGATGGGTGCAGAGCCTTCCAAAGCAGGGCTCTGCCTTTAAATGAGTGAAAGTCTCCCTATTAGTCTGTTCCATGTCACCTTCTCTTCCACCCCCGACGGCTAATGCTCACTGTGCCCAAGCTGTGTCTTTGAATTATGGCTATTGGGTAATAGGCCATTCTTTCATTCAGTTAACATTTGTGTGTGTGTGCCCACTGGGTTTTAGATATTATATTGAACTCATTTGAGGCAAAAAAGGATGTGACAGGGACCCACTTAGGCGATAAAGTGTGATGGAATGACACTGGAGCAGATCTGGAAGCTTAGAAAGGGCTGAGCTACCCAGAAAGCAGCTGGTGGACTGGGTGAAGAGACTACTCCTCCGCGCTCTCTGCAAGAGTGGCTGCATATTTTTTGAATTCTCTTCCCTCTTGAACAGATGTCAGCCGTACTGGCTTCTCCTGAGGAGTTCTTTTCTGTCCCACTACATCACCTAGAGTGTGATTTCCATCCATTCTCAATTCCTTGCCTCTGGGAGGAAGATTGTCACATCATCATCATCACGGCCACCACTTCCTCCTCCTCCTCCACCTCCTCCTCCTTTTCCTCCACCACCACCTCCTATTCCTCCTCTACCACCTTCTCCTCCACCACCGCCACCACCATCACCACCACAACAACAATACCTCCACCCTTTCAGGCAGCACCATCATCACCCCCAACTCCCACTCCTCCTCCACCATCACCACCTCCTCATCCTCATCGTCCATCACCACCTCCTCCTCCACCACCTCCTCCTCTACCGTCATCACCACCACCTCCTTCACCACCACCACCACCTTCTCCACCACCACTACCTCCTCCTCCTCCACCACCACCACCACCACCACCATCACCAAGAATGACTTAGAATTATTTCCCATTTTGAATTTCAGTGTGGGTGAAATTCTTCTCCTTGACCTAGAACTCCTTTGAATTTGCTTGATATGTTTTTCTTTTGAGTCAAAGAGATATATTATCCGCAACATTGATTTAGAGCACTCACAAGTAATCCTGACCCTGTATCTTAGGCAGCCCTCTGGCTTCTACAGAATTTACTTCTGGGATCTGATGCATTGGTGAGCTTTTCAGCTCATACAAACAAGAGGGTCTTGGAGACATAAAAGGACTGTAGTTGAGACAAGACAGAGAAGGCTTTGGAAGTCTCTGTGCACTTTGGTTTGATGTCAGGAGTTGAAAGACCCCATTATGGAAGGTCAGCATGCTGTGACTTTGGTTAGCCTGGTCAGGCTTACAGCAGACGGTTGGGTGCTCAGAGACATCCCAGGGCTTGCTGGGGAACCGTGGTGCTGCCCAGGCCGTGGGCTCGCTCTGCACCCTCAGATCAGGCAGCCCGAGCCTGTAGTAACTACAGGAAAGTTAATCTAGGTCCCTAATCCCAGGTAGATATGGAGCTTAAGAAGAGTTGAGGGAAGGGCGAAGGAATTAAACTTTTAACTTTCTGTAAGGCCTTAAGCTAATTACTGTCCCTGTAACCTCTAAACTTCCCGCCACTACAGCGGTCCCAGCTAGAAAAAGAGTTGTACATTTTTAATCCCAGCACTCAGGGGACAGAGGCAGATAGATCTCTCTGAGTTCTAAGTCAATCCAGGGCTACATGGTGAGGCCCTCCCTTTTTCTTTCTCCTTATCCCCCGCGGAAAAAAACACCAAAAAAGTTGTTCCTTTTCGGAACTAAGTAAAATTATCCGTGTTTTACATTTAGAAACACAGACCCTATGTGTGTGTGTGTGTGTGTGTGTGTTTTTTTGTTTTTTTGTTTTTTTTTTTGATGTACATATTGTACCAAAATAAGAAAAGGGCTGCTGGTCACAAGGCTATAGAATTTTCTGTAAGGCCGACCAACGTGTGGGGGCTCCTAGAAGCTAGGCTTTCCTGGCTGCCCCTGCAGGTACAAGGGCACAGCACAAGTATCCAGCCAAGGATTGAGCAGATCTGACTTACCTTGTCCTGTGGGCATTTCCAAGTAGTAGGGATTACAGATTAAGGGGTGCTGACTAGAGGTAGGAAATAACTTTGTAGATGTCAAGTGGGTTGTAGCTGCCATTAAAGGGCTCTGCCTGAATCCTCAGTCAAGCACCTAATGACTTGAAAATCACTTAATGCCGTATGAAGTTTACCCTTTGCAGAAACCCTAATTCAGAATCGTTTCCAATTGTTGTTAGAGGGCAATCAAGCACCGTGTACCAGCTCTTGCTTTTGCTGATGCTTACACGTGCCAAGTCTGTCTGGTACAGGAGTTCCTGTTGTATAAACAAACCATTTCTGATGACCATATGAACAGAGGAAAGCCACTGCCGGCCTGGTGTTTGCTGTGGGATGTTTTTACTTTTTCTTTTGGTTGTGGACTTTTTTTGAAGACAGAACTCTGCATTGGAAGCAACTTTATTTTGAATGCCAAAGCTCACACATAAGTCAGCATCAGTTCCGAATTACCTAGCATCAGTCGTCGGTTGACTGGTGTGCCCTGTGCATGTTCTGCTGACCTAGTGGTACCCACGTGGACGTGGCCCCACCATGGAGCTGCCCCAGGTTCTGTAGTTACAGCAGGAATCCCAGTGGCGTCTGTCTGTCTGCATGCAGACCCTTCCTTTCACCCAGACCTTACCTTAGAATGGACACTGTGCGCCAGTCAATATACTCGTGTGCCACCTTCTTGAAAGTTGTAGGGTTACGTTGTAAGGAAACAGTGTCATTTCAAAGAACTGTTCCATGACACCTCCACCCAAGTTGGTGGCTGATTGCCACGGTCTTTTTCAGAGCTGGCACTGCAATTGTGTACTTACTGTGGGAGCTGTGTTCCCTGTTGAACTGGAGTCTTTGTTAGTCCAAATCTGTGCTAAACCTGATGCCTAAATCATAGCAGACCCTTCACACTGCTAGCTGCAGGCACAAATGAGTGAATGAGAGTCAGATGAAAGGGCAGCAAGCCAGGAGAAGCCACTTTGGTATGTGGTAAAATCGTGGAAGCAATCCCATTATACACTCAAGAAACAGTGGCTTCTCTTCTCCACCTAGGGATTTTATTTGTGGAAATTGTGCTTGTTAATAGCATTATGTGGAGATAAGATAGCCATTCTTTGGCTTTCTCTCCAGAAGTACAAAGTGTCAAGCAGACAAATGAATAGCTAATTCTTAAGAATAATGTAATCCGGGCAATCAGACAAATCCAGAGATAAAAGAAGACACAAGAGCAAATTGAAAATATCAAAGTAGTTGTATTGTTTGTACTTTTTCTAGCAGTCTGGGGGCTACTCTTTGGAGTGTGGCTCACTACTTTAAATATATAGAATGTCTTCTGAAAATGAAATTGCATGCACATGAATTTTGGGTGAAAATGTCTTTTTTTATGAAAAGCTGATTAAATTGATTCAATTTAGTAATTTAAAACCTTGTTTAAATAGATTTGATTACAATAATGCCTACTTCAGTCATAGCTGCTCTTCATGTAGCAGGCTGACTTCCTTGTGCCCTGGATGGCCTTTGTCTCTTAAGCTTGAAAGTGTTTCCAGTGCGTTCCATGAGAGTCAAGCCCTGGCACATCTACATCTCGGGAGGATCAAGAATCCTTCAAGCTAGTTCCTGCAGCTAGAAAGCTGCACTGAAGACCATGGGGTCTCTGCCTGTCCAAAGGGCATGGTGGCCTTCCACAGCCAGAGTGCCCTACCAAAGCAGAGTTCACAGAGCAGCGCTCCTGCTGGACGACTGTGGGCCTGCACATCTAGAGCTGCGTCGTTTGCATCTTAACTCCCAAGGCGGAGGTGGGGCCCCGGGTTTTTACAGTGGAACTACTAGTCTTGTGGGAAGAGAGAGAACCTAGTTACAAATAGTTACATTTTTGAATGGAAGGCCACATACTGAGTCATGCTAGTTTGACTACTGGATAGCTGGTCCATAGGTAGCCAGGCTAGCAAGTCTTTCTTCAGTTTCAGCAAAGGACTTTCTAAGCTCGGATACTTAGCAATGATGGTACGGCTCATCCAGAGGTTTCAAAAGTCTAGTTTTTGGGTGACATGATATGCCTCCCTTGCCAGTGTGGGGAGGGCATGATTGGGATGTCCCACCTTCCTGTGCATGTGATGGCTGCTTTGGGGAGGTAGGAGAGAGAGGGAAGAGGACAAGGAAGACCTTTCCCAGCCTTCTGAGGAAGCCATCGCTTCCTGGATGGAGTAACAGGACCATGCTTGTCTTGCCTGCCCGTTGGTGGGGATGGGAGAGGGCATCTCCCATGTGCAGGTGTGCCATGCCCTTTAGTGATTGACACATGTATTCGGGGCTGCCCCATCCAGGGGACTGTAGGATAAGAGACTTGCTCACAGTCTCCTTGCCTCTGACAATCCACCCTCACTAGTGGATTGACCCATTCTGGTTGTAACAGGCTAAGGACAAATTCAGAGTCTCACTGGGGATCGTGTTTCACTCAGCCCACCCTCCTGCTGCTGACTGGGGCCAGGCTTGGAGTTGGGACCAAAGGGGCAGTAAGTTTTGAATGAAGGAGCATGCTTTGAGTTCTGTTTTAGACTCAAAGGCAATCGTTTTAGTCCCGGGCCAAAAATAGTAGTTATGTATCACCCATAATAACTGACCAACTTTCTCTTACATAAATCTCTGGATTGTAAAAGTGCCACTGTCTAAGAAGAGAAAACATGCTCTCTGCCAGCACAGACTTCCCAAGATAATAAACAGCCCTTCTAGACTTTGTAAAGCCAGGGAGATATTGATAATTGCAAGAAAAGAGCTACAAATAAAAACGTTACTATTGTAACTCAAGAAAAGAGGGCCAATTTGAGGTGGATTGTTAGTCCTGACATAGAACATTTTATCCGTTCATTCTGGAACCACTCACCAACACCAGCAGGTCAGCCTCTGTTCTGAGCCAGCGTAGCTGTGCCCACTGTGCCATTTTGCCTCTGAGGAGAATGAAGCTCAACAGAAGAGACATGACCTACCCAAGGACTGACACCCAGGAAGTGGCCGGACTCCAAGCACTTGACAGGCCAGGTGCACCCTTCTCTCTCCACTCTCTGGTGGATGCAGTGGAACACAGTCGAGCAAAAGGCAGTCATTAGCCGTGCACAATTTAACTGGCAATTTTATACTCATCTCTTCACTGAATTTAAAGGGATGTTCACCCTTACTTACTGTAATCAAAATAGTAATGGTATTTTTATCAGGGACAATGAGAAGCCCCACACCACAGAAGTCTCTTTAAACCAGCCCTGGTCTTCCTTCCCCTGGACCAGCAAGTAGGTATGGGGAAGCCGTGGATACGCCTGTCTCTCTGATGCTGAGTTTAGGGATTGTTTTATTATATTTTCATCTCAGCAGCACTCATCAGTAGAGAAGATGGAACAGGACATGGGCTGGATGGGAGGAAATACTGCCCTCCTTACAACAGAGAATGACAAGGCCTCAGCTACTTGGGTCTATCTGTTTTGATATCTATTTGATATGGATACCTTCCTCAAGAGCTGTGAGCTACTGTCTGATTTCTCTGTGATAGAGGTTGGTGTATTTGGTTTTATGACTTGCATAGACTTCTTGTCTGCAGAAATTGCATGTGAAGGAATGATTCTTAATGGAATCGGTACAAGGGCCTTCCTAAAAGATGCTTGTCACTGCCCCTAGACTCACTAAAATCAGAGCTGCACTCAATGTGAGACTAGTCATGTCCCAGCCATAAAGATGCATACAATGTCAACATTTTGCCTTAAAGAAGGTTATTACTGCCCATCTTTAACCCACAACCAGTTTTTAAATTTTTATTTTATTTTATGTGCATTGGTGTTTTGCCAGCATGTGTATCTGTATGAGGATGTCAGATCTCCCGGAACTAGTTACAGAAAGTTGTGAGCTGCCATATGGGTGCCGGGAATTGAACCTGGGTCCTCTGAAAGAACAGCCAGTGCTCTTAACTGCTGAGGATCTCTGCAGCCCACAACCAGTTTTTGTTTGGTTGGTTCATGGATTCTGTCACAAATTATTGCAGACTTGGTGACTTGAAACAACAGATATACCCCTGGCGGCTTTAGAGATCAGAAGTTTAGCATTAAGGTTGTCTGCAGGCTCGTGCTACCTCCAGAGGCTGGGGAGAATCCATTCTCCCCTTCTTCCTGGTAGCTTCAGGTGTCCTTGGCTTGAGGCCTATCCTGTTGTCTCTCTTCTGTCTTCATATCACCTCCTCTGCTGTGTACATTTGTGTCATCTCATGGGCTGTATCTTTCAACAAATGCTAGCCCGGTGGGAGCCAAGCTATATGCTTAACTAGGCAGCATCTCCATTTTGCATGGAGCTTGTGTTGGGTGGGAATCCTCCTTACACATTTCCTTTCTTCTGGATGCTAGAAGATCTGGTTTCCTGTCAACAGCCAGGTAGGATCAGCTTAGGGCCAGAGGAAAAATAGATCTGAGGGTTGGACCATGCTCCTGGGATGGGTCCTAGCTCAGATGATGTCCTGAGCATGGCATGAGGGAAACTCTCTGATAGTTGGTCATCTGGATGGACAGATGTTTGGCAGTGGAATCTCTGGCTGAGCACCTCATGGAGCTAAGAGCAAGCTATAGGCATGCAGCTAATGTAAAGAGAGCCTAGCCTCCTACTGAATACGAGAAGGCCCAGGGTAGAAGCTTGAGCCTAAAGAGTAACAGGAACCCCAGTCCAGGGTCATGGTCATAACACTGATGTCATTTTGAGTGTCCTTGGCCTAGATCCTTATCCTCTGGTCTCCTGGGAGGGGGTCACCAGCAGAGCTGGTAAACAAGCTGTGCAGATTGGGGGGTGAGCGGCAGGTGATGGCACCATCCCTGACACCATCCCACGTGTAGACCTGTTACAGTGAAAAGCAGGTTTATCTCTTTAAACATGTGCTTGTGTATAGATTTTTGAGTCAGTTTTGGCTGTAATTTTAACTTGCTGAAATACCTTGAAATCTCTATTTTTTTCTAACTAACTGGCCCCCCCCCCTTTTACTGTGTATTTGTTATTTATTACTTCTTTAAAAACAGCTTGATGAAAATGTTGACTGAGGAACACTGCAAAACCCTGTCCCAAGAGCATGCTCTCCAGGGATGTTGGTGCCCTCAGGTGGAACCATTTCTTCTCTCCACAGCCCACCCGGCGAAATCCTCACTGGTCCAGGGTTTCCCTGTGAGTGGCTGTCTAGTACTGTGCTGTACCCAGAGTCTAGTAGTCATGTGACAGTGCCCTGACCTGAGTCTGAGAAAAAGGTTCTTGGTTAGCCACTGTGCTGAAAGGTCCTTCATTGGTGTCTGTGGTTTTAAATTCTGAGCCTATTTCCTGTCACATAATTAGTGTTTCCGTTGCTTTGACAAAAACACCCTGACTGAAACAAGTTCGGGAGGAAATGGCTTTTTTGGCCGACACTTCCACATCACTATTCATCATCGAAGGAAGTAAGGACAGGAACTCAAACAGGGCAGGACCTGGAGGAAGAGCTGATGCAGAATGCCATGGAGGGGTGCTGCTTACTGGCTTGCTCCTTGTGATTTTCCCAACCTTTCTTACAGAACATAGGTTCACCAATCCAGGGATGACACCAAACACAATTGGCTGGGCCCTCCCCCACCAATCACTAAGAAAATACCTGAAGCCAGATCTTAAGGAGGCATTTTCTCAGTTGAGGTTCTCTCAGATGTAGAGTCAAGTTGACAGAAAACTGCCCAGCACAGGTAGTGAGTGTTTTGTTTTTTTAAAGGAGGGGCAGGAATTCTGTGCTCAGATGTAGTAAGCTCTGTGTGTGTGTGTGTCACACACACTTGTGGAAAGCTAGATGACAGCCTCAGATGTCACCCCCAGAGCTGTCACCTCCTTTGAGATAAGGCCTCTCACTGGTCTGGGGTGAATGACCAGAAAGCTCCAGGGATTGGAATCCTCCTGTTTCTGCCTCCCTGCTGCTGGGATTACACGTTTGTGTTAACACATCTGCCATTGGTATGTGGGTACTGGAGGTCCAACTCGGGTCTTCATGCTTGCAAGACAAGCACTTTACCAATGGCCCCCTCAACCCCCGGCTCCCAGTCTCTCTTTAAGGGCTCACCTCTGCTAAAGGCTGGTCCTCCAGGTCCGTGCGTTCTATAGAGAGCTCATAGCCGTTGAGTATGGCTACTGCTCAGATGGTGTAGGCGTGCCACTCAGTGGTGAGTATAGTCAGAGTGTAAAGGGAAGGAAATGCGGGTCCCTGTGTGCGGTCCTGTCGACAGGAATGAGTCAAGAGTTTGTCAGTTTACACCGCCCCTCCAGGTGAGGACTGAAAAGACTGAGATTGCCTCAGCGTTGCACGTGGGGTGTACCACGTGGCAGAAAGGGCACAGCGATCGAGGGTCCTGAGCAAGTCCTGACCTCAGCGCTGACAAAACATGCAGTGCTATCAGAAAACCATAGATGCCATGCTGTGTGTCCAAAGGCCAGGTTTTCATACCACAGCACCTGAAGCAGGGGAGCCCCAAGTGGGAGCTGGGTCGTGACTGGCCTTTCCCTGTCACTGGGCCGAGTTGGCCAAGCATTGGCTTACTTCCCAGCTTTACTGGGTAGGAGATTTATACAGCAGGCCAGAGGAAGCCTTCCTTCCTCTCTGCCTGGCTTTCTTCTGTAGTTCTCTGTCAGGATTCAGTGTTATATTAATTTAAAACAAGCAAAGAGACTCTTTGTCTGGGGGTGATTTTGTCCATCTTTAGAAGAATATTTTTAAAAGTAGGCCTTCTAGACCAGAGAAAAGAATAATTTAAAATGTTAATGAAGAAGCACCTTTTCCCATTATGAAAGAGCTGGACGTGCATTCAGCTGCTGCTTATGGAAAAAAGAAAAAGCAAATTTGATCGTGGGAAAACAGTGGAATAGCCCTCAGATATGCAGGTGACATAGCAGTTGTGGTAGTGGCCCACTTTGAGCTGTGAGTCTGGGAGGCCATGAGTCAACTATCAGAGCCCAGCCACTGCTGGAGCAAGCCCAGGATGCTCACTGGAGCAAACCCAGGATGCTCACTGATCAGAGCCCATCACCTGCTGGAGCAAGACCAGGATGCTCACTGGAGTTCCAAATATTTGGATTTCATTAGTTTTGACTACTAGCCAATGTAGTATCTTTTGCCTGTCTCTTTTTTTTGTAGTGACGAAGAGGTGATGATCGGGGTCTATTTTTATAGATTTTACTATATCAGAGTAAGATTGTTTAGAGGAAAAAAATAAAAAGCTTGGGAAATGATGACTTCAAACCGACAGAGCAAATGTGCTGTTCAGGAAAAAGGACTCATTATCTGTTGGGAATGCAACTTTTCTGATTTGTTGTCTCCATCTGACTCTGGGAGGTAAAATGCAATTCAGTGAGACTCTTACACTTGTTTCCATAAAAGTCTCGGCAGCCATCCTTACCCCTGAACTTTACCCCAGGAGCCCCATTCCTTCCCTATCAGTGCAGGTTTGAGGCAGCTCACAGCCGATTTCTGCTTCCTTTCCTGTCAGCCCGTCTCCTGACTGGGTTGCAGTCAGCAGTGTTGTTCACTAACCTGGAGGAAGCCCCGAGTTCAGGTGCTTCTCCCCACAGCCTTCCCGTATCCCAGTCGGCTACCTCTGCTGGCTTCTCTCCCACAGCCTTCCCGTGTCCCAGTCGGCTACCTCTGTTGGAGTCTTCCTGGTTCACCTGATACTTTGTACTGGTTCTCTTACCCTGTTTCCTGTGGCATTCAGAAAGACCTGCTAGCCCAGCCCTGTGCTCTAACCCACTTGTCTTTGTCTCTAACTGCCAAGCTTTGTAAGTGCTCCCCAGCATAAATGCCCCCCAGCGTCAGCCTTCCCTCACTTCAGTGGGTGCTCCCTAGCATTCGCTCCCAGTATCAGCCTCCCTTCACTTCAGTGGGTGCTCCCCAGCATCCTCCCCTAGCGTCAGCCTTCCCTCACTTCAGTGGGTGCTCCCCAGCATCCCCACACCCCAGTATCAGCCTCCCCTCACTTCAGTGGGTGCTCCCCAGCATCCCCACACCCCAGTATCAGCCTCCCCTCACTTCAGTGGGTCCTCCCCAGCATCCTCCCCTAGCGTCAGCCTCCCCTCACTTCAGTGGGTGCTCCCCAGCATCCTCCCCTAGCGTCAGCCTCCCCTCACCTTTTTGTGATCACCTTTCATGATCTTGTTTCAGTTCGGCATGGTCTCTGTGTCTGATGGAAATAAACTCATTGGAGGAAAATGAACTTGTGCTGCTCTGATTCCTGCTGTTCTACAGGTGCTGTGAACTATTCTGAAGAAGTCACAGACAACCTAGATCTAACAGAATATGTTTCTCTGAAAGTTTTAACTTGGAGTTGAAGATATTTCTCAGTGGTTACAGTACTCTCCTAGTACGTCCAAGGCTTTCAGTCAGTCTCCATGAATAACCAACCTACTGTGAAGTTTTGCTCCTCTCAGTGCCATATTAAGTGATATTCTTATACCATTGACCTTTTTCAAGATTCATCTGTGTACCATGATGAAATTAATTTATCTTACTGCTGTCTCCCATGGTATCCACTTTAAGATGTACCACAGTTTTTAAGTATCTTCTCCTGTCAGTGGGTATCTGGGTCATTTCTGTTTTTATTTTTTTATGTTTGTGCTATTTTCATCAGTGCTGCCGTGAGCATTGAGTGTGCATACTACAGCAGCTTCTCTGTGAGAGATCGCGAGGGTAGAGCTCCTGAGTCAGAGTGTGTGTGCACCCTCCACTCCACTGGATAAAACCAGATTGGTTTCCGAAGTGTGGGTCAACAATTGGCATGCCTATGAGGAAACAGTAACTTTGAAGAGGAGAGAGAAGTCTGGGGAGAAGGTGGAAAGCAGGGTTAGCTAAACATTGGACAGGAAAGGGACACCACTGGGCTGTGGTGAAGTAAGCTTCCTTTTGAAGAGTGGAGTAACCGTGGGATACTGAGGAAGAGTGAGGGGGTTTTAAGTTGTCACCAGGGAAACAGTAGCAAGTGACCTCATGGACAGGAGTCACATTACACTGAGGGAGCAGAGTCCGTCTTGCTTGCAGTGGGCATGCCCAGTCCTCTCCTCACCAGGTTCGAGCTGGCAGCACTTGTAGGCACTGCCTGGGGAGCATGTGCTGCCAGGCTCAGACAGGTCTGTTTCCAGGTCAGATGCATGGTGTCTTGGCCTCTAAGAAAATTTTCACAACAGCCACAGGAGCATGCAAATATTTGTCCAGTTACCTCCGTGCAGTCACAGTGGCCCCTTGTGCCAGCCATGCTCTGTGTCATTCCTATTCGGCACACTTACTTACACATTGCAGTCTCTTCTACTTCCTACCTGTACCTGATGAAAATTCAGAAGTTCCCAGGGGCTCCTCATTCACTTGACCAGAATGAGAAGAAATGTCTATGGCGTGAAGAATAGCAATGGCTCTGAGCTGTGACACAGTCCTTAGTGACTGACTGACCACTCTGAGTTTTAAAGGAGTATGCTTGCTTTTCAAAGAATTCCCGTTCTTCCAAATGTAGACGTGGGGACCGGTAGCTCCTTTGTTGCTGTTTCTGAATTGGAAAGTGGAGCAGTAAACCATTAAAAGCACGTGGTCTCTGGAGGCTGAGAAGGGCAGCTTTTTTTAACTTGTTATTTTTGGACCCTCTTCATTAATAATAACATTTGTCAGATACATTTGATTCCAGGCCAGCGAGATCACTGATGCTGAAACCTTCAAGATAAATATATCGTAGCTTTTCATTATGTGTTGACTAGTAGTATTGCGGGTTAGACACTTTTGAGGGTGATATTTCCAATTTGAGGAACATCCTGTTGTTCTGTAACTAACACTTGTACACTGCCAAAAAGGTGGGAAAGAACCCTAATGTCCCATGCTTGAGTTTGCCTCGTGTAACCAACCTGCAAAGCCCCATGGGGTGCAGGTCAGTCTTGGTTAAAATGTGGAGTGCCCAAATTAATAAGTCAGCCGGACAGCTGTTTAGGTTGCTAAATAAGAAGAAAGTAGGAGAGAAAATCACTTGTGAAATACAAGCTTAATTTTGAAAGCAAAATTCCTATGCGGGAAAAGCCTACAGAAACCACACTGGAATGCTAATAGTTGTCTTTGGGATCTGAGATTATGGGATTTCCCATAATCTTGTTTGTGTTTGCTAATGTGACTATAGAGTTTTATAATAAAATTAATTAGAAGGGTAGGTGTAAGGGAAGTTGATCTGGATTTCAGTTGCTGCTCTCCCACTAACCAGCTGTTTGGCCATGGGTAAACATTTTTGCTTGGCACTGGCGCCTCAGGAACTAAAAAGATGTGTCATCTTCCCCATTCACAAGGCTGTTGTCAGTTGGCCTGCCAGAGCCCCCTCTCTCCACTCTGGGTCCCAGTTTCCCCTTCCCTGGTGATACTAGCCTCACCCAGTCCACACCCAGAAGCTATGAATGATGTCCTTCTGTCTGGTTTCTATTCTGTCCTGTTGTGGCATGGCTCTGATTACGCCCTCTTGGGACTTCACTGACAACTGATGATAATTTTAGAGAAATGATTGATGAGTAGGGAAGACTCCTTGGCTTTCTGTGATGTGGTGGTTTGGATAAGAATGGCCCTCATAGGCTCATGTATTTGGATGCATAGTCATGAAGAGGGCACTGTATGAAAGGATTAAAGGGATGAGCAGGTGTGGCCTTGCTGGAGGAAGTGGCTCTTGGGGTGTGCTCTGATGTTCCGAAAGCCCACACCAAGCTCAGAGTGTCTTTCTGCCTATGGATCAGGATTTAGCTCTCAGCTACTACTCCATGTCGGGCTGCATGCCACCATGCTCCTTATGATGATAATGATGGACCAAGGCCCTGGAACTGTAAGCAAGCCTCCAATCAAATGTTTTCTTTTATTTATAAGAGTTGCTTTGGTCATGGTGTCTCTTCACAGCAATAGAACAGTGACTAAGACACATCACAAGAGGGGATATTTGAAAAACTGAACTTTCTGAAGCTTGAGGATTTCAACTGTTTTTAATGTGTATTTTGACATACAAATATTTAGTATGTGTATAATGACATTCATATTAATTTGAGGGCATCCATGTTAGCTTCCCTTTCTTTGGTGAGGAAGAAATATGTGTTTGCTAAACAGACTGGTGGCAGTGATGGCTAAGTCTCCAGGGCTGAATGTGAGCCCAGAGGTGGTGCTGCTGAGACCCCCAGGCTGCTGGGAACAGGACCAGAGATCACAGAGATGTAGAGTCTCATGTACCTCAGAGGAAGTTCATTCAGAATACAGAAAGGAAAACCAATTTCTAAACAGTAGTAGCCAGCAATAGCTTGACCAGAAACCCTGGATAATCTTGCCCTAGGTTTCAGGAATATCTTTAGCACCTATCTGTTCTGTAAAACCCATATTCATGTGGGTTCAAGTTATTCTGTATTTAGATCATACTTGGAGCATCTGAGATCTCCCCAGGCTTGTGGACATGTAAACACACAAGCAACAGAAGTACAGTCTTGCTCTTTTTCAGAGAAGCATCTAACTGTCTCCCCTACGTCCACTTCAGAACGGCAGACTCTTCATTTGCTTCTGGCTGACCTGGGGCAAGATACTGGGCATGCTGAGAGTAGAATAAGGGCTATCATCTCTAGGGCCCTCCCATCACAACAGTCCAAAAAAGATGCAGCAATTCCACTGTGTATTTTAATTGCTAGCATCTTGGAATATGTAACTAATTAAAGTCATAAGAGAACAACAACAGTAAGTTTTAGTCACTTCAGGTTCCAGGCTCGTCTATAGGTGGGTTGGTGGGAATAGCACCTTTCTGAGCAAGGCCACATTTCCTCATGGCCCAATACCAGCCCAAGTTAGTATGAGGCAAACCAGGATATAGGGGTGGAATTTCATACAAACCCATCAGTTGGTGCTGTCTCTGGGTGTTTGGATGTAGTGGATTCTAGCAGCCACAGGCAGCCCACCAGGAAGTAAACACGGGCTTGTTTTCTTTGGTCTAATTTCTGAGGGAAAGTGTTGCATTGGCATGCATGATTGCTTGGATTTATCAAGAAATGGATACATAACATCAGCTCACATCCACCAAGCATCTTTCTTCAGGCCATCTCCTGAGTCACCTGATATGCTGCTGTATGTCCCTCTCTTGAACTTCTAGTGTGGGGCACTGTCCCCTGTGGCTTACAGAGACACATATGCCTCAGGCCCACAATGCTCCCTTAGACAGTTGTGATTACTCTTCATCCTTTCTTCCTCCTCTCTAGAGTCTGATGAATGATTAAACCCATCAGATAACAGGAGGATCTCTGTGATACATTTTTACATACTTCCGTCATCTTAATGTAACCGTCTTTCTTTTAAAAGGCTTTGTTAAGTCTAAAATTAGGATTGTAAAACTACCTAAGAGAGACAGGAGGGCTCTCCCACTCTCCGAATTCAGACAGTTTGGTTCTTCTGCTTTACACAAGAAGTAATTAACTGGGTTGGGAGAATATGTTACACTTATTTATAGTATCACAGGCACGTCACGTTTATCATCATTACTGCACACTCCACTTGATTGCATCCTCTCAAGGACTAAAAGGCTGGGACTGTTAAAAGTAGTGCCAGTGGCTGGTTTTGGCCGTCTTTGATCTAGCTGCGAATATAGGTCTTAACAGATCAAGGTTTGGAAAGGTCATTCCTACTAGTTTTTATACAAAGCCTATATTTACAAGGACTTAAATGTGCTTATAAGAGGGGCATGGACTGTGGCCTGAGTGAGGAAGAGTTGCCACCCCTTCATTCCTCGGCACCTGTGGCAGGCAGGAGAGCTGGCCTTGCCCCTCACCAATGGCTGCAGTACTTGAGAGCAGCCTGCACCTTGCCTGGGAAGCACAGTAGAGCTGGCCCCTCGTGCTGTAGGTGTGGGTGAGTCTGGAAGAGCTTGCCCTGTTCCCTGCTGGCTGCTGCATTGGGTGAGCCTGCTGGGCCAGTGCTGGAGAGCTGGCGGGTTGAACAGCTCAGCTACCACTCAGGCCCAGATCCAAGGCTCTGAGTTGGCCCACCCCAACATCTACCCTGTCTATGCACTGCTGGAGCGTGTGAAGGGACCGGTCCTGCAGATCCAAAGTTGCATAACAAAGTGCTCCATGACACAGGTCAACAACAGGATATCTAAGTGGAGTCCCCTCGAGGACCTAGTATTTATAGTGCAGCAGAAGCCGGAGACCTCAAAGTAGATCAGGGACTCATTGCAATGAACATTTCTAAGTCATGCTGTGTGGACAGAAGGATGCATTGTGGGACACACTGTGGCACTACAGCTTCCAGGACAAGAAGAGTTTTGTTGTTGTTGTTTTGTTTGTTTGTTTGTGTTTATAATTTTGGTTTTTTAGTTTTTTAAAAAATGTTTCTCTGTGAGGCAGGTTGCAAGGGTAGGCAGGAAGATGAGTGGGATTGGGGTCCATGATGTGAGATTCACAGAGTCGATGAAAAGTGTTTTAAAAAGCAAGAAGTTGGTTTGAGGCTAACGACTATAGGGTTTTCCTGTGAATAAAGTACACAGGCTTTAGGAAAGGAGGCTTGCAGTATAAAATTTCATGTTCAGGTACCTAGTTCTTTCAGATAGATAAATAGTAGATGACACAAGTTGGAGTTTAATTCCCTGCCAATGTGAGATCTTGTTATGTTATTTCAATACAGGAGCTATAGGAATTATTAGACTACTGATGTTTTATTTTGGGCTCAGTGGAGACTGAGACACTGTATCAGTCCCCGGAAGGATCCACAGATAGTACAGTTAATTAGACCATGGCAAACAATAAAAATGTCTTTTGTTTCTTTGCCACTTTAAAAAAAAAGAGGGGCATACTGGGCATGGTGCTGTATACCTGTGACCTCACCACTGTGGAGGCTGAGCAGAACCTCAGCTTTAAGGCCAGTTCACGCAACGTAGCAGGACCCTATCAAAAACAAAAAGTATGCTTTTTAACATTTTAGTTTTTAAACTTTTTGCCAATTAAATCAATGTCAACCGTCTTTAGGGTTTTATATCTTAACTTTGATACCACAGCAGCCATAGAATTCATCCATAGTTCTTAAATTTGGTGATAGTTGTTTATTATTATTATTATTAATTATTATTATTATTACTGTTATTATTATTATTGGCGGTGGTGGTTGTTTTGGTCTTTGAGACAGGGTTTCTCTGGATCATCTTGGTTGGAATACACTCTGTTGCCACACTGGCCTTGAATTCAGGTATCTGTCTTCTTCTGCCTCCAAGTGCAGGACTAAAGGTGTGCACCACCACGCCTGGCTTAGTGCATTAATCTTAATGTACTCTAGCACAGCAGATTTTTCACGCAAATAAAGAGAAGTGTCCAAGAATAAATGGCATATACTACTTCAAAAAGTAGCTGGGTAGTCTGAATGCCTATTCAAGAGCAGAAGACAGAAGTCCACTCTAGAAAGGCGAGATGTACAGATCCGTGCCGAGCACCTCATCACTTCTTCTCTCAGAAGTCTGCTTGCCTACAGATCAGACACTTGCACCCCGTTATCTTTATAATGTTTCAATAAGACAGAAACAGATTCTTTCCCACTACCACTGATCTCCAGGCTACTCCATTGCAGCCTCAGTCATATAGACAGTCATAGACATCTTCCTCTGCTCAGCCTCTGGGACACTCCCTTTGGGCAGGCATGACTGCCGTGTGCTCCTTTGACAGCTGTGCCGTCTTTATCGCAATGCTACTTTGATACAGGCCTTCAACTTCTGTCTTAATCTGTCCCAGTCTCCTGTACCTGCCCCCATCCCTAAACAACTCCTGTTCACAGCCTCATCTAGTTATGCACTGCCAGCCGAGTCCTTCCTGTGTGTGGTATCTTGCTTCCCTCCTCCTTGTGATCATTGGTGGGTCTGCTTCTGTCCACAGCAGGTGCAGAACTCTCTCACTTCCCACCAGGAAGTTTCCCCTAGGTTTCCTCCAGGAACTCGCACTACATCTCTCCCTGCACTGCTGACTCAGCACTGCTGACTCATTGCTGGACTGAAAGGGTCTCTAGGCAGATTGCCAGTCTGTGGCCGTGCTTGGGTATCTCACAAATGTCCTTGAGCTCTGCAGGAGATGGTTCCAAGCATCCTTGTCGCTGTGGAGGTCTGTAGTTCTCTTCACTCAGCAGTTATCCTATGCTGTCTGGATCCATTGGAATCTGTACAGTTTCGAAATACTTAGAGATTTGAGAGGGAGCAGTACCAAGAGATTAGAAGAAAGACCCAGGCGGCCCTGCATGGGCAATGTCCTCTCTGTCCTCTCCTGATTCTGCCTGTGAGGAGTAAGTGACCTCCTCTTGGCTAACTAGGGAATACAGATACTTCCGTTTGTTCTCCCTTTTAGCACCCAGCCAGGCACAGGGTCCACCCCTTAACACCTGAGGAAGGAGTTGGGCAGGTACCCACGACTTGTCTGTGTCAGTATTTCACAGACACATGTAGCTGGGAGTAACCTTTGAGATTATCTCCTCTGACTACTTCATTTTGACAGCAGAAAAAGCTATGGTCAGAGTGGGCACATGACCTGTCTGACCTCAGACAGCAGTGACATCAGCAAGCCCTTAGCGTCAGCTTTCAGGCTCCTACTCTCCTCGTTTGCCATAACGCAAATGCACAGGTCACGGCTTCCCAGTCTGACGCTCTGCCCACTGATAACCGATGGCTGCTTAGAAGATTGGGTGGAGGGGCTCACTTCTGCTTTCAGTTGACAGCGACATCTTAGATAGCTTTTGGTATACTTCAGGGTTTTTTTTGTGTATGTAGTTTCTTTTAAAACTAGATTTTGCTATTAGTCCACGAGATAAGTCACGCCGGACGTGATCTTGTGTATCAGGTGAGGGGTTGTCGGCTAGTGAGGGATGCAGCTGATATTTTCTAGCCGTTTTCCTGCAGCATCTCATTCTTACAGTGAGTTCTGAAGCACACGGGTCCCTGGAGACGTCTGTGAACTGATGCATTTCCGGTCTTGAGCATTCCTGCCGCATGAAGCATTTGAAGGCTCTGAGAGTTCATACTGAAAGAACACCATCTAATGTATTTGTTTTAGGTGAATACACATGATAGGAAACTTTTCAGTGACGCAGCCATGACATTTCACCTTGCAAAGCTGAAACTGTTCCACCAAGACAGTAACTTCCTCTTCTTCCCATTTCCCAGCCCCTGACAGCAGACATTCTGTTCTCTCTTTGTATTTATTCTGATTCTAAGTACCTCATTTAAGTGTATCTAAGTGTAGTATTTACACACTTCACAGCATGGTGCCTAGGACACACAGAGAGGAAGGGAGAGCCAAAGGTATAATACATTCCTAGTAGCTTGCTTCCTCTCCAAGCAGGCCTAAGTTCCTAAAATTTCTGAAACCTCACAAAACAGTAACACCAGCTGGAGTCTAGGTGGTCAAAACATGATAATACAGTAACTTTTTAAAATATTTGAGAATCCACAGTTGTTTAACATGTTTTATATCCAGGCCTCTGAAATTCACTTGGACACAGAATTATCTTTCCCATGATACATGCAGAATATGGTATCTTGAAAAACCTCAGGAAGCTTAGTTAAAATATATATATATATATATATATATATATATATATATATATATATATATATATATATATATATATATACATACATACATACACATACATACATACACTTATTTCAGAGGTCAGAGCTGGAGGAGAAAGGCTAGGGATCTGGGTCATGATGCTCTTGGCCTGAGTATAAGATCAACATAGTCCCAGAAACTGTGATGAGAGGAGCTCAAAGACAGCACAGCTACCTGTGTCAGGAAAGACCAGGGCTCTGAGCACAGTATGGGGAAGGTGGGCCCCATGGTACTGGTTTTACCTTGCTCTCCACTGGTGACCCCTATCATCTCAGGCCAGGGGAGCGAGAGGCTGAGCCCTCCTGCCTGTGAGAACAGGGCTTGGGTAGCTTGGTGAGGAGGGGCTTTCAGCTTCAGCTCTACTGTTTGCTCATTACCCCAAAGAAGGAAGAATGTTGTCTAGCCAGGTCCCTTGCAGGGCTTGCTGTTGTAACTCCCTCCAATTGCCCTGCTGTGTAAGTCTAAATAGCTGAGGAGTAAATGGGAACACTGTCATTGGGCAGGCCAGTCCTCCCCTGCTTTGTCTTTCACAGACCTCAAGTGTGGCCATGCTTGGTCTTTAGGGTAAGCTCAAGAAGTCCCAGTCTCTGTTGACCTGGCAGCAGGGATGGAAAGACTCAGCACACAGAGTCTAGTGTTGTCAGTTCTCCACACCCTAAAGCAACAGTTGTAGGGACACCCAAGAGAAGACAGACTGCTGTCTCTGTGATAGCCTTATAAAGCTGCATTTGGTGTCGATAAGGATTCGAAAAACTATGATGAGGACCCAGCACCCCAAAGTGTCTTCAAACCAGCGTGCAGTAAGGTCAAGGGGCGCTCAGCTTCCTAACCCACTTGACCAAGAGCAGACGATGATACCTCCCATGGTGGAGAGAGGCCCTTGTAAGTTCTGAGACCCTTAGATGGCAGCTGCCACTTAGCAAAACTATCATTATTTTATGGAGCTTGCTGTTCTGTAAATAAACACTACTGTTTGTTCTCAGACTCCTTTCCTTCAAGTGAGTTCAGAGCTGGCTTACTGCTTTGGCCCCTCCCACCTAGGTTCTCCGTTTCCCAGGATCAGAGATGTACATGGAGGCACCGAGACCCAAATGTAAGGGAAATTCTATGTAGAATCCAGCAAGTTTCTTCCACAAGCCTGTTTTCTCATCTCTGCAGATCCTAAGATGTCCCTTCTAGTGTTATGGCTTTGTGACTTTTACCAAAAATTAAACACAGAATTCAGTTTCTAATTGTAAAGGTGTGCAGATTGGCTGCTATTGGCTGTTCTAGGTATTTGGATTAAATTAGTGAATAAGACCACTTAGCCTGCTTGGGGAAGAGAGGAGAGGCAGGCAGTGATCTCCAAGACATACTGAAGCAGTGTAAAAAGGGGTCTGTTTGACGTGGAAACAAAGTATTCTGGGAAGAGAAAGGGGAATGCCCCAGGCATAAGGGGAGGCTATTAATCTACCTGTGAGGCTTTTAGGAAATCTATTTATTTTAGATTCAGAGTTCTGTTGTTTGGACATAAATGGGTATCAAATGATCCCTTGGAAAGCTTTCTTCTTAAATGATCTAACTTGATAAAGGATTACCTCCAAAGTGTGTGTGTATGTGTGTGTTCTCAACATGTGCCCACACATGTAGATGAATAAACATATGCACATACATGCATGACTCCACAGCAGAAGCCACAGCTCTTGTCTCTCTTCCAAACCAGTTTGTAAAGTCCAACTAGGGTGCCGTAGTAATGCAGTCCTCCCAGCCTGCCGTTTACAGGAAGGGAACTGAACACAGAGAGATGCTAATGACTCAACAGAGCCAGTGAGTCAGAGGTGGGAACTGGGCCTGGCCTCCAGCCTTGGACTGGCAGTGGCCACCTTCCTGTGCCTTCCCAGTTCCTATTACCACAGTAAAAGCCCAGTTTTCACCTCTCTTCTTTTTTACCTGTGGTCTACTTCCACCCCCATATTTATATGGTTAGTTTTTAAAAAATGGGCAAGACACTCCAACTGTTCTGAATTATTTTATAATGATAGTGAAAAACATTATATAATCTAGAGATAGTTTCAAAACAATAAACTGAGTACTGGCTATCTCAGTGCTGTAGTAGGATACAGAATCTACATAAGCCAAGTCCTCCTTTGTCCCCTCAGTCTTCCCCACACATTCTAACCTTCACATGTGTGTCCCCAAAGCTTTCCTAACCAAGGCTCACATTCCTACCCTTTCTTCCTGATCTACATCACAAAAAGACCAAAATTAGGAAAGATCTTCCCAAAAGGTGGGCGAAGAAAGGCATGAGAATTCACCGAGGCAGCTGCATAGAGACAGCATAGGAGCGAGCATGCAGCGTTCGTTTCCTCACTGCTGCTGATGCTGCTGATGCTCTGTTCTTAGGTTCTCTCCTAAATTACCACATGGAGTGTAATCCGTACAGAAACCTGGTGTGGCGGGTGTTGGCATCTTCCGTTAACTGATGGGAAGGAACCTGACCAGTACTGTGTGATGGAGAAATGCTGAAATGGGAGCCCAGTTCTCTGGCCATCTATCTTCTTTCTGATGCTACCTCTAAATAGCACAAGCCTTCGATACTCTGCACTCCATCAGTTGCCAGATCAAAATTGTAACTATTTGTTGTTAGCACCGAAGCAGTTAGCATACATCTTGGAAGCATAGTAGGTAAGTTAAAGACAAAAACCTACAGGCAACACCTTAGGACATAGAACTTTTGTTTTGTTTGAAAATACAGTCCAAAGAGATCCTAGCAAGCTCCGTGGAGCCCTGTTCCAACAAGTCAGAGGCGATGGGCTCTTTCTGTCCTTTAATACCAACATGGTGCTTGTGGTAGGTCTGGACTGCTAAGGCAATGCCTGCAACAGAGAAAATGACAGGCAGTCCCTCGTCATAAGTATGGGAGGCTAAAGATGGTCTCTGGCAAACATATGGACTCATTTATGATGGGCTCATTGTATGCACTTGCGACTTGATAGAAATAAGATAGGAACAAGAGTTCTCAGATGAAGTGCCAGCAGGGTGCATTTGGTGGCAGCACGGTGGCTGAAAGCTGGTGTTGACTGGGCAGGGAGGTGGTGGGGAAAGAATTCCACATGGGAGAAGGAAGAAAGTCTAGAGAAGAAAATAATTAAACGAAACCCAAAGCACACAGCAAAGGAAACTCAGAGTAATGAATGAAAGCAAGTAAACAAAGAGGCGAGGCAGGGAGATGACCCAGCACAGGACTGAGTGTGAGGTCTGGCACACAGGCAAGAGGGGCATGTTGGGCAGCCATGTTCCCAGTTAAAAAAAATAGGGCAGCCTCTCTGTTCTCTTCAGGGTCGCCTCTGGTTCTCATACAGATCCCACTGGACAGTCCTGCCCTGGGGAAAAGAGAGGAGCCCTTCCAGATGCCTGAGATTGTGATTGCTGTCCCAGGAGAAAGGTCATTTGGAAGTAGGCACACTCATTTATCACCATCCATATTTGTCCCCTAATATGCCATGAAGACCAGAGGGAAGCGTGGTGAGGTCCAGTGGTGAGAGCTCACGGTGATGCCAGCCCAGGGGCTGTCACTAAACACATGTCTTAAATCAAATCTCTTTCCATTTTCCAGCATTTGCAGTGAAGACCTTAAAGACCATATACTTACATGAGAGCCTCAGCTCTTTGTGAAGACGCTATCCTGTTAAAACTGTTTCTGGTTACCGGTGCTATGTGCTTCCCAGTGGCCTATAATGGCACTGTGCGCTTGCTTCCAGGCCCTGAGGCACAGCGAGCAAGCACAAGTGATATGCTGCACTGATTAAAAAAAGCATTCTAATGAAATCATTGGGCGTGTTGTAGTCAGCTACAAGTGGGAAGTTGTTTCCTGAGGAAGTCTGATAAACTGAAAGTTAGCTGGAAGGTTCAGACAATTGTGTATGGGATTTTTCTGCCCCTCCTTATGCTGTCCTTTAAATGTTTTACTAGTTAATTGTGAGTCCCACCCAGACACATATTTTAACAGTTACAACAGCCCCCAGCTGTCTGTTATGTTAGCATGATGTAAGAGCTCAGAGCTTCTGTATATAGAATCCCAAAAAGAAGAGGAGGGGACTTTTTAATTCAGATATTGCATGTGTTTAAAAGGAAGAACACTGTGTAAAAAAGTGTTCCTAAGAAGGGAAGAGGGGGGAGGAACACACTTTTTAATCTGACTTTTTCTTTTCAGTCCCCAGCCTTTAGGACGTCTTAATACTGAGGTAGCACTCAAACATGTTTTGATTTTGCTAGAATGGTTTTTGCCATCATTTAAAAATCATGACATTTCATATTAAAATAATGTAGATTTATGTTCTTTTAAAAAGAGGGTGTTTTGCCATTTTGTAGCCAGTCTCTTGGCTGTCTCCCTGTGAGTGCTTCCTGGGTTCTGTCTCCTTCCTCTGGCCACAGGGGTTGGTTGTCATTCACAAACACACTACAATTAGTTTTGTAATGAACATGGAAGAGACAGACAGTGGCCTGGTATCAGTTGGTCCCGGCTTCCCTTGCTCAAGCTGTCACTTGTCCTGTGGCATGTGATCTTCTGAAGCTCATTTCCCGTGCCATTTCACCCTGCCGCAGTCACAGTGACACAGCCATGCCCCAGACCATAGCGGAGCTGCGGTCCTCACAGTCAGAGAGATGGTGCTCCGTCTGCTGCCACACCCAGCACCAGCCTCTTCTGCTCCTGGTGACTCCGTCCTGTTCTGCTTTGCCACCTCCTCCACTGTTGACATCAACAGTTTTTTTTTTTTATCATTATTCAAGTATTATACCCAAAACTTTTCAAATCTTTAAAAAGTAATATAGCAAATACTTTTTAAAAAACTTTAAGAAAAACCTTTAAAAAAGAAGGTTAATAAGGTAAAAAAATAATAATAATAATAACAAGACAGTCCTTTTTAAAAGGCCCCTTCATGGCTGGAGTGAAGGCTTAGCAGTTAAGGGCACTCGTTGTTCTTGCACAGGACCTAGGTTCAGTTCACAGCACCCACATGGCAGCTGGCCTCTGCCTGTTATTCCAGTTCCAAAGAACCCAGTACCCTCTCCTGGCTTCCATAGGGACCAGGTAGGCACACCGTGCCCAGACACACATGCAGGCAAAATACTCTTACACATAAGATAAATTAAAACCACCTTCCTGCTTCCTTTTCCAGGTTAACCGTGATTAACCCCTGGATACGTTTTCTTCTCTTGATCCTTTCTATGTAAATAGTTTGTTGTTGTTTAACATAGCAGGATCATGTTACGGTACAGCATCCCAGCCCTGGCTGGCATAAATGAATCTCTGCCTTATGTACCTTATGCTGTAGCAGCACTTTCGTGTTGCTATTTCTCAGCACGGCATTTTAGTAATTATACTACTTAGCATGTTGTTGCTTTTAAGGTCACTTGTCTGTTTTTCATAGGACTGTGAGCTGTTTGAAACATGTCTCGCCTGTCTCCTTCTGTCAAAGTACCTGTCAATATATGTTCACTAAGTCAACAAGAAAATGTGGTGTTTTTGCCCCTTCAGTAAGGTCATTCTAATTTAGCTGTGTATATAATATTTATGTAATAATTTAAATCCAAATTTTAATATTCTAAGCTCCATAGTCAACATATTAGTATATTTATTATAAGTTACGTTAACCTGTTTCTCGGGTCCTTTTCTAATGGTTTTGAGTTAGTTTTGCCTTCCTCCTCTTAGGAGGAGCAAGTAGCAGCCCTTAAGTATCTGTCTTCAAAAGAGAACTTTACATGTCACTTGCTCTGGTTGTAAGAAGTACTGGAATCTGGTGGCTTGGTTTTGAATATTTTAAACAAGTTTATGTTTCTGTATCTTTGCCAAAACAGATAATATTTTGTGTGTAGTTCATTCTTCATAAAAGCG
The DNA here is from genome assembly GCF_000001635.26 of Mus musculus. NCBI lineage: Eukaryota > Metazoa > Chordata > Mammalia > Rodentia > Muridae > Mus > Mus musculus. The sequence goes on from NC_000076.6 coordinate 39,419,874, forward strand.
TTATCTGTCTTTAAAGAGGGTGTAAGGGCGCGATGGCTGGATAGGCAGGGCTTCCCATAGAACAGCATCTTTCAGTAGGAAGTCTCTGGGGCTCATGAAGCGAGCCTTGTCACATACAATTTGAGTCTATTTCCATTTAGTGTTCCGCTGCTGTTACTAGCTCTGATTAAAGAGGAAGCCAGTGCAGTCTATCATCTGATAGCTGTGGGATGGCTTCTCGGCCCGTGCCATGCTCATGCAATGGTCCTGGGTTTATGGGCTGGGTGTTTAGAGTGTAAGCTGTTTGTCTTAGAAGTGGATGAGTTTCTTTATCCTGAGGTGAAATGAGACTTTTAAATCATCTCAAAATCTCTCATCACCAGACCCTCTGGAGACGACACCAAGGGTGAGTGTGTGGGAATATTTTAAAATTTTATTCATATATTTGGGAAAGTAGGGAAGGTGGAACTGTTACCAGGACTGGGTAGGAATCATTGATCATGTAATTCCCTACTTGGACAAATTTTGAAAACAAGTAAAGAAGCACAAATTTAATACTAAAGAAACAGGAATCTCTCTCTCTCTCTCTCTCTCTCTCTCTCTCTCTCTCTCTCTCTCTCTCTGTGTGTGTGTGTGTGTGTGTGTGTACATAAGTGAAATCTGCCCTCAGGGTTACAGGATGGTAAAAAGTTCTGTTTACTCTGGTGAAGACCTTAAGAAAGCTGCTCTTTAAAGGTGGGTGGAGAGGAAAGACTTCAGTATCAACAGACAAGAGTTGGAGACTTTGAGTCCAGATGACATGATGTAATAAGACATGTTTAAAGGACAGAAACAGAAAAGAAGCAAAGTGTCTGTGTCCAGGCAGCCGCCTGTATGTAGATATTGGACAGGCGTTTACGAGCTCCTCTGGGAATGGTTACTTTACTTTTCTATAGGATTGTGACTGGCTGGTGGGATGTAGGAGAACTGAGAAGGCAAAAGAGACTTGCCTTGCTCTTGTTTTCTGGGCTTCTGATGAGAACAGGAAGAGAGAGGGGGTGGTTTCAGTAAGAAAGGATCATAGGCAGGCTGGTGACGGGAGTCATTCTAGTTCAAAAGTCCCGCCTGAGGCTGAGAGCAGAAGTTCAGAGGTAGGGAAGTTTATAAGAACATGATTTCTGAAGCTCAGTGAACTTGAGAGCCCGGGTTCGAATGGGGTGTGGTGGGTTGCTATGGTGAAGTCCATGGGGACTGAGTTAGGGAACTCAAAGGAATAGAAAACAGGAAAGTGATACTTGTAAGTCAGACTTGCCCAAGTAACTGCTCCAGTTTGGGGAGAGAACAGAACAGCAACCTGACAGCTTGAGGTCATGTTCTGTGCTATTTATTTGCAGTTTGTTGAGTTTTCTCTCCCTAAGGAAATAACTGTGGCTCACATGTAGACAGTGCTGGGGAAGAAGGCACATGACAGCAGCATCAGAGGGAACTAGTGAGCAGTTCTGCAGCATCAAGGCCCAGAGACGTGTCCCATTGCTGAGGTAGAACCAGATCCCTGAGGCAGCCCACAGCCAGGGCTCCGTGCCAGCAGTCAGAAAATGCGGTTGTTGGGTTCACCAGCATCCTGTAAATGAACAGTACTGACACCAAAGGAGCCTGGTGGCAGAGCCCAGTCGCTTCCAGTGGAAGGTACCTCAGCACTCACGCCTCTGGGGTTATTCTATACTGTATATACAAAAGGAAAGAAAGGAAAGAAAAACAGCAGCTTGTGTTGTATACTCCCAGGAGATCCTAGGCTACAAAGTAAGAGCCTGTCTGAAAAGGAAAGGAAAAAAAAAAAGGATTTATCTCAAGTCATTAAGGCCATAACCAGTTTGATCAGATTAACCCAGCCACTCTTGCACCTCAGGTATATAGAATGGTGTGCATGTTGAGAACATGCTGTAGCTGTCCTCAGAAAGCCCCTTCCTACTGGATTGATGCCGCACCTAGAAGCTGGAGGGAATGTGTAGCCAGCGGGCGTCGGTTTCTTTCAGCCCACCACGTTGCCATCTCTGTGCAGGATTGAAAACATGATGCTTGGGCTCAGTATGGTGAAACCGGTGCTTCAGCTTGGCATGCGTAAATTTCATCACACTTTAGTAATTCAGATAAATGGCACACAGAGCGGGATGCTTGCCAGTTATTGGTCTGTGTTCGCTCTGCCCTTCTCACAGTTGGCTGATTCTTCAGGGCACATGTGCATAGATACAGAGTTTCAGAGGATGGCCTGAGGCTGGTCCAAACTACAGCCCAGCACTGTAGGAACCAGGCTAGTGCCCCAGTGAAGGACACACATTGCTGTCAGTGGAATCTGCAGAGAGACACTTAGCTTTTGTTTATCAGGCAATGCAAGCATTTTCTCTTCGATTGAAAGAGAAGAGTGATCATAAACCATGGGTTCTTAGTACAGGCCGTCTACTTTCAAACTCATCTAGCCTTCAAGAAAAGCAATGCTTCTTTGGTTAAATAAGTTGAGGTCTTTGTGTGTGGAGCTGAGAGATGGAGACCATCAATGGTGAATATACTTGGATAAATACGGAATGCAGGGGATCATCCTTGGCTTGTGATGGTCAGCCAGAGCGTTGAGAAGGCCAGGCTCAGCACAAGGGACAGTGTGTCAAGACTGGTGAAATAGCTGAGCTGTACCTAAGCAGCCCATCTGTGCTTTTAAAATGCATGTGCCTCTGTTCACTCTGTTAGGAGCGTGTCATAGGAGTAACTCACAGATGAGAGGGCTGCAGACACAGAACATACAGAACGTTTGAGAAATCAAGAAGACATTGTCTGAAGTTTGTCCTCTTTGCCAGCCATTTCTTGATGTGATTAGTGGGGACGACACTTAGAGAACAGGGCCACTGACAACCAAGAGGAAGTGTGTGGGCACTGTTTGTTTGTAATCCAAAAAGTACTGAAAAATCGAGAGAGAAAAGTGAAATGACCCAGAACCCATCCCTTGCCCTAGAAATCTGCATCTGTGTATCCAGGCTTACAGCAGTGTTTCCTCATGGGGCTAGAACTCTGTACGTTCGTTTACGACCTATTTTGAACACACTAAGAAAGCACTGTAGATTTCGGGTTGTTGATTATAGTTTTATATCACAATTTTTCATTATTTAAAGAATACTTTATTAGTTTCTGTAATCAAATCCATGGAGACAAGACCTGACATGTTTAATACAGCGCATCACCCCTTTAAAAATGAGGAAAATGAATGTCAGTGTTTCTAGATCAGTATGGCTGCTCATTTATGTGCAATGCCAGCCCAACACAATAAACTGGGATGCTTACCCCGAAGCTGACATCACAGCTAATGTGTCTAAAGCTTCAGGTGATATAGCCGTGGAGATAGTAATATAAAAAGATCATTCATGGCAATGCATCAGGAGCAGCAACAGCTTCACCATTTGAACAAAAATTACAGAAGTATCCAACATACTCCATTAAAAAAGTAAAAGACAATATCTCAGCAAACGGCATAGTTTTGTTACTGTTGTGGTACCAGGAGCCATTTTCTTAAATTGACTTCCCCATCACCTAGGTCCTTATACAAGTAAAATGTTTAAATTCAGTTGTGTAATTGTATCTCAGTAATTTATATATGGTGCTGTTCATTCACAAGATTTACTTTCTTTCTTGTTCCAGCCCTGTAGTTGGCACTGAGTTGCCATGCTGAGATCCGGTAATACAGCAACGAGCTTCTGTAGCAGTGAACGGGAGTTTTTACTGAGAAACCGTGACTTCATAGGATCTATGAAGCACCAGTTTTTTAAGTTTTAATTTTATTTCTCCTAAAGAGAGTTTTTGTGTTGTTGTTACTGCCTTCTGATGGTCAGGTTTGAGTTAAAGATAGGTTGTCCATTACAGTTACTGAATCCTTGCTGTAAGCATGACATATTCATGTTGTCACCACCTTAAATGGAGCTGGGTTTAGCATTGGCAACTTCATGTTTAAGACCATACTTTTAAAAACATAACTAAATCAAAGGCATTTGAGGAATAGCTAATATAAATATTGTAGGTAAATCCAAGTATTTATCTCCATTTCTCTTCCCACTTGGCTAGGTGGTGCTGACATATCTCTACAAATACCAGGAATCCTCTCCTCCAGCCACATGTGCAACTTTTTGAAGCTAGGCAGTTCTGTCAAGAGCAAGGTGCCAAACTCTCTTGACAACTTAAAATAATAAACACCATATGTATTATTTTTAATATAATAGGAAATTTCAGTGATGAGGAATACTCTGAAAATGATAGAATTCTTCACTGAAATTCCACCTGCTGCTTATTACGCAGTCAAATACATTATGCAATAATGTGATTGTTGTCTTTGTTCTTTGGGAAGTGTTCAAACAGTTGACGGACTGGGAGGAGATTGCTGCTGAAGCCAGTCCATAGCTCCCAGTCCATAGCTCCCAGGGGCCTGTGGAGAGGGGACTTGTTGTCTCTGACTGCAGCCTTCCAGGACAGGCACCTCCTCTGTATCTTTCTAGATTTTTCTTTTTCTCTGTCTGTCTCTCTCTCCTTCCTTCCTTCCTTCCTTCCTTCCTTCCTTCCTTCCTTCCTTCCTTCCTTCCTTCTTAAAGCTTTCACTTTGAGACAACCTGGAAAAACCTTACAGGTTCACATGGAAAAGATAGACATGCTAACACAGTGAACATAACAAAAGCTTAGACACCTGCCCGCTAATGCTGAAGCTCAAGTTCTGGAAGTCGGACATGATACAGGGGCTGAAAGAATAAATTGATATTCCTCTCCTTCCTCACCTGCTCCTTCATCAGGATCCACACCAGCTTCCCCATCCTTCTGTAAGGCAGCCTGGTCCTCACAGGCCTCAGAGAACACCCTTCCTCCATGTCCTCACCCACATACCAGTGCACAAAGACAAGCTTGGCATACATCAGATCAAACTTGTGATGTAGGCAAGCCCAGGCCTCCGCAATGCCTGTGGTGTTTCTTGGAATGCACACAGTTCTCTGTACGTTGGCCAGCTCTCCACCAGGTACCACAGAGGGAGGGTGGTAATTAATGCCAGTCTTGAACCCAGCAGGACACCAGTCCACAAACTGGATGCTGTGCACGGTTTTGATGGTGGCAATGGCAGCATTGACATCTTTGGGAACTTTGTCTTATCAGATTTATTTTAAGAGAAGCTCCTTTTTTTCAGAGAAACTATTGGGAAGTCTTTAAAGCATATACACACATACAGTATTCACACAGGTGTACATGTATACACATACATAGACACACAGAGAAACAGCCACACATGGACAGAGTTGGTTTAAAGGCTCATACCAAGTGAGTATTTTTACCTTTCCCTTAGCGGATTCTGAAAGCTTCCAGTGGAAGAGCAGAAGCAGAGCGTCCCCTCTTCACGTTCAGGGTTTCACTCTACTCTCTTCTTGTGGAGAATCTGAGGTCTCATCCGAGGAAGCGGCGGGCGCTCCCACTTGACTTTTATTATTCTCCTCCCCATTTTATGTCTTTTGAGTCTTAACTTAATTCATAAACTCTAAACCTCTTTTATGAAAGTTTACTCAACAGTTAGGTTTTATTGTCCTTTCACTCTGTTGTTGTTGCTTTGGTTCTTTGAGACAGGGTCTTACTGTGTAGCCCTCCCTAGACTGCAGGTCGCTATGTGAATCAGGCTGACTTCTAACTCGGAGATCTGCCCGCCTCTGCCATCTGCATGCTGGAATCAAAGGCATATGTCACCGAGCCTGTCTGTTTTGACCTATTTTTTAAAGTCTTTCCTCAGAATGGTGTTTGAGTGTGTTGTAGGATTCCCTCTTTGTTTTCAGCTCCATAGAGCAAGCATTGCACCTTCTCTTGCAGAACTGATACACTCATGAAAATGGCAGTGGGGCACCCACATGGGCTAGGGTGAGAAATGAGGGCTTACAAGAACTGCTACTAAGATGCCCTGCAGTCTGCTGTAGCTCCTGTCTCACTAGGACACTTTCTTGGCACTTCTGTTATGAGAGCTTAGCAGTAGGTGCTCCATACCCATCCTCATGCTTGTTCACACTTCAGGTAAGACCTCTTTCCCTTTGGGATGCTGGTATCCATGTAAGTTCTTGCGCCGACACAATGAAGGTCCAGGTGACACGAGTTTACATGTGAAGACTCTCATTGGTTCACTGATTTGTCTTAGAAATCCTGTGAGTGAATGGTTATGACTATATCCATTTTATCAAAGACAACTCAGATCTGGAGAGATGAGGCATCTCATTTAAGACTGTAACTTAATTACTCATCTAAATATGGGGTCTGTCTGAGTAGCCTGCATGTTAGCAGTTAATTACCATACTCACTCTGCATCTTTCTTCCAAGCACCTTCTGGTAGGGGCAGAATTGGAAGCCATCAGAAGTGTTTGAGGAACCCTGGGGATCCATTGTACTGGATGGATGTTTCTGTCCATGCGACACAGGCTTGACTCCACTGTCAAGGTTACAGCTCTTAACCCAGTCATTGGCTCATGCAGGGCTTTATACAGTCTTTCAAATCACTACGTTAGGTAATAGGTTATAGGTGATTGCAGATCTGTACGAGGGAAAATACTAAGTCTTAGCTTGAAAATACCAATCCAGCTTTGCAGATTACACGCAGCACATTGCGTTGGTACACTCTTGTAGGCACCTTCTGATTACAGTGAGGAATGCACAGTGAAGTAAATGTTCACTCCTCACAGAGCTGTTTTGGCAGATGGATTGTTTACAGTATCTATCTAATCTCGAGGCACTAATAGTGTGTGAGTAACCTCACTGTGTGTATGAAGGTAATTAATATTCAGTCATTTTCAGTAGGGCCTTTATCAAGGGTGTGATTCCCTCTGCAAAAACACAGCAAGTGTCCAGAATGTCTTTTATGTAAAGAACACAGTATTTTAGAGATGACAATCACATGTTACTTGGAAAACAAGTGGCACACAGCCCTCATGTATGGAGGAAGAAATCGTAGCCTAGGTTGGTTGCATGTAATTAATCCAAGATGCATGAATCCAGTAATAAGAGATTTACCCTTTAACTTCATTCTGTTCATGACCTGATCTTTGACCTTTCAGAAGCTCTGTAGCTATCTACTGCCCTGCCCTCTCCCCTATAAAAACAGAAAAAGGAACAATTCTGGCTCTTTAAAGGGAGTGAAATAATTCTGCTGTGTAAGCATATTTGAGTTTTCAGCCTATCAACTTAAATATTAGTAGCCATTTGCTCTTTCTCTGCCTCGTATTTTTCTACACAGTTCCACAAAATGCACACCAAGCAGATGGCACAGACAAGCACATGGGGTATTTACAGCCAGTACAGTAGAGAAGGCATATGTGCTAAGCTCTCCCTTACCCGTTCCCCAGGAGCCATTAGCACATTCATTTAGATGAAAGAGTCTGGGGTTTTGCCTTGGGCATTTCTGCTCTTCTCCCCTGAAGCATCAGCATCTGCTGCCCCCTCCCAGAGGCCTGGCCCCTTCCCCTCCTGCGACCCAGCCATGCCCTGTTCTCCCTAAGGCCTCTTACACACTCACCGAGACAGTGCTGATTGCAGCTGCTCTGTTTCTCACTTCAACCCATTTAGCTCCAGGCCTGTCTGGCTTCCACATGAGCGGTAGGAAGCTCTTAAGGAAACTGTTCTTGGGCAGGTTCAGTTCCGTGTGGTTCCTTTTATACATTTGAGTGCTCGCTGTCCACACACTAAGGTCCTTGAGCATGATCTCTGGACATCAAAACAAAGATTTCTTCTTTTGAATGCAGTTTCAAAGCCAGCGTTCCTGGTGAGATGGGCTACCTGGAAAGCAGCAGCCGTCAGATGCACCGAACACCAGGCTCCTTCCCGATGTCCACCAAGGGATTCATGAGCATAGTATTCCTTTTCCAAATATTCTCCCTGGACCAACGTTTATTAGTTATAGAAACAGTTTCTAACCAAAACACAGTCATTTCTACTTACTGTTGTTCTCTATCTAAAATTAAGACAGACGACAGACAGACATATACACACAGAGAAAGCTGTAGAAATGGCTCAGTCAGTAGAATGTTCAGCACGCAACCACCACGAGGCCCCATGTCGAGCCTTGCCAGCCTCCTTTGATCCGCTGTTACGTTATTTCATATCACTGGTCATGCTGTGGATTACCCTGTAAGCCCCAGTGGGCTCTTGTCTTAGTCAGAACTTGTTTTCAGTTACCAGAACAGAAGCTCCATCAAGTTACTTCAGGTAAAGAGTTTATTGTTCTTTACAGAATTATCTTGTATATATTTAGTGTATAGTATGTGTGTATATATACAATCTTTACATATAGTATAATTATAAATATATAATATATCCTGTATTATATAATATAAATGTATGTTATATATAAATATAATATAAAATTATATATTATATGTGTCTGTTTTATATATTTACATTATATAGTATATATAATTATATATTTTAATATATTTTATGTTATATATTTATTATATAAGATATAATGTAGTGTATCTCTTATATTATCCTATAATTATATCATTTCCCCTTCCCTTTTCTGCCTTCAAACACCACCTTGTACTCTTTTTTTGTTTTTTAAAGTTCATGTCCCCCTTTTTCATTAATTGTACTTACAAAATGTATATGTGTGTGCATGTGTATATATGTGTATATATGTGTGTACACACACATACATATATTATGTCCTAAACATATATAACATTACTTGGATGCATGTTTTCAGAGCTGGCCACTTAGTATCGGATAACCAACTGGTGTGCTCCTCCCGAGGGAAGGTTCTTGCTCCCATTCTAAGCATTTCTTCTGTTGCCTGTGGTTCGGTGTAGCTGTACATATGAGCATTTTGTCGTCCTTGTTCAGCTCCTGTTTAGGAATTGTTGAGACTTTATGGGTGTAGCTTCTGACATTCCTAGAAGGCACAATCTCATAGCAAACTTCCTGATTCTCTGGCTCCTGCAGTCTTCCTACCCTGATTATGTAATAATTCCAGGAGTGTTTTATAGGTGGCTCCTTTGGGACTGGATTCCACAACTCGGCATTTTGTTTGGTTGTGGTGTTCTATAATGGTCTATGTTGCAAAGAAAAGTTTCTTTGATGTGGGGTAAGGACTATATTCATCTGCAAAGTAGATGATTTCACCTTTATAGTTTATAGCTCTTAAAGGAAGAGATCTCACAGAATTTAGAAACAGAAAATATCACTGAAGAGCCTCCTGGGACCTGGGAAGTCATTAAAACAGAACCACTCTCTGTGGCTGTTTCCACAGCTTCCATAGCCTTTGGGTCTTCTTGTCTGTCTTCTCCATTCTTTGGATCTGCAAAGCAGCTGTAGCCCTGTGGGACCTGGCCCCAATGGATCCCACAGAACCCAAGGATGCATTGTCTGTCAGCTTAGCCAGTATCAGCCTTCAATTCTAGACTCCTTGTAGAGCAATCCGACTGGTTTAACTTTTTCACTGGACACCAGGCCACACCATTTCTAGGATCCTCTCCAACAGAGGACTAGGTCTTAAGTCAGTTCCTGACCTCTATCCAGTCATCTACATGCCCTGCTGCCGAACTGTAGGCAGGAAGACTCCTGGAGGGGGCAAGGACGGGACAGTCACTCAAAATGTGCAGTCTGAGAAGCCATGAACAGAAACCTTACTGTGCCTTTTGTTCTCAAGCAAATCTCTCGGTGGAACTGGATGCCATTAGAATACAGTGTACAGAAGGAAACTTCACTGGTGCTGCTCACTGTTGGCTAGGCTTACATTTGTAGATTTGAACACTGTGCTATGTGAACACCACGCCCACCAGCAAATCAGCTGTTATGTACTACGTTATGCTTAAAGCCTTTGCTTCTGAATATCAGTTTGATGACTTAGATAAAATTAGATATTCCCTGTCATTCTAGCAACTTAGCAAGTCTAAAGAAATCCTCTAGTGGAACCACACATCATAAAAAGTATCCCTCTGTTGTTGTATGTCTAAAACTGAGCCCCTAGAGTTAACAGCTGCTGACTATTTACTCGAAGGTTCAGTGGGTACAGAAGGCATGGCTAGCTGGTTTTGCCACACACATCAGTTACTGCTGGACACAACTTGCTCCCAGTGCCAGACAACTCCTGTTGTTCTTTGGGGAAACCACTTTTCCTTATGCGGGAGCAGTAACTTGTCAGTATATCATGCGGTGATACAGTGAGTAGAAAGCAGTGGGTGCCTTGTGGAGACATTTTTAAAACAAGTAAACAACAGCGCACAGAAGAAGGACCCTAGTTCCCGACTGAGGTCTGCTGGGACTGATACTCAGCACAGTGGGAGTGTACATGAGCTTAAGCATAGAATATTTTGATTCAAACGTCACCTCCTGAGGTACTGAGTAGGCCTGGCAGAGTCCGTGCTTGCTGGGTAGGCTTGAGTTGGGGAAAGGGATATGCAGGCATGCGTGATGTGGGTTGGGCGTCTGTACGCTTGGACTGTTGGAAGACACACTGTGCACTACTGGGTTTACTGTATCCCGAGTTCTCAACTTGGTGGGAACCATAAGCATGCATGGGATGCTCGTTTCAAGAAGTTAGAATTAAGGGCTTTGGGTGTCTTGGGATGGAAGAGAGTTACACAAAAATGTCAGACTTACAGGTCGTGTGGGAGGCGGCTATGGGAAGTGATTCTGCCGATCAGTGCTGTGGAAATAATATACCAGCCTGACATCAAAAGGAGTCACAAACCATGACAGATTGCCTCTGTAATCTGATTCCCCTGATGGCCTTGGGTACTTGCCGTGGAGGCCTGTGTGAATCAGAGGTTTTTGCAAACCTGTCTTCACATTCTAGTGACAGCCAAAGGCCCTCATTAGATCCTTTGCAAGGAGACCTGCCCTTTGCTTCTGTCTTCTTGCTTCGTATTTATGTTCTCTTATCATCTTACCTGTAATATAAATCCTTGGACCTTAATGTTCAATCATTTACCGCAGGTATCTTTTATGTTATACATGAGACAGGACTCAGGTTACAATGCAGTTTGCTAAAACAGTATTGCTCTCTTTGAGCTAGTAGTAGTAGCTGCCCGGAAGAGCTACTACCTTCAATGAAAGAATTATTTCTTTATAAGGCAATAAAATTAGTCATTATTGCCTACTTGGTGGCAATTAGAACTAAAACCCGGGTGTTTCTGACTCACGGCTGTATGTATCAGTGTTTCTCAAACTTGAGTCACTTGTATACCACATCTGCTACCTCACTAGTAGTCTCTCAGATTCATCCTTTCTATTAGAAGCCATTTTAAAAGTGAAATTTCATGATCGCCTTACATAGAAAACCAGTATTATTTAAGATAAATTGAAGTCCATCCTTGAAAATAAGAGACATCATGGAAATGAGAGAAGACCTGTGCCAATGACTGTGCATCTCTGATGAAGGAAGGGTCATTGGGTGTGACACAGGAGTACTACAGGCATGATGGCTGCAGGCATGACAGCAGCATCCAGACAGCTTGAAAGGGAAGGAAGCTCTTATGTTGTGGTCATAGGTTATTTAGGGCCACCTGTCATGTCTGTGCTCAGAAATTACCTCGCTGTCCCTAGAACCACACACTGTCCGTCCCCTGTGCCACTATGCAGCAGCTCCTGGCTGACAGGGAACACAGGAGCCTGGCCTCTTTCCTCTTTGCCAGAAGAGATACACACAAGGATATTTGAAAAGCACTCACTGGGTAACCCTTCAGCTGGGAATGTCAGCCAACCATGCTGCTTCCTGGGAACTCTAGCTCAGCTGAAAGGTGGGATGGCTCTGCCCCTTAGACCATTTATACCTAGAAGACACTGTGCCTTTGTGTGCTAAGATGAATCTGACTGGAAAGCCACACACATGGAAAAGGAGAAAGGGGATGAAAGGGGGGAGGGGAAGGAGAGGGAGGAGAAGGAAGCGGAGAGGAGAGGACACCTGCTCTAGGCTCCAGAGTGAGGCTTGACCTAAGCACCGTGGTTCCTTCCACTTAAAGACACAGGTTCCTTCGCCTTCAGTGGTTTTGGGTTTACTTCTTTTAGAAGAAATGGAGTTTAGCGTAAAATACATGGAGATTGTCCTTATGTGACTAAAGTAAAATAGTGTTTCTTTCATGGAATTAAGTACCTTTAGATATTTGAGATGTAAGAAATACATTTGCAAATGTATTCTTAAAACATGCTTGGGCTGGTGAGATGACTCAGTGGGTAAGAGCACCCGACTGCTCTTCCGAAGGTCAGGAGTTCAAATCCCAGCAACCACATGGCGGCTCACAACCATCCATAACGAGATCTGACTCCCTCTTCTGGAGTGTCTGAGGACAGCTACAGTGAACTTACATATAATAAATAAATAAATAAATCTTAAAAAAAAAACAAAAACAAAAAAACATGCTTGCCAGAACAAAGCCGTATTTTGGCAAAACTGTTAACAGAACTCGGCAGTTACCTGTAGCATCAGGTACTCTCAAGAGTGGGCATGAGATGCCGTCTCCTACTGATGCCAAGCGTTTGGCATGCCCTGGTATTTTCCCACAGGCATCGTCCTCACACTTCCCTACCCCCCAGACACTCTGCCCTCTCCCTCTCGCCTATGCCTCAGCAATCTGATTTCTATGAGCAGCTTTAGTTCTTTCACCTCTGGCTTGTGGTTGGGTTTAGCACCTAGATACTGGAAGGAGGGATGGACGGGGAAGTGGGAGTATTGACACCTCTGGGGGTCTCTCTTGACTGGCAGTGGCCTTAGAAGAGCAGGGACAGTTCTCATTGGGAACCCTCCCTACCACCTTTTTATGCCTTCCTGTCCCAGCTCAAGTGTCTGTTCTCTCTGGCTCTTTCAGGCCTTGGAATGTAATAGAGTCTGCATTGACAGGCTTCCTGCTGGACCACAGTAGGCCTTGTGGCTTTGCTGTGCTTTCTTGCTTATGCTGACCGACGGGGTACACCTGTACTGTTGCTGCACTGCCTTCACAAGACAAAGGTCCGCTTGCGTCAGAGGGACTCTAAACCTCTGTAGAGGACTCTGACCTCAACCATAGTGCACTCCTTCTCAGTAGATTTTCAAATTACAAATGATAAACCTAAAGGACGTCGGGTCTTGGGGGAGGGGCAGCTGTCATGCCAGCCGAGCCTGAGCTAGGGAAGCCGCTTCTGGTTGTACATCAAAATTACCAGAGAGATCAGGGAGAGGCGGGGAAAGGGAAAGGGACTAATTCGGGGAGTGAGAGAGATTGATTAGAAATAGAGGGGTGAGTGTTCTTTGACCTCCCTACAAACCACAGCAAGGACCGGCTTCCTCTGGCTCCCTGCCTAAGAGTTTGAGACTTTTCTTGTCATGTAGGACAAAGCTCAGCATTGGTGATGGCCTTCTTACCATCGTCTGCTAAGTCAGGCAACTCGTGGAGGTTCCCTAAGTGTGCCCCAAGATACAAAATGCAATTACCTACATAATGGACACAGCTTTATTGCAGAAAGTATATAAAGAAGCCCTCTGTTAGAATGGATCTCTTCAGTAGAGCCCTTGTTATAAGCCCATGAAGTGCTCAGTCTGTGTCTACCAAGGGCATGGCTAGAGAAGGCAGTGGCCTTGTGCTGACCCCAGGAGGAGAAGCTGAAACTGGGTGCCCGAGTGGAACAGATGGACAAGCTGGAGACAGCACTGGTGCCCAAAAGACATGAGTTAGGCTTCAGCCTGCTTAGATAAGTTTCCCCTTCAGTTGTTGAGAGGATTAAATGTAAAATTCTTGGAGCATATGACATCTTCAGAGTGTCACTCCCTGTCCTCCAGCCCTCCCCTCCCCTCCCCAGTCAGAGCCTTGTTGCCATCTTAAACACTTCACATCCAAATCTCAGGACAAGAACGTAAATGTCATTGGCAGGTGTTGATTCGGTGGGGCAGACCCAAGTGCCCCAGCTCCTTAAATGGGTCTGCAAACTCAGCTTAGTAGTGACAAACTCTGTCCTCAGTCACGGTGGACCAGGACTTGTGGCATTTCTATCTTCCCAGCAGCTTGACGGCTACTAAGAGCCAATTGCTAAAGAAGGGTATTAAATGCTTTTCCTATTTTGCAATGTAATGCTGACTTTAAGTCTCTTCCCTTGGGACTTTGGTGGAGTCCTTTGGCTAGTGGGTGGCTGTCCGAGTTTGCTTTCTGTTGCTGTAATGAGCACCATGACAAAAAGCAACCTGGGAGTAAAGGGTTTGTGTCACCTTACACCTTACAGTATAGCATGACGCGAAGACAGGCAAGGGGCCCACACAGAGGCTGCGGAGGAGTGCTGCAGACTGGCTTTGCTTCATCACTCGCTCAGCCCACTCTCGTATGCAGTCCATCTCGGGATGACTCCACCCAGTAAGCTGGGCCCTGCCATATCAATCAGTAATCAAGAAAATCCCTATAACCCAGTATAATGGAGGCATTTTCTGTTGAGGCTCCTTCCCAGATGACCCTAGTTAGTGTCACATTAACAAGAAACAAACTAGTATATTTGTAGATATTAGGGAAAAGGGTCATCTTTGATGGGAGGTAGTGGAGACAGGTTCTTCTAGGGGGTGGAGCTGGACTTAAAACACCTGACCCTGTAGGACATGCTGTAGTGTCGAAGGCACTTCCACTGCTTAGCTTTCTGTCCCGTCGAGACTTGCTGGCTTTGGAGAGCCTGAGGTGGCTTTCAAGGGTTCCTGGAATGGTTTGTTGTTTGTTTGTTTGATTGATTGATTGATTGATTGATTGATTGATTTACCACAGTACCTGGAATCACTGGAATGCACAGTTGTTCTCTGTGGCTCCAAGTAGCCCAAGCAAGAGTGTGGCTCCAAGTAGCCCAAGCAAGAGTGGGCAGTGGGGCCTTGAGTTGTGCACAGTCTGGATTAGATGTTAAGAGTCCCTCCGACTTGCACTGGAGTCTTAGAGTGCAGCCATATACTGGGGCAGTGGGAGACCAGTTTATAAGTCAGTAGAAACTTCTTACTTAGTCTAAGCCTCCGTGTGTGTGTGTGTGTGTGTGTGTGTGTGTGTGTGTGTGTGTTTTCCATCCCCTAAAGTGCTGTTGTGAACTCGGGAAAGAAAGGAAGCTGTTAGAAAAGCAGAACTGTAGAAGAATCTAGAGAGCCAACCCATGAGCAGCGCCAGCCCCCTCTTCTCTTGCCCCCGCCCCAGCTTTCCTTTCACACAGCCTACATTTGTTTTTCCACTTAAGTATTTAGAAGGTTTGTAATCCGATCATTTAAATTTGTGGTTATAAATGACCTTTTCTTTAGGAAAAAAAAAAAAAGAGGCAGTTGGTTCAGAGAGGGTGGCTGAGTCATTCAGCAGTGAGTGACACTGTGAGTTGACTCACAGTGGGCACCAGGGTAAGGGGCTGTGGCTGAAAGGGTGGCGGTAGACATCTGGATGGAAAAGGGTTAAGCAGACACTGCAGACCCTTGTTCCTCAGGCTCAGAAGGTGAGCCAGTGCTGGTCTAAGTGTAGGTAAAGACCAGTGGGTGGAGCAGCCTACCAGCAGCAGCAGCAGCAGCAGCAGCAGCAGCGTGAGTCACGTGTGGATTGCCAGATGCAGCAGAAGCATAAGGATGCCCAGTTGAGTTTGGATTTGAGATGCACAGTGAAGCTGGGTAATCAGGGCACACACCTTTAATTCCAGCACCTGGGAGGCAGAGGCAGTCTGGTCCAGGGCTACACAGAGAAAAACCCCGTCTTGAAAAACAAAAAGAGAAACCAAGTATTGGACTGTAATTCTTACCATAGCTTATCAGTACATCCAGCTAATAACTGTGGCTTACATAACATCAGGGACTATCAGAGATACGCATTGAATCATTTTGAATATAATTTTGTCCCAAACTGTGCATCTGAATTCGAGTTTGGCCTCATGTTCTGATTTTACTCAGTGATATTTCTGCTTGGCTGTGCCCCTAACATTTGGACAGCTCTGTGACACTTTCACAGAGTAATGACAAGGCCGGGAGGAAGGGATTGTGGTTGAGAGCCTCTTAGTTGGTGGGAAAATTAATGTTCCAAGCTTTCCCCACGGAGAAGACACTGTACGACCAAACTGCTGGCTTTGTCACAGGTGCTGTCTCAGTTGGCAGAAGGTCCTCAGAGGCCTCCTCAGATGAACGCGGCCTGACAAATTCCTGGAGGTTCTTCTACTTAGGATGAAGGCCGAGAGCCAGCTTGCCTACTACTCTCTTGTTTTTATAAGGGAACTGAGGACTCCTGAAGCAGTGCTAAGGAAACCTCAGATGGAGGCCGCTGAGGTCTTTCAGTGCTGTGACTGGATTCTTAGTGACTCTCAACTGTCCGTACAGTCAGGCAGCAGAGCTGCTTTGTGGACACAGCCCTGATTTTTGTTACTGTTAAGTTCTGCATAGGTAGCCCTTTGTTGCCAGTTAACAAAGACTGGGCACCAGATAGTTACAGGGATGTCACTCATGACAGTGGGTGTAGTATGAGACATGTCGTGTGTTTCCCGAGCATAGATACTCAGTAGCAGGAAAGTGAAACTTCAGAGTGTGTGTGTGGCCCCTTTCTGGGTTCTCTATTTTGGGGTCTGTGATGTAACTTCTTGGGCTTTTAATTTCTCAGAAATGAAATGTTCTTATAAAGTTTATTTAGTTTACACTAGCAGCTTTTGAAACAAACTAATTTGAAGATGAGGAGACACCAATGAAATCAGTAGAAGTCAGTAACTGTATCCACTGCAGTATTCCTTCAGGGACTTGGCATAAGCTGATCCTTCTCTGTACTCTCTTTATGTAGTTTATCCCACTCCTACCTTGGTAGGTATTTTCTGGTATTTCTTTGGAAAGTAAATATCCAATATCAATATAGTAGTGTTCTTTATGTATGCATCTGTCTTCCTTGGATCTGCCTTTAGGTAATTCTGCATTTAGACTTGTTACTTCAGAAATTAAATTATCCTAGGCAAGTTGTTCAGTATCTTGCATTGCCCTTCATCTCTGGGGTTTGTTCACACCTCTGCCAGGAGTCAATGTTACACATTACTTCCCTCCTGATAGCATTTCTCAACCTGTGGGTTCCAACCCCCCCACAGGGATCACATCATATCCTGCATATCAGACATATCAATATTTACATTACAGTTCATAACAGTAGCAAAATTACAGTTGGAAGTAGCAATGAAAATAATGTTATGGTTGGGGTTTGCCACAACATGAGGGACTGTATTAGGGTCACAGCATTAGGAAAGTTGAGAAACACTGTTCCATGACCTTAATAGCACGAGACTCCCCTTGCCAGGTTGGAGAAGATGAAGCAGATTATGACTAAAAAGCTGAGTATGTGATGGAGGAGACTGGCTGAGATCCCAAAGGTTTGACAGGTCATAATCCTTGTTTACAGATACTCTCAATAGACCCCAGATAACACAGATAATTCAATGGCTACTTTTATAGGTACCAAATAATATAATCACCTGAACTAGAAAAGTTGAAAATTATGAGTTGTGTAAAAAGATTGCTCAAAGAAATGAGGCAGTACCATACACTCAAACAGCCTGTTGGAAGCAGGTGTTCTGAAGTTTGGAGACAGGGGATTGATTCTGGGAACAGGTTTACTGGAGAGAGAGATGAGAAAGCAGCAGTGGGAATTCTGTCTTGTTTTAGAAGAATTTCATCTGAATTCTGGTCATCTGGTATCAGACTGCCATTTCCTATCAAGCAAAAACATACCTGGTGAGAAACCTAAGAGTTTTACATACTTTCTTCAAAGCTAGCTGCAAGTCCATCTTGGTAAATAGTAATTAAGGATTCTTCCTCAGTTGGTTAATGGTACCCATTGAGTTTTATCTGCCAAGTGGGCTGCAAACATTTTAAACTGTGAGATGTGTTGAATGTTTGCCTGGCTCTTCCTTGTCACCTACACAGTATAACCTGAGCTTCCCCTAGGGCCCAGCAGATTCAGGTTAGATGATGACAACCAAACATGTGGCTGCTCTCAGGAAGGCTGTCTCCAGAACACTCCAATTCCAAACTGAGAGAAGCTGACATTGTCAGGCAGTGCCCAAGCCAGGCTGGGCTTGTATCACAGTCTCAGACACACTGCTTTTGTAATTGGCTCAGTTTTTTGGTGTTTTTTTTTTTTTTCCAGTCATTCTGGAGCACTGGAGACACTCCTGACTGACTGATGTATTCCCAGGAACCTTTGTGGCTGGCGTGGAAGATGTGTTGAATTTTTATTCAGACATCTCCTCAGACAGCATGTTCCTGTCCGTGAATACTGTTCAGCTGAACTACACTCTATAAGAATTATCATTTGTTCTGCTACAGGATGATAAAGGCAAATATTATAGAAAAAAGGGGAACTCCCTTGAAAAGCCAGCTAACCCAATGTAAAAGGCACACACTGTATGGAGTCCTATGTTGATTATGGTGGAAACCATTTACATTAAGATACCTAACTGCAAGACACCCCAAAGGTAAGGTGTCTGTACGCTTACAGTGGGAGTCACCAGTAAGCCTAAAGTCAAGGTTTTGCTCCCTTGAGGACCAGGGTGGGGGTGGGGTGTGTTGGGTTTCAGGTGCTGCCTGGCCTCCCACACTACAGGCCAGTTTTCCAGATCTCACCTGATAACTAACCATGCTCTCACTTTATGCGGGATTTTATTATTTATTGGCAGAGGTCTTTCTTCGTTTTCTTTTTACTGTCTGTGAGGCGTTAGAAGTATAAGGCAAGAGCTGTGAAACAGTGAAAACCGAATGGAGGAGATGGCAAGGTTAGATGTGATCAGGTCTCTCTTTAAGCCATGCAGATTAGACATTCAACACTTGTGCTGCTCTCTGCTGCATCCTACCCATGATCCTTAGAGGTAACAGTAGTCTGGCCATGAATTAATTCCCCATGAGGAGAGTTGAGAGACCCTCAGGTTGTGTAGGGGAAGTTTAAGAGCTGAGTTTCCAGAAATGCCAGGCAGGTCTGCTGTTGCAAGATGACCTGCTTCTTGGGAATCCTGCCGCATCATTCCTTCTAGCTTACATTTTCATTTCTGCCTTGATGCTTTTGGAAGTCACTGAATGGTATTAGCGTATGCTCTGGGGGAAATGGGACAGTGTGGTGACAGATTTGGAGAACCACAGCTGCAGCGGGTCCGGCTTTGGATGATAGTAAATTCCTCTGCAGGTGTCTCCGCCCCTGCAGCCTTCGCTTCCCTTCACCTGTTGCCCCTTAGGCCTGATGTGTCCCTGCCTCCTGCTGTACTTTCTAAGTGATGCTGAGATCCTGGCTGCAGAGCCCAGCTGGCTGCAGAGCTTGCTCCCGCCTGTCTTTCCTGCCCTTAGCCTCATTTTCAACCCAGCTGGGGTGATGTCTCATTACTTGAAAGGAAATTAAAAAGCATTTTACATTGCTTAATACAGATCACTAATTGAAGCTCCCCTAAACCCAAGGAATTTATTTTCTCATTGATGTGTGCATAACTCCTATTAACATTAATAAAGTTGTTTAGAATCAAAGAGCTGGCAGAAACCCATAACAGAGACCCATTTTGATCCTGCTTCACAAGGCGACTCATACCCACAGGGCATCAACAAGCGTTTTAAAGATAATTTTTACAGCTCTCCTTTTTAAAGTGGAGCAGTTACTGAGTCTATCATAGCATGCTCATCATGCCCTTGAGAGTTGGGCTTGGCTGTCGCCATGGGTGCGCTGACCCCACCCAGGGTACAGATGGCAAGCTCTGTCCATTTTACCTGGTTGCTGTGCCTGCTCATTTGCAGTAGGAGCTGGAGTTCAGGAGGCTCCGAAATAAAGGATGTAGTGGGTGAGGAAGACCAGCAGGCTGGACTCCAAACTCATTGCTGTGTTCACCTGAGCATCCACGGCCAGCACTGACTGGATGGTTGCCAATGTCATGAAACACAACCAGGAGGAGGGGGCTCCAGGGTCTCATTACCTGTGGAACTATCTAAACATTACAGTTCCCAGTCATTACTGTACACAAAGAATCTGAACTTGTGAAAACGGGTACTTTGTAACTAGCAAATATCCTTAGCTTCTACAAAAAATAGAGCACCAGGCGTTAAAGTGGCCTGCGCTGCCAGGGCCTGCATTTGCCCACTTGTGTGCCCACAGTCAGTGAGAGGAATCAGGTCACTGTGTCCCCCTCTACCACGTCCTGCCCAGCCTTTCCCCCCCACCTTGCCTGTAGCAGGGAATTCATTGATTCAGGTGTTCCCACTGATTAGAAAATGAACTTCAGTTTGGGAGATGAACAGGAGCTAGCTGGGAGGTAGAGGCAGGCAGATGTCTTCAGTTGAAGGCCAGCCTGGTCTACATAGTGAACTCCAGGCCAACCAAGGCTACATAGACAGAGTCCCTGTCTGGAAAAAAACAAACAATAAATGTTCCTTGAAAAACAAAACATTCCTTAGAGGTGGAAGAAAAGCTGTGAGTCTCGTTCAGAGATTTCTAAAGTGCTGGTCACAATTGCACCAGTTCCCTGGCTGCCTGGACACACCGAGCTTTGCCCTTAGAATGTGAATGTACTTTCCCCACAACTCTGAGGTCCCTTTCTTTTGTCTGGATAGGGAAGTGGGTATTTCTGGGGTTGTTAATCAGAATATGTGGAAGAAAAGGTCTGTGAACTGTCCCTTTAATCACCCAGCCTCATCTCCAGCTTCATTTCTTAAAGAGTAAACCTAAAATTTCCAGGGCAGGAGACAGCGTTGCCTATCTGTGTGCATGCAGAATCCGTCAAGCCCCGCAGAGGTGAAAACAAGCCCACGGAACTCTGTGCTTACTGCTCACCACAGCACTTCCAACTGGGTCAGAATTATCCTGGTTTTACAAATGAGGCAGCTGGAACCACAGACACGAAGCCAGCCTTTCTGGAGCCACACGGCCAGGCTGGGTCAGAGCCTCATGAGGATTGCTGCCGAGCTCTGCCTTCTGCTGCGTCCTGCTGAGGTCAGGTGCAGAGGGCCAGTGTCAGCCCTGTGGCTCATTTGTTCCCAGAGACCTAGTTTGATCTCTGGTACCTGCCTCACTAGTGCCTGAGCAGGTCTGCCACTCTGTGTGTGTTAAATGGATTATGATTATTCGTCTCATCCTGTTGATGTCCTTGGTCATTGTTGAATCTATTTGGAAACCTCTTTGTTAGAGCTGGCTCAGCAGGCAAAGGCACTTGAGCCACTTCTGGCAACCTGAGTTTGATCCCCAGAGCCCACATGGCAAACTCAAGAACTGACTTCCACAGTTGTCTTCCAACCCACAAGTTGTCTTCTGATCTATACACAAACACACCACGGCACACACATACCACCAAACAGATAGACTACACATACAATGTGTAAATTAATTTTTAAAAATGTAAATAACAGTTTTAGTATTTGACACCTAGGGTGGTGTTGCAGAGGCCTCTATTTGATGACCAAGTTCCTCAGCAAGTTTCGGGTGTTAAAAGATGGAGGCAGAGCTTCTCGTTGATGTAAGCTTATATAGTAACATTTTAAAATGTTCTTGATTTTAAAGTTTTCAGTGTAGGCAGGGTGGTGAGCTATAAAGAAGGTAAAGAAGCTGTTTCTTAGTCACACCAGTATCAAGGTAAGAGTGTTACAATATCAAGGTAACAGTGTTCCAGTGTAGTTATTTCTGTGTGCATGCTTTCATCTTGCTTCTTCCACTTAACATTATAATTTTGTAATGTGGTTAAAGAACTATGATCTTTTCAGTTATGTAAACAGCCGTTCACTACACTCTTACTATGTAGTTAAATATTCTCATAGTTAACGTTGTAAGTAGCATTGTTGTAAAGGCTCTGGCACCAAAGTATTTGTCTCTCTGGTTATTTATTGTTGCAAGAATAGGCTTGAATTAAGTAAAAATATAAACTTTTGATACATAAAAAGATTCTAAATGGGGCTGGAGAGGTGGCTCAGAGGTTAAGAGCACTGGCTACTCTTCCAGAGGTCCTGAGTTCAATTCCCAGCATCCACCTGGTGGCTCATACCATCTATAATGAGATTTGGTGCCCTCTTTTGGCCTGCAGGCATACATGCAGGCAGAACTTTGTGTACATAATAAATAAACCTTTTTAAAAAAGATTCTAAATAAAAACTTAAAAGAAAAACATTTAATTCTTCATAAAGTAAAACTACAGTGAGGAAGTATTCTGTGAGAGACATTTACCTGACACAGGTAGGTCCTAGGATGGATTCTTGGTGCCACAGAAATTAATTTACCAGAAAGTTCTTACCTTCTTCTAATTTATATAACTAATGCAATTTCATTGGCCCATATCCTCAACACACATGAATTTTCCTGTGTGATTATTACTTACATGGTAAAATCCTGTTTCTAAGGAGTTTTTCTTACCCGTGTGATCTGTGATGGCCCATGATGCCAAGATTTCTGCTTTGTTTGCTTTTGTGTCCCTAGCCCTGTGACCAAGATCTGACACAGAGTAGCCACTTGTAGTATGCTGGATGTATGAGTCTGCAGCGTATTTCCTCCCCTTCTTCCTTCCCTCTCCCCCTCTGTTCTCCCTCCTTTCCTCTCTTCCTTTCCTCCTTCCCTACCTCCTCCTCCCTTCCTCCTCTCCCCTCCCCTTCCTCCCTCCTCTGTCCCCATCAGTAGAGACACCTAGACAGGCAATTATGTCCTTACATTAGGAATCATGCAGACAATTTGAAGGAGAGTTGATAATTAGTGGTCAAGAGCTTAGGGCAGTTGCCAGATAGATGAGGGTCTGCAGCTCTTGGCAGCTTTGTAGTATAATCTTGAGCAACTTAATTAATTTCTTCCTGATTCCACCATTCACCTGCAAATCAGAGCTAGAACCCATGCACTGTATAGGGTAGGGCGACCCCCAGCACAGAACCTGGCAGATAATAAATACTCAGTAAATATTCTTAGCAACAACAACCTCTCCTGAAACTTGAGCTATGACCTGTGACTCAGTGACATGGAAATTAAGTCATGATGAGAAGTTGTGTGAGCTTTGAAGCAGATACAGCTGGCTTATTCTCCCTGTCCTTCAGTGTCATTTTCAACCGAGGCCATGAACTGTGACTTGTCAGGTAGGATTGCTGGGAGGCCACGTTTCAAAGTGCCTCAGATGTTCATTATGGCCTCCAGGTAGGCCCAGTGATAGCATCCCTTTGGTGGTGGCTTTGTTTTCATGAATGTGTGCATGTATGTATGTATGTGCGGGTGTATGTACATCTCTTCCTCCAGCAAGCTGTTCTGTAGTTTTAACTTTTTTGGTGGCACACAGAACTTGGTAATAGTTTTCTGTGATGTGTCTGTCAAATACATGTGTGACTGATAACCATTTTTCTCAGAGTGGTTCTGTGTACTCTTGCTTTTTAGAGTTACTTACCAGTACAGCAGACTGGGTAGCATCAGCAAGAGAAATTTACTTCCTCACACTTCTGGGAGCTGGAAGGGTTTGCTTCTGTAAGCTTCTCTCTTTGGCTGCAGATGTCTGTCTTTGACCTTTGTCAGGACATCACCTTCCCAGCAGGGTTCCTCTTCTGGTGACCTCATTTTAACTTCATTTCCTCTTTAAAGATCCCATCGTCAAACATCCATGGTCCTGTGGAATACACCACGGGGAAGGGGGGGGTAATATAAATACAGGGTTGGGGCACAGTTCAGTCTGTGACAATGTCCTTGAATGTTTATCTTTTATTTAATTAAAGAAATGGTAGACATGACTTGAATTTCCTGACCTGTGTCCAGTAGGTTGGATGGCGGCTCTCCAGGGATGTGCCTTATACCTGGATGGGGGAATCACACCTGCTCTAGGATTTGCTTTTGACTTGTTGCAGGGGACCTTAATAGGGTGGGATAGCCTTCTGCAAACCCAGCAATTACTTTAGCTCAGGGCTTGCACAGGTTTTCTGTAAAGGCCATACTATAAATATTTCCATCTCTGTGGGCCATATGGACTCCACTCAGACAATTCTGTTGTTATTTGACACAGCCCCAGACAAATCAAGCAAATGGAGTGGCAGTGTGCCCATACATTTTCATTATTTGAAATTCCAACCATTAAACAATGTCAACGCCCTTTCTTAATTCCACAGACCATACACAACCAGGTCAGATCTTTCCACAGCTGTAGCTATGACTTGCTGGCCCTGTGACAGAACTTTCAGCTCTTAATAGAACTGACCTGGGTAGTTTCTTCTATCTGTATAAATTCTGAACTGATTAGCATATTTGATTTCTGTCATATATCTCCACTTTCAGAATTCATGATGAGGAATTATTTGAGAAGCATATGTCATTTTAGAGAATTCCAGTGAGGGACTAGAGGGTTAAAGGACCTGCAGTATCATCCTCTGCCAGTTGGTGGAATTGTGGGTAGGGTTAGCATCAGAAAGCTTGGGCAAGAGCAACAGGACTTGACTGTGAGAAGTATTCCTCTTTGGAGAGCTCATGTTTAGAGAAACAGTGACTAAAGGTTCACAGCTCTCCACAGTGTGGATGTGGAGAGTAGAGTGAGCAACCATGGGACCAGGCTCCCTGGCCTTTCTCTCAAGATGAAGGTTAGCTGAGTGAGGTTTCTTCCTCAGGAACCCCACGACCCCCAGTCTGTACATACCTCTCAAAGCATAGTATGTGAGGCTGTGGGATAGAGCCATCGTGTGTGTGTCTCTCACGGCCTGTGCAGGTGGCCTTCATTCTTAGGGTGCTGTCCTAATTATAAAATGAGCCTCTCTTCCAGAGGGTCCTAGAAATAAACTGCCCGAAAAGGTCAATCTGGCTAGCGTTCTACACACCAGGGCTCCTTGAGACTGTTGTATTGAATGTGTGTGTGTGTGTGTGTGTGTGTGTGTGTGTGTGTGTGTGTGTGATGAAAACAGCTAATTCTGACCAGAAGACTAAGAACAGGTTATTCCCAAAACCTACGTCCACAACTCCCTCCCTCTGAAGCTGGCTGCTCTGAGGTCAGCCAGTAACTGCTTGCTGCTAACTCTCAGGATGTGAACATGTGCCTGTGTGAACACTCGAAGCACCTGGAAATTCAGAGGCCTGGGTGGAGTTCTAAGAGCCATTTCAGTACCAGAGACCACGCCTTGGAAATAGTCACCTATACACACGCTGCTATGAGAAAGGAATGGGCTGGTCTCATACAGTGATGCTGGAAGGACATCTTGAGTGTTTTCTGTGTAACTTAGGCCAAAAATGCCCTCTTTCAAGATTTGTCCTTCTAGGATAGTGTAGGCTGTAAATCCAAGGTTCCAGAAAATATTTTTGATGTGCATGAAGTTTGCCTTGAATAGCCAAATTTTACTTAAAATTATCAATTAAGATAAAATTAAAATAGCTGTGTTACTGTACTGAAACTGTCTGCTGTGCACCATCTGAACATGCAGTATGAAATGTCTGCACCTTGATAATCATCTTAAGTGAATAAAACCCCTAATTTAATGAAATGCCACTTTGAAGCTTTTAGCACTATAAATCTTTGAATTATCTTATCTTGTTTAAATTAATTTGCAGTGTTGCTTAGCTTTCAGCACTTAGGAAAGTTCTGTTTTTGTTTCTGATTTCCTTGGGATAATGCCAGGAGTACTAGTTTTTTTTTTTTTTAATGGAAGTTTAGCATTCTTGCATAAAAAATGCAAAAGTCATTAAGCACATTGAGGAGGAATTTTTCAGGAGAGCTCACCTGTTAGCAGCAGCCAGGTGGAAAAGGAATGAACTCAAATACTGGAAACTCCTAGGCCCCTGTGGTCTTCAGCAGAGAACGCCCACCAAGTGCAGTTAGGAATGGTGTTCTTAAATAATAAAGGTTGGGCTTTATCTATCAGAACACTTCCATGAATAGCACAAGTCCTTGGTGTTTTTTTTTTTTGTTTGTTTTTTTGTTTTGTTTTTTTTTTTTTTTTTTGTTTTTCGAGACAGGGTTTCTCTGTGTAGCCCTGGCTGTCCTGGAACTCACTTTGTAGACCAGGCTGGCCTCGAACTCAGAAATCCGCCTGCCTCTGCCTCCCAAGTGCTGGGATTAAAGGCGTGCGCCACCACGCCCGGCTACCCATGCCCTTGTTAAAGCTGGAGATCATCCATTCCCGCGGCCGTATGACCCACGTTGTATGTCAGAACTCATTCAGCTGTACCACAGAAGGACTTTTACGTTGTCCCCAGTGTGAAACTATTGCTAGTGCCCTCAGTGGGCAAGCAAATGCAGTATTCTGCAGGACGTATGTACTCCTGGGGGTCAAAGTCCTGAGATGTGTCTGTTCACTCTCTGAGCATGCGCACCTGCAGTGAACAAGAAGACTGCCTGTGAACAAACACTATTTCCTCACCGGCCTTTCCTTGTGCCTGTCCTGGTTACATCAGCCGGTCTGAGCAGGGCCTGTTGCTGTCGTGATCTTAATTTGCTTTCCTTTTATGGTTAAACTAAAATATTTGAAGTGTGTTGGCTGTTTCCCATGTTTTCCTTCTCAACTCTTTGCCCGTTTCCTTGGGTTTTCTTCAGCGATGTGTAGACTTAGCTGTCAGATAGCTGCACTATTACTACCTCTTCCTCGTCTTCTGATTCTGATGATGTCATTTCATAAAGGGATTCTTAATTTCACTATAATTCAAATTATGATATTTTCCTTTTTGCCCAGTATGTTTTTTGTGTGTTCTGGTTTAAAACTTTGCCTGTTGAAAAATGTGAAGGTGTTGTTTTCTGAAACCCCTTTTTTTGATTTTTTTTCTTAATTCTGCCATTCATCTAGAACTAATTTTCTTTTTCTTTTAGAGACTTAATTATTTATTTTAGGTATATGAGTACACTGTCACTGTCTTCACACACACCAGGAGAGGGCATCAGATCCTATTACAGATAGTTGTAAGCCACCATGTGGTTGCTGGGAATTGAACTCAGGACCTCTTTAGAGCAGTCAGGGCTCTTAACTGCTGAGCCATCTCTCTAGCCCCTAGAACTAATTTTCATACAGTCTTCTTCAAGATACTGATGTTATGTGTACTCCCTTCCTGGGACTGTTGTAACAGGGACAACCAGACCTATGGCCTGAGCAACAGAAATGGATCCTCTCAGACATGTCCTCTGGAGGCCAGAGCCAGCGCTCAGGCTTGGCAGGGAGAGTCCTCTGCTGGCTGCTGGGGACAGGCAGTTCTTGGTTTCCAGCTGCATTGCTCTGGTCCTTGTCTTTCTTCCTTAGCACGTGATCATCTTCTCTGGGGTCTCCTTGTGTCTCTTCTTGTTTTAGGTAAAATAAATAAATAAATAAATCCCGCTGGCTCCAGCTCTCACTGTTACTCTACGTAACTTCGTCTCTATATCTACAAGGGAGGTGTAGATGTAATTTCCAATTAAGGCCACTTTGTGAAGTCCTTGTAGGTCAGGACTTCAGCATATCTTTTGGGAAGGTACAATTCAACTTAATTCCTTCGGTGAACTCGGAACTATGTGCTGACATTCAGTCATGCCTACATTGACTCGGTGTCTGTCTGTCTTGGACTGTTGTGTTCTATTGGTCTGGCTCTCCTGTACCATGGTTTTTATAGAGAATATCCATATCTGATAAAGCCTTGTTTGCTTTTTCAGACTTTTTCTTGCTTTTTGTCCTTTACATTTCCTGATAATTTCTATTTACTGATTACTTTCGGGGGGGGGCACTAGTTATCTTTTTATTTAAAATTAAAGATTGAATTTGTGAGAGAATTGATGTCTACAAGTCCATGTACCACAGTCCTTCAGTCCGGGGTTGAGCAGCGAGCTCCTGAGCCACAGAGCCATCTCCTGGTGCTGGGAATGGGCTGTCTTTTGATGGAGGTTTGTTAACAGCACAAGGGAGAGAAGGGCATTTTCTTCTTTGTATTCAGTCATTAAGGATTTTCTCCAAGTTTACTAAGCTTAACTGCACTTAAATCAGTCTCCCTGACTCCAGACCAGAGCTGGGCAAATAAAATGAACACCAGAGAAATCCTGTTTTATGGGAGGTGTGTTGGTTTAAAACACTGTGTCCTCAGGGGTGGTAAAAACAGGTTCTGGATAAATTTGACAAGATGTTGGCTCATCAGTGCTGTAACTAAGAACCTTAACCTGGGCTCTGAGATTCAAGGCTAAGACTTGGGTACTGGCTCAAGGAGGAAGCAGAGCCCTAATTGTCAGTGCCCTTAGCACGCTGGGCCTGGCAGATGGGATCTAAAGAAACCTGGCCTGCTGCACTTCTGCCTCATAATGACAAGTTAGTATAAGCCTTAGAAGTGTACGTGTGAGCATGGGTGTGCATTTATGAGTGCCTATACATACAAGTATGTGTGTACATGTTAAGCTGAATGTGTGTGTGTTGTGTGCGCATGTATGTGAGTGTGCATGTTTGTGTGTATTTATGAGTGTGTATGAGTAAATTTGACCATGCGACTCTATATAAAGGTGTGTGTGTGTGTGTGTTAGTGTGTGTGTGTGTGTGTGTACACTGGGTATGTGAGAAACACTCTGGGTTCTGGTACTAAAAACTAATTTTTAAATGCTAAGACACTCTTTAGCAATCTTGTCCATTCTCAAGCTTGATGCAGTCAAGGCCTACATCTCAGGTTTGTGTGATTCACTGTTAACCTGCCTTCTGGGCTAGAAGTAAAATTACACAGAAGTGCATTTCCCCAGCCTTGCCTGGAGCCCTCGGGTTAGACTGGGAGCCGGGGTGGGAGGTGGGCATCACAGCAATGCAGTGTTTCTAATCCAGACTAGATTGCAGGTCCTAGAAACAGCCTTACATAAATGGGCAACTCAGAAACAATTCATGTTTGCTATAAAAAACAGTATTTGCTTTGTTTTCTCACTCTATCTGCTGCCTGAGGTGATTTCACAACTGGGCAGAAAGATAGGATTATGGCACTAATCCTAATGAGTTCATCTTAATGAGTTAGAGGCTCAGAGTCAACCCCACACTAGACAGTCAACTCACTGTTCTAGTGACAATCCCAAATGAGTGGGGTACCCTTGATTTATAGGTTTCATTGTAGTAATAATAAAGATATGAACTTATGTTGGTAATGGTATTGCTGGGACGTTGCTTTGGTGGTGGCAATTGCACCCCCTAGGCTCAGCTACCCATTTGCCTACAGTCCATGCCTCAGTGCCCATGAGCCCCCAATCTAATTTCAGAGCCACAATCTCAGGAATCTACACTTAGCCTCTTAGGAGCCAAGAATGAACTCTTGGCTGGTTCTGGGATGCCTTGCACACAGTGAACCTCTGCCCTGCCCGTGCTTTCCTTGCACACAAGTGAGCCTCTGCAGTGTCTTCCTAGTGCTCAAAATAAAAGGAGCAGCCAGCTTTTGAAGTTTGACTTTGACATTCCCTTAGTCTGTGTTTGGTCAGTACTTCCTTCCTGCTGGCCTAGTACCTCCTATGCTGTTCTCCACTCTGTCTTCCTCATCTTCATCTTCCTCTTCCCCTTCCTCCCCTTCCTCCCCTTCCTCCCCCTCCTCCCTTTGCTGTTTGCTTCTACTCCAGCAAATCATAAAACCACAGCCTTGCTTGAGGCCATATAGCTTTCTGGAGGGAAAGCAGAATTGGCAGGCGGGGCTAGCCCATAGGTCAGTGAGGCCTTCCCAGAGTACCCTGTTAGTCAGCCCCCGACTCCACCCAAAAGGAGGAGGGAAGTCTGCAGTCACTCAGAGTGGGTATGGTTCACTAGCAAACCGTCCTGGCTCTGGCGGTGGGTGAAGCTTTGTTTGTATGGTGCTTGTTCAGTGTGTCAGTGGACCACTCAGAGCTCTCATCTTTGGACCATTTGGCTATAGGTCTTCAGAGAATATTGTGCTGAGGAGGTGGAGTTGGGGCTGAGTTTTAAATCTCTTGTTACTGTGCTCAAAAGATGCCAGCTCTACACATGACAGCAGTAGCCACAGGGGAGTGGAGAAGGCAGGGAAGGGCTCACCACCTCTCTCAGACCTTATTCTTTGCTTGTGTTCAACCTTATAAATAATAGGTACTTGGGTTGGTTTTTTGTTTTGTTTTGTTTTGTTTTTTATTCACTGATTTTGTTTTATCTTGAGACAGGGTCTAGCAATGTGTAGCCCAAGCTGGCATCATCTTGTAATCCTCCTGCCTTAGCCTCCCAGGTTTTGAGATTACAGGTGTGTGTCATCATACCTGGTAGTCATGGACTTTCTAATAGTGTCATTGATTCAACAGTCCGGGATGGACGTGACTCAGTGACCGTGTGGGACAGAGTCTGGTTTCTGGCTGGCAGCTTCGTAACCCCCATTCCTTGTCGGTATTTTTGGAGAGCATTCCACTATATGACAAACTGATCAACCCCTTGCAACGTTCATTGAGACCCAGTCATTTATTCAGCCAGTCAACAAATATTTTTGAGTGCTCACTGCATAGTAGGCTCCCTGGAGAGACTGTTGTGCGTGTGTGCACGAGTGTTGACATAGCAGCCAAAGCGCTGGGTTAGCAGCCTGGCTAAAATGCCCATCTCTGCTGCCCTCTGCTTAGAAGGCCTCTCACAAGCTTCTTAGCCACAGTAAAACATTTCTCACTTTTGAAGTATGGGTCTAGGCTATAAATCCTTCCCAGATGACAGGTTGTAGTTGGGACCTAAGCAGCCTGTGCCCTAAATATTCATATATACAGTAAGGCGGGAGAGAAGCCAGAGACAGGAAGTAGCAGGAGCTCCCGTGAGACACTCTCTTAGTCCCATGCCAGGATCTGCACAAGCACTGGGACACAGCAGTGACCAAGGAGAGGTCCTGCCTTCCAGCTGAAGGTAGCGGATGAGGCGCAAGCCAGAATGGCAGCAGGGCAGCTTGAATTGATGGCACAGGATGCTGCTGGGACTGGGGAAATTGGAAGTAGGGAAGCGGGCAGGGAAGGGAAAGCAGAAAGGGTCTGAGAGGTGGGCAGCTGCGGCAGAAGCTGTGAGGGAGGCAGATAGCAGCGTCTCACTGCCTGACAGAAGACTCGTTCTCAGCAGGCCACCACAACAGACACAGAATCAGGTAAATCCCAGCATAGGCCTCTCCCCAATGGGGCTGACAAGCAAGGAAACACCAGAGTTGTCTGTGGGACACTCCCGACCTCCACAACTATACACAACTCCTACATGGGAATCAAAATGACACTGAAGCCACATGTGGCTCTGTGTAATGGCCAGTCTGCTTGCTTTCCTCAGAAATCTGGGTCTTTACTGAGACCCAGCAACATGTGAAAGGGTATAAATGCCTGCAGAGGATACAGCCCTCAGATCTTTTCCAGACCAGGGAGCCCACCCACCCACCCACCCACCCACCCACCCACCCACCCACCTACCGGATCCCACAAGTAATTGGAGCAGATCCAGAAGCCCCAAGCTCTTCCTTATTTACCCTTCAGTAATTACATACCTTCCCTATTGGAGGCTGGGGCTGAGCAGTTAGTCTCCTATTGTCTTTACAGGAAATGACATCCATGTGACTTCTCAGGAAGGCAACCAGTGGCCACTCTGGTTAAGATAATTTGGGAAGTGCTCAGCATATCCGCTAGCAGATTGAGTCCAGCTGAGTTGGAAGCTTCTGGAAATGCAGACACGAGACGGTCACCGTAACCAGGGCACTGCTGGGTCAGTTCCCTGAACAGAATGAAGCTCTGCAGAGTTGGACTCCTCAGAAAGGGGCGTGACCAGGGCCTTGCCACTCTCTCTCATTTATAACCTTACTCAGGATTGAGAGCTCCTCCACTCACGGAGACCTAAGCAGTGAGGAGTGCATGGGAACTCAGAGGTGCTGGGCTCATCTACACTGAGCTTGCTTCCCTGTGCTCTCCCTAGCTCCAGGACCAGCAGCATGCATCCCCAGGCTACAGCAGCAGAGCTGTGAACGTCCCAGGCATATCACTCACACACACACACACACACACACACACACACACACACACACACAAACACACACACACACACACACACACACACACACACCGGACAAAAGAGATCCTCCCAGAAGAGCAGGAAGCTCCCAGTAAGTAAACTCTTCTGTCTCGTTGGCTTATGTTGACCTGTAAGTTTATTGTTGACTCGGTCACTGGCAAGAGTCTGGGGGTCTCCACCCTGAGTATACACAGAGTATTCACAGCAGTCACCTGGGAAAGCTTGGTTTGACAACTCCTGTGAAAGGTCCTGTCAGTGGGCTAGTGTCCTGCAAAGCCCTAAACCATCCTGATGGCTCCCCTTCAGGGACTGTTGCCCTGCTCTTAAGGCACGGTGGCTGGGGAAGTGTATGCGAGGGCTCCCTTAGGAAGAAGAAATTGAGCATAACCCTGCATTGATGAGAACCATCCCTGTTCATAGTGTGTTCAGATGTCATGCACAGCCTTGGTGTTCCCTAGAAACAGAGAGTACAAAGGGGGCTATGCACTGTTGTGTGGGAGTGCCCACAAAATCAGCATTACTCCTTCACGACTGCACAAAGATGCAGAAGACAAACCACTCTTTGTTATGCGTTAGTTGTTTCTACTGGTAACTAAAAGCATATATCCAAATCCTAATGAGATGGCGATAAATGTGCTGTAGTATAAAAGAGTTATGTGCTAGGTCCAGCGCTCGTTCCTACAGTAGATAAATAGCTCAGCCTTGGGAGTTACTGGAGAGGAAGAACACACTGCCACATGGCCTGAGAGTCACTTGACATGATGTTAGATGTGGAAAATGCTGCCAGTGGTAAATTTCTGCCCAAACAGTTGGTCACTGTGCCCTGGTTACTGATGCTCATTGGAGGAAATCATTAGGCTTTCTTCACTTTGAAAAGGGATAGCTATCCTGTTTTTTGTTTGCTTTTGGCAAAAGATACCCGGTCACCCCTTGACAAAGCTGCTTGGATAAAAAGGATATGGACAAACCCTGTCTACCATGACCCTGATTCATCATAGATGCCGCAGAGCTTGGAATAAAAGATGTAGCCAGATACTAAGTTGACCTACCTGAAGTTGTCACCTCTGGTTTCATATGCAGAGACATCACTCCTGGGGCTAGTTCTTCAGTCGACCTGCCGCAGCACCACAGGGTCAGGTCTGCTTGATTGACAGGAAGTTGGATCTTGGTCTAGTTTCCAAGTGCTGCTAACTGGCCTGGCCAACATGGTTCACCATTCTATACTATGCACGACCCTGGGAGATGGAGAGATTCCTGGCTGCTCTGGACCAGCTAAGGGAGGTTGCTGGACTTGATGCTCTAGAGACGCAGGGGCCATACTTATCACGTATGCCCATGTAGGCATCCAGGGTGTTACTTGTCAGTAAATACTTGAACAGCTGGCCTGTTCCCAGAGCCCTGTCAGTCATCAGCACACATGAAGATCCACTCTCTAAAAAGAAGAGAACATTTTGTTGCCTAACTTCGGTCATTTATAATCTAAATATAGAATGTTGAGATGTCCATCTACACTTTTAGGACCTCATATGCTGCCAAAGAGATGAGCTAATATTAATATTAGCCAAGCTTGTACAATCAGTGTACTTAATCACTGATTGATTCAGATAGTATTGATGACTGCTTCCCTTACTGTGCCGGTGATAGGGGAGGGTATTAGTAAACCAGGAATAAAGAGGTAGAAATAATGTGACTCTCCCAAACTAGGAAGATCAATGAAACAATGGAAGATGATGAGATAACGAGAGTGAGGAGAGGCCTGAATCTGGTACTCTTGGCTGCAAGGACTGGGGCCATGGCTGGAGTTAACGGGTCAGGGCCCCAGTCTAGCAGGCAGGAATCTACTCTCCATTTTCCTTTACTGGGGCATTTCCTTTATTATGTAATAGATTTAGCTCTGTATAGAATAGAATATGAGTAGATTCATAAATGTTTTTATGTTATGTTACAATTAAGGACATCCTAAAATACGACTTCATTTAAGGATTCCTAAAAATGGCATTTACTTTAGATTTTTGCAGAAAATCATTGAACTATCGAAGGAAATCAATCTCAAATTTATCTATCTATTTATTTATTTGAGACACAGTCTCACTATGTAGCTGTTAAATATTTTGATAACTGAATATGGATGCAGTTTCCTCCTTTTAAACTGTGAATTTCACATGTTAATTTGAAGTACTTAAAGATATTATTCTTTAAAAAATTGGTGCACACCTTTAATTCCAGCACTTGGGAGGCAGAGGCAGGCGGACTTCTGAGTTCCAGGACAGCCAGGGCTACACAGAGAAACCCTGTCTTAAAAAAAGAAAAAAAAAATTGAACTAACAGTAACACCAACAAAAATTTCATTTAGAATTCTGAGAAACGCTATAGACTGGCCTAGATAGTCCAGAAGGGCAAAGAGCTCCTGCCTAAGAAAATACCTGGGGCCTTCTACTGTTATGGATGGGATGGGAAGAGCCTGGGAAGGCACTTGTCAAGGCCCCACCTGCTTGAGAACATGCAGAAATAAAGCCTGGACAGGCATGAGCCCAGGCTGACATTATCTCATGCGGAAACGTGTGGGTAACAAGAAGAGTCCCTGAAAAAGGTGTTCGGGGAAAATGCTTTGCAGAGCCAGGAGAGTGAGTGGAGGGGGTGGGAGGGAGGCAGTGAAGGCCGGGCATGGGTTTTCTGTAAGCAAGGCATGACGCAGACCAGATAGAATGTCAGGAGAGAAATCCCAGCCTGGGTACAGCTCAGCAGTAGGTCTGGGGCCTGGTGTGCAGGAGAGGTGAGAAGCCATGTTAGATGGGGCAGTGAGGAGCGAGATGGGCAAAGCTTATGTGTGCTCAGCTCCTAGTAGCTGCTGCTGTTCTCAGCCTCCCCGTGTCCCGTGTGTGACTGAGTTAATACAGTAATGATGACCCTGGAAAGTGCCTAACACAGGTCCTATGTTACAGACAAGAAAATAAGATTTACTGAAGAGGAGAGAGAAAAGTAGCCTTCGACCTCCCAGAACTAGGCAGAAGGAAGAGCTATGATAAAGAGGAGAGGAATTAGCCCAGGGGGAAAGGTGAGGAGTTTAATCTTAGGTATTGTCCATTGTTCTCTTGCTTTCGGTCGCTTTAAAGGATTGGAGATTCTCGGATTTGTAAGCATAGTTTCTCACTGATTCAACTGCTCACAGGTTTGTATTTTTTTCTTATTAGTGTACGCTAAGATAATTCATAAATTGGTTTCATTTTTCTGGGCAAACAAAGCAAAGGAACAGGTGGTGGGGAGTTTGCTGCATGGATGGGTGCCCCAATCGATCGATCGGTAGGTGAAGAGGAACAAAGAGAGCAAGCCCTGGGCACATTGAAACAGATTGTAAATAAGGAGTCTATCTGCATTGTTTTTTCAGAGTCAGTCCGACCGCTGGTTTCGAAGACATGTGGTGTATATAAAGTTTGTGATAGTTGGTGGAAATTTGGGTAAGTGTTGTTCCATTTATTTCTAACACATTTAGTGTAAAATGGTGCCACCGAGAGGTGCCCTGCACTGCCCAGGTATCTTTCAAACCTGCTCTAAACCTCAAATGAACGTTTTTAAGTAAATGTGTCACTAAATTGGTGTTTTCTGACAATATGCCATTTTTCTTGTTAAAACTAACGTTATTAAGTGATATGGGATTTTATAAAAGTCTAGATCTGGGGAAGCTCAAAATAAGGGCCCAGGTCACCATTGTCAATTTAGTTCATGCTCTAAGCCAGCTGTGTAACAGGAGCAACAAATGCACAGGCGAGAGGGATAGTGTTTCCAAAGCCAGGAGTCCAAACGGCCTGCATGTTGACAGAGAGAGAAGCTACCTGCTTGAAGAATGGGAAGTGAAAAAAAAAAAAAAAAAAGTAAGCAGCAACTCTTCCTGGAAGCTGCCCCAGGCTGGAGCAGAAGCTTGGGAGGCAGAGAACTGTCCTGACAGCTGGTGGTGTGGAGGGCAGGCTGTAGTCAGGGGACCTAGGTTAAATCTCTGTACTCATTGTTGCTTTACAATAACCCTCAGAGTCTCGAGCTCTTCTGTAAACGGAGGCCTTTAGTGAGCCGAGTCATGCTGGTGCACAGTAGGTGCTCCACAGCAGCCATGTTTTCCGACAGACTCCTTGTTGGGGACATTTGCCTCTGAAGATAAGCCACTCAGAAGGTGCATGTTTTCAGCAGGAAGACTTGAGAAATGGGACATGTCACTTCCCAGTGACTAGCTACCACAGCAGCTTCTCTGTCATTTTCTCCATAATGAGCCCGGAGATGGGGCATGGGAGGAGGTAAGGGAGAGCGGCTGTTACTTGGGCCTCCTTCTAGAACCCAAGGAAGCCACTGTCAGACAAGCACTGCTAGCTCAGCCTACCTTCCTGCCACGGTTACAGTCGAGTGAGGTCACATCCTTCCAGCTTTTGGTTAAGTTCTGATACTATTTTCATTCATGTCAGTGAGAAGGGACAGAGCGAGGTGCACGATATGTTTGGCTCATATGGGCTTTTATTTCCAACCCTTCCTTTTGATTTTACCGTGGTTACGTGCCGTGGTTATGTGCCTTTGCCGACATCGATTATTGAACTAACAGTTTGGCTTACCTGTGTTTGGGAGAGAACCAGCCTTGTTGCTGCTGTACAGAGTGCTGATATTAAAGCCACATGTCTCATCTGTGGGACAAGGACATGGACGTGGCCTCAGGAGGTCTCTACAATAATCTCTAAAGAGCCAGAAAGTGTCTTCAGCAACATTTTAACCAGAGGCTTCAAGTCTTCTCAGAGATAAAGAGGAACTTGCCCGGGCAGCTCACTGGGAGGTCTAACATTGCCACTGGAGGGAATAGCCCACTCGGCAAGTTTAATTAGTACAATACAGGATTTATTTCAGAAATAACTAGGGATATAACGGTCCCAAGCCTGTAGCAATACTTACTTTTGGGAGGTGAGAATGCTCATTCTGATTTGATTGTCAGACACTGTGTACATGCATTGACTCATTGTGCTGAGCCCAGATGGTTTGTCTTAATAGAAAATAACATAATAAACAATTAGGGGACACTAGGAAATTGTTTGAGAAGAGTGACCAAATTGTTCCATATCTTAATCGTGGTGTTATTTCTACAACTGTGGGCTTTTGTGGAAACCCACAGAACTGTACTGTAAGGAGACTGGGTTTTCTTCTGTGGGAATGAAAGATGGAAAGAGTGAGTTGTAGAAGACAGTTATCTCAGCTTGTTAAAGTGTGATGGTGGAGAGTGAACTGCATGTGGGATGGGGACTTAGGCTGAGTCCCACAGTGCCTGTCACACGGAGGTAATGTGACAAATGCTTAAGTGCCCACTACGCCACCTGCCGATCTTAGATAGGTTATGTTGGTGTCCCACACACTTGTCTACCATGTTTAGATGATCTCCTCCTTCTGTCACCCCCTGTCCTCTGAACTAAACAACCCCCCGCCCCCCGTCTTCCTTCCCTCTTGTTATGTCCATGTCACACCCCATCCCATGAAGCTCTTAGCAGAGGCTCCTGCCTTACAGTTCCTCCCTGTGCACCTGCCCAGCACTGAAGCACTACGCCTGTCAGGATCTGGCTGGAATGCCTTGCTGTGTAGATGTTAGTAGACACCTAGCCCTAAACTCCGTCCCACCCATCACTCTCAGGACTGAGCCCACTGATGGGTCATGCAGGTGGTCTGTTTTGTGGGCTTCTGAGAATGGAGAAAGGAGGGCAGCGTAGCAAATCCACCTTCCCCGTCCGGGTGAAACAGTCTTGGCACTCTCAGCTGAGGCCGTGGGCAGACTGCTGTGGACGAATCTCTGAGGCGCAAGCGTTTCCCAGATTCTCATTCCTCGTTATGACTCAAGAAATGTAAGACTCTTAAAGCTACAGCTTGTGAATATTTTGAGATGGCCAAGATTCTCCCTCTCCTTTAGGCCATATCATCGTGAAAGATAAATGCAATGAGGAATAAAAACAGTGGTTCTCATCTGAGGTCAGTGCGCCTTCCAGGCGGTGTTTGGTGATGTCAAGGATGCTGCTAAATGCCCTGCAGTATTAGAACTACACATGTGCACACACCCCACAAATGACCTCAGATGTCAGTGGTACTGAAACTGAGAAACTGATGATAGAGCCAGTAAAAATACTGAAAGTGCCTGTTTTGAGAGTTTAGATTTTACAATACTTTAATATCTAACTACACACACATACACCTGAAAAGGGCTCAGAATACACAGGCCTGAGATGGCTCTCAAGAACCAGCCTCCTTCATTACCCCTGGCTCCAAGAAAAGCAGATGTAAATGAATTCAGACAGACAGATCCTTCTGAATGATGGGCCACAAGAGAAGAGAGGTTCTCACAGCCAGGCCTCAGCATCTGCAGAGAAGAGGCAGTCTCCTGCTGCAGGCCCCAGCTTCCTCAGCTGAGTTTGTCTTTAGTTGAAATGGTGTCGCCATCTGGGCTGGTCCTTCATTTTGAGTCAAGGATGGATAGTGATTCTGGGGGATGAAGGTGTGCTGAGAGAGGGGACAGGTCTCGGTACAGTTGATTGAGATCAAGTATTTTGAGACACGGGGCTGTTTATTTGTACCCACTTGCCATGACACCACAGTCTGGCTTAAGTGTGGATTGCTAAGCACTTCTGTAGCCCAATATGGCTGCATTTGCTGAAGCTGGGAGATTAAAGCAACATATGTCAAACTGTGATGCAGAACAATTCTCTTGAAAAGACTTTACTTAATTATGGGCCTATTTTGGGAGGGTAACTGTGCTTTTTGTGTGGTGTATTTTAGGTTACACTCACCCAGCTTCCAGGCCAGAAAGGGCGTGGCATATGCTGAGGACATAAATATGTTCTTACGAAAGCTCTGCTGTGATGTTCTTTCGCCTTTATGATCCTTGATTCCTTTCTTGTATTTTTTGCTCTCTCATGAATGAGGTGGAAATGTGTTCAACAAAGGCAGACAAGAAAGCCTTGCTTCAGATGGCCAGGCCCAGGGATGTGGGGACTCTTTGTTGTCAGTTCTTGTCTTTAAGATGAAGAGATCTTGGAGCAGTGTACAGAAGTGTCCAAGATAAATGGTTGAGAGAGGCTGTAAAAGACACTGTGCTTTACATGGGACAAGTGTCTGTATGGCTTCAGGTCCAGACCCCTGCCATGGGTCACACCAGAACATCATTGTCCTGCCCTGGTGGCCTGTGATCTGCAGTGAGCATCTGCTTTCTCTCTTCTTCTAGACACATGACTCTGATGAGCTCCGCCTCCTGTCCACAGCCTTTCGTGGCCTCATTGCTCTGCCTGTACAGAAGGTTCCCAGCCTTAAAGGAGAAGCTGGGTATTTCTGCCCAGTCAGCATTTTCCAGGCCTAATTAAAAATGATTGATAAAGGGAGAAACCACATTGCATAAGGAAATCAGCTTGTCATTTAAATGGTGTGGAGAAGCAGAGACATGCAGACAAAGCTCTGCAGCCCCAAGCACTGACCAGTCCTGAGGACAGAGGCGCTTCACTTACATCCTGAGTCATGAAGGCCAGAGGAGAGCAAGCATGAACCCTGAGGAGGGTGGGGGCAGCCTTTTATCAGAGGAGTTTCTGGAAAGGGACCAGGGCCAGCTTGTCTCTCGGTGGATATGTCCTGCTAAGAGGCTCTGTAGAAGGTTGGAGGCACGGAACGGAGAATCCCTGCCCCGCCTCAGCTTTGGCTCGCAGCTTACACTTCAAGAGACTGTTGTGTGTGGTGGTCTGGCACAGCCTCCAAGGTTCCCTTTCAGATGTGTAAGGAGATGTCTAAAGTTTGAAGCCCAGCCTGTATACGGGAGGGGCGGGCCATCTTCTGCCTTGTTGTGTAATCCTGATAGCCGAGGCCACCATGGCCATCTTTTTATCACTTGCTCACAAGACAGGTGCCATTTTCTCTCCAGGACAGTTTTGGCTGCATCCTGAACCAGTTTCCGTGAAGCTGCTCCAGGACCTGCCCATGGCTTTGCCATCTGCCCTCACTCCAGCACTCACGCCACAGTGTGGCTTTAATCTGTAGCGACGTGTAGAAGCCCCAACTGCTCACTGACTTAGGGGAAGTATTTTCAGAGTCAGAAGCTGTCATGTATGTTAGAAAAGACCGGGACACAAGTGGCCAGCCCTGTCTCAGCTGTGCTGGGGAGGCTGCGTATCCAGATGTCACTCGGGCTGCTCCTCCAAAGTTTATAAAGGGTTGCAATGCATTTGATCCTCCCAAGCTAGTTCTTAGATGATGGAGTCAAGTCACCAGGCAAAGTCGGAGGCTCCTGAATTTGCCTGTGTAAGGCAGGGCATTTGTAATGTGTGGGAGTGTTTGTTGTCCTCGGAAGAATTAGAGGCATTGTTGATAGGGAGTGGCGTGGGGATGCCAGTTAGCCTTCAGAGCCTGTGAAAGACAAGGCTCTGCTGCCACAGCACCTATAGCACCATGCTGAGAGGCAGGGCTAGGTGAGCAATGAACACAAGTGGAGCCAGTTGCACACTCATGATTGGGTTGAAGGCATCTAAGTCCTCACTGCTGCTTCACTGGGAACTCTAGACATGGGGTTCAGGCGGCTGTTCTGCAGATGGGGTGATGTTGCGCTATGCACCAGAACTCAGCACAGCGTGCTGTTCCTGGAACAGGTTCGCTGACACGCCATGGAGTGGCTAATCAGTCCCCTGTACCTGCCCAGCACAGGAAAATGAGACCCTTCTCTTTGAGAGAAAGATGAGTCCGGTAAGATGCTCTGGCCATAGACTTTTATCAAATCTTACCAACCGGAAACCATCCTGATAGGGTTAGAAAGATGGCTCAGTGGTTAAATGTTTCTTTGCTCTTCCTGAGGCCCCAAGTTCTGTTACTAACATCCTTCTTGGTGAGCTGACAACCAGCTGCAGCCCCAGCCTCCAAGAATAGACAGACAAACAGACACACACACACACACACACACACACACACAGAGAGAATTAAAAAAAAATAAAACTTTAAGAACTCATTCTAATAGAGATATCAGCATCTCTGATGGGTGTCCCATCCTGAGTTGTAGATT
This sequence comes from Mus musculus, assembly GCF_000001635.26. Classification (NCBI taxonomy): domain Eukaryota; kingdom Metazoa; phylum Chordata; class Mammalia; order Rodentia; family Muridae; genus Mus; species Mus musculus. Next base: position 39,460,721 of record NC_000076.6, read on the forward strand.
TGCCCTGAGGCTTCATCCTGCCTGGAGGATTAACACAGCCTGCTGACAGAGATCTGTGTAAAGTTCAGTTTGGGTGTCAGCCAGCAAAGAAGCTGAAACAATGGCAAGCCAGCTTGAATGAGTATGCACCAGATTCGTTAAAGCAGTAAAGTGAAATACTGAAGAGAGTGTATGGAGGGAAGATGTCCACACAGATGCTCCGGTGGGATGGTACCTGCTCACCACCACTACCTTCTGTGTTTGGAGGTGGCAGTAGTAGTTGTTTTATTTTCTTTCTGCCTTCCTTCACTAACTTTTAATATTTTATTTTATTTTTACTTTATTTAACTGTGTATTTTTCTGTGACTGTATGGGGTTTATGTTACCTAAGTGCAGGTGTACAGAGATGTAGGATGCCCTGGAGCAGCTCAAGTTACAAGTGGTTGTGAACCAATTGATGTGGGTGCCAGGGACAGAACCCAGGTCCTCTGGAAGAGCAATGCATGCTCTTAACTGCTGGGCCATCTCTCCAGCACCCAAACTTTGTATTTTTGAAAAATGTCAAAACTACTGGTCAGGAGAGTAAGCAATGACACAGACACCTCTCAGTTTACTTAAAGTTACCGTTTGTTCTATGTGTAATATGTCTGCTTTATTCTCTTTCAGTTACATATAAAGGGGTAAGTGTGTGCGCGTGCGCGTGCGTGTGTGTGTGTGTGTGTGTGTGTGTGTGTGTGTGTGTTCTGCGACATCTAGAAAAGCATCTCTGTGTTCTGGTTCTAAGTATGAATCTGTGAAAATAGAGATTAAACTGTTTTCAGGAAGAATGCATCGTAAGCGATGCCTTGTGTCTAATATGATGCCACACCACAGGGCAGGTAATGTCAGCTTGTTTTCCTTCCTTGGGGCTGTGACGAAACCTTCTCTCGTCTGGTTGTGTCTGGTGTCTGCATGAGCTTTGCCTGGATCCTAGTTATTTTTGGAAGACTACCTGATAGTTTTTGCTCTCTCTTGTCTTGAATTCTCTGTACCATATGATACACATCTTCATATGTTTGATTTTTGTGGTAGTCAGCTAGATTTTATTGTAATAGCAGATTGTACTACACATTTTCTCTCTTGCCTTTAGGGATCAAAAGGGGTAACTTCTGCAGAGCGCTTCTTATAACCTAGTGTCTCATGGCCTCCTTGCATGTAGGATTTCTTTTGCTTGTTTCTTACACACTTCAGATGACTGATGTAACTTGCAAAGGTCACACAGCCAGTGAAGTGGGGCTCACATCAAGCCACTTCTCTCCATCATGGCTCCATGCCCAAGATCTCCACTGGCTGTTTCCCATTGTGCAGTACCTGCCTCAGGCTGCAGATGCTGCCAGTCTGGGAAGGTCCCCAAACTGCTGGGGAGATGCAAGACCCTCACTTTTGAAAGGAGCAGATGGTGTTAGAGTTCAGATGAGCAGCTGGAAGTCTGGGTCTGGGCGTGCCCTGTCCTGACTTAGGTATTCATCAGCAGTCGGCTGTTGGTGTGAAGTTGGGCCCAGCACTGCTGCTGGCTGAGGCGGCCTGATGGCGGGGCCGTGTTTAGGAACTGGATGCTCCTTTGTCCTTTGAGTGTTTGCTCCTCACAGGTTCTTCTCTGCCTAAGGAACTGTTATCCTGCAGTAAAACTGTATCACTGCCGTGATTTACAGGCTACAAAAGCATTATTTAACTGGATTATTTAATACTCCAAGGCATTGGATTTCCTTAAATCAAAGCCTTAGAGTTCTGATTAGTTGATTAAAAGCACAGAAGTAGATATTTCTTATGTCTCCTTTAAATGGCACTTCCCTCTGAGTATCATAGGATTTTCCTTTTCAAGCTGTCCTGTATTTGCCCATTTTGTGCTCACTTGTCTTCCGTGTGTATCAGTGTGTACACAGCATAGGGAACTCTGTAGCCTGTACTCAGGAAGAACTAAAGCAGAGTGAGCACAGAAACAGCTTCCAGGAGGGGCCTGGCTGCGGACAGCACTCGTGAGGTCCAGCCTGCTTTCTCTAGAGTTGCGCTGGTTTGGAGGGCAGCAGCAGCAGTGCAGACTGAGAGCTTCCGTCACCTTCCTTCGTGTGTGAGAACTCCACCCTTCTCCCGGTTAACAGATTAACCACTCTAGGCGCAGAGCCGCAGCTCCCTGCCAGTTACACTTGATCATCTTGAATCTCTTGGCATTACTTCTCCTGCTTCCTGAAGGGAAAATTGCCTGCTCTCCAGTAGCAACCAGAACATGTTCCCTGGCAGGTCACCTCCTGGCTTACAGTGTTTACTCAAACCACCTGAGCCTTCCAGCCGCCATGCTCCCTCCACTGGCTTGAACTCACTAGTGCAGACTGAATCATTGTCTCAACACCAGTAAACTTGGTGCTTGTAACATGTCTTCTCTAACCCAATGTATACCCAAAATGTTGTGTGCCATGAAACCTTTAGACTACACCTTTGGAACTCTGTGTCTTTCTCTCACTTTGTGTCTTTCTCTCACTTTGAAGGAGTCACCTTTCAGGTGTGTTCATGGTGACTCCTGGCTGCATTCCTGGGCCCCATAGCAGGCCGAGGTCACAGTAGCTTGGTCTTTCACTTAAATCTCCCCAGAGAAACCTAATCAGTGCTCTCACCTCCCCCGAATCTGAGGCCACATTCTTCTCTCCTCCTTGTGCCATTTCCCCTGGCACCCTAATTACAGGGAGATGCTTCGTGAGACCATAACTGCCCGTTCAGCAGTTTGCCTCTGACCTGGCAGCCAGGGAGGCCACAGCCTGGAAATGCTGGCGCGTGCTAGAGCATAGCTCTGCTTTCTCCATGGGACTTTACACGATTCTTTTTCTTAGAAGTGCTTGATGTCATTTTTTTTTCAAGACCAAGTTGATGTGATAATTCATTCCTTCTTAATCAATAGATTCTTAAATATTTATTATCTAGTAATTTCTCAGAGAACACATAGAACACATAGGTATTGCATATTCTTTTTTTAATTAGGTATTTTGTTCATTTACATTTCCAATGCTATCCCAAAAGTCTCCCATTCCCCCACCCCCAGGTATTGCATATTCTTAAATGTCACAAATGCTTCCTTTGATGGGATGGTATTGGGAGATTTAACCTATAATCTCAGCCTGTGGAGTAATGGGTTACAGACATCTCTACCACACCCAGTTTTATGTCCCTCTTTTGTTGCTACTCTGTGTCATTGTATGTGTGTATGTGTTGTATGTATTGCATGCGTGTATGTGGGGGTGCACTCTTCATGTATAAATGTGGAGGCCCAGGGTTGGCATTGATGCTATTCTCTGTTCTCTCCGCCTCACCTTTTGAGATAGAGTCTCTCCCTGCTCATTACTTAGGCTAGCAAGCCTGGGAAGCCCAATGGCTCTTTGTCACACTTCCCAGCTTTGGGGTTACAGACGTGTGTCATGGTACCCAGCTTTTGTATGGTCGTGGGGGATCCTGACTTAGGTCTCAGTAAGCCATCTCCCCAGCTTTTCCTTTTGAATCAGTTTTTATATACTATACCACTGTATATTAAAGCAGTAGAAAGGTCAGCTTCTGTTTCTGTCAAATGCAGCTCTTTGTTGACTCCATTGTGTGACCTATTAGACCATAATCACGGTGTGGAGAGGAGGCTGGCAAAAGACTGGGACTAAGAAACCTTGAATCTATGGTGATCACCCCCACACAGACTGATTTGTAAAACCTAAGTTTCGTAGGGAAAAGATTGTCTCATGTTCTTACCTGGGGCCCAGACCCATATCGTCCACCACTCTCGGTGACACATTGGATATACCTGCAGTGCATTTTCTGAGGTCATGCAGCAGCTGAAGGAAGAGTGGCACCCACCCCAGCTGCTGTCCTGAGCTGTGCATGGGTTCTCCTGATTCCCTCAGTGGTGTGTCCTTGAGGTTGTAACTTGATGTGGCTTTTCCTCTTCCCAGAGTGCCTGCAGCCTGCCCTTCAGACTGCTGTAGTGTGAGGTGATGTGGAATCAGAGCAATGGGAAGGAAGGCCTTCTCCTTACCCGCCCTTCCCTAAAGCAGTGCTCACGGGCACAACACTCTTCTTAGTCCTGGCTTAACCCCATCTTTATTTCCTTGGGTGGCTAGCTCTTGTTCATCTCACAATGTCTTTTTAGTGGCTGTATTTGTCCCAAGTAGCCAGAGACTGTCATTGACTCTAGACAAGTGTCTCTTGGTTCCCAGGTTTAGTTTATCTCTTGAGTAAAAATGTTTCTCTTTTGCTTGCTATCCCAGTGGTTAGCTGAGGAAGGAGGAATGGGAAAGGACATGGCGAAGGCTTTGGGCAGATAAATCTGACTCAAGTGGCCCTTGACCTGGAGCCTGTCTCTGAATCTCTCTAGGGGGATAGCAGATGTCTCAGTGCCCAGTCGGTGTCCTGGGAACTGGGTCCAGTTAAGAAGAGTGTAAGAACCACTCACATGGACCCAGTTGCATCCATCACTCTTAGGGAGAATTGAGCTGTGGGCAGCCTGTACCTTGACAGACTTGTCCTAAACTCTGTGCATATAAACAACTTCAACATTTTTCAAGCTTTTAACATCTGCCACCATGGAAGATATTTTATCTATCAAATCCCCTGGAGGCTGCTGATAGAGTGTATGGTTGGTACTGCCCTGGGAAATCACATGGTACAGAGAGATTTATTTAATGGATAAAAATAATATCCTGTAATCACTGTGTGTGAGGAAACTTGTGATAGGAATGTACCTGGAAAGCAGAGTGGGAGCAGGAGATGCACAAACACAGACACACACTCACTCACCACACACACAAATACACACCCACATTTACACACACACACAAATACACATCCACATTTACACACACACACAAATATACTCCCACATTTACATACTCACACAGCATACACAAATATGCACCCACATTTACACACTCACAGTATACACAAATATACACACAAGCACACACTCACACACCACACACAAATATACACCCACATGTACACACATACAAGCACACACTCACACACCACACACAAGTACATACCCACACTCACACACCACACACACAAATACACACCCACATTTATACACAAGCGCACACTCACACACACCACACACACACCTACACACATTGGTACCATCAGGAAGTATTCACAGAGAAACCCTAGAGCCGGGCTGCTAAGGCACCAGAAGGTGAAGAGCACGCCACCATTTTACCTTAGGAGCGTTAATTGTTATTGCTAACCTGATTTTCATCTCCATATATCTTTAGGCTTTAGAAAAGCCATGGGCAAAAAGATAAAATGTTATTGTGTCTGTCATTCATTGATCACAGACGGCAGCGTTGTACTTGCATGGGTACTGGAAGCTCATGGTATAAATCAGGTTTTCCTCACAAGATGCAGTGAAAGGTGCTGTCCTGTGCCCAGAGGAGGGTGTGTGAGGGCTGATCTGTCGCCCAGAAGGCCTGCTGCTTCTCTCGTGGTTCATTCTTAGAAGAGGCCTGCTGCAGCAGGTTCTGCTCCTTCTGCTACCTCTTGCTCCCTCTCTCTCCCTGGGATCACTCTCCACAGAAGCCAGGCAGAACTGTGAGCTCAAACAAACCTCTCTGCTCCGTAAGTGACCCATTCTGTTACTATAGCAGAAGATGAGCACATGCTGAGCCTGCACTGAAAATACAGTCGGTGTGGTCAGTACCCCTCCCATCCACCACTCTTCTATACATTTCTGTAGCTGTCTGTCCAAATTACCCTTGTTGGTTCTTTGATTCTATAGAGCAGTGGTTCGCAACCTTCCTAATACTGTGACCCTCTAATACAGTTCCTTGTGTTGTGGTGACCCCCCAACCATAAAATTATTTTATTGCTACTTGATAGCTGAAATGATGCTGCTGTTAATGAATTGTCATATGACTATCTGATGTGCAACCTTGTGGGGTTGAGACGCACACAGGTTGAGACTCTGCCACAGGGCATGACAGGGACATTTCACCTTGACCCTAGGTTGTGCTCTAGTGGAGAAGGACATCAAGAGCCAGTCCAGTCACAACTGCTGTGTTTAAAAGGCTGATTTCTGAGGTGGCCTGTGGCCTAGAAGCCTTATGGTTAATTTCTCTATTTCTCAAATCTAAAAGCAATACTAATTTCCTATCTTCATTCTGTGGGGTGGGGGTGACAACCAGGAGCTAGCTTGCTTTTTTTGTTTGTTTTGTTTTTGTTTTTGTTTTCTGAAACAGGGTTTCTCTGTGTAGCCCTGACAGTCCTGGAAATTCTCCCTAGACCAGGCTGGCCCCAAACTGATGAAGATCTACCTGCCTCTGCCTCCCGAATGCTGAGATTAAAAGCCTGTGCCATCACAACTTGTCAAAAGAATTATTTATTCATCTATTTTATGTATATGAGTGCTATATCTATATGTGTACCTGCTTGGCAGAAGAGGGCATCAGATCCCATATAGATGGTCATGAGCCATCATATGGTTACCTGGAATTGAACTCAGGTCCTCTGAAAGAGCAGCCAGTGCTCCTCACAGCTGAGCCACGTCTGCAGCCTGGTTTGGGACTTTAAACAGAACAATGGACAGGCATCGGTCCTAGGCATGTGTTTGAAGCAGAGTTGCATTACTAGCTGTGGATTCTTACACCTCCCCTCTATGCACCTCAGACAATGTGCTGACAAGCGTCACTCTCTTTGCCTTCCCTCGTCATCCTGTGTCAGTCTCCACGTTTTCTCCCTCAGACCTTTCCCAGTCCGCTTGGCCCTGTGCCCTGGCCTAGAAAGGCTGAAGCGACATTAGAGCCTCTATGGTTTCTGTCCAGCTGCCTCCCACCACATCCAGCTGTTACACTTCATGTGCAGTCTAGCAGCAAACCCACACCAACTCTGCACCCTCCCCAGGCTTCAGGAACTCTTTCCCCCTCTCAGGAGTCTTTCTGCGGGCCTGGAAAGATGGCTGAGCAGTTCAGATCACTGTTTGCTCTAGCAGAGGACCCAGGTTTAGTTCCCAGCACACACCACACTCAATTCTTTTTAATGGAAAGCTTATTTGAGATGACCCCTTCCTCATGATCCCTCAAGCTGAGCATTCTTCTCCATGTCCCACGCTGTTTCCTTTTTGTGAAAGAACAGTGTAATGTGGTCTCGAACCCTTAGCACATCAGAGAAACAGATACAGGTCACTTCCGGGTGCTTGTTTCCATCCAGGTCACCTTTGGTATATCAGCTCAGGGAGCCGTAACGAAAGGCCTGAGACTGAGGGCCAAGGGGAGCTGAGCAGCAGAAGCAGATTCCCCACGGCTGGATGCTACAAGTCTGAGGTCAGTGTTCCAGAAAGGGAGTTTCTTGAAGGCCTTGGCTTGTCGATGCCAAGAGCCTCCCTGCTTCCTCACATGGCCTGTTCTGTGTGTGCACACCTTCTCTGATTTCTTGTTTTGGAATTACTTCTTAGGCTTTTTTTTTTAATTATTGTTATTAGTTTGTCTCACTACGTATCCCAGGCTGGCCTTTTGCAGTCTTCCTGCCACAGGTTCCACAATACGAGGTCTAAGTTAGGATTCTTCCTCTTAGTTAGTTTGTTGTTTTGGTTTTGTTTTGGTTTGTTTTAGAAAGTAAATAAAGTAAAATTTCAAAAGAGGAGAAGGCTGGGTGGTGGCATGCCCCTTCCATCCCAGTACTCGGGAGTCAGAGCAGACAGATCTCTGTGAGCTAGAGGCCAGCCTGGTCTACAGAGTAAGTTCCAGGATAGCCAGGGCTACACAGTGAAACCCTGTCTTGTGGAAGAAAAAAACAAAAACAAAAACAAACAAAAAAAACAAGTAACCCTCACCCCCCAACTGCCCTCCCCCCGAAATGGCTAACCTGGAGCTGCCCGTGTGGCACAGGATGGTCTTGAACTTCTGACTCTGCTGCCTCCACCCCCCGTGTGCTGGGGTACAGAAGTGCACTGACATATCCAGTTGTATATGGTGTGGGGAATCTAGGCAGAACTGTGCACCATGGGTAAGCACTCTGCAGATTGATCTACATTCCAGCCTTCCTCCCCTCTTTGAAAGATCTACACCTGTGACCTTCTTAGCTTTAATGAACTCTTTCAAAGTCCCTGTCTCTAAATGCAGTCACTGTGAGAAGTCGGCTTCAGTCCATGAACCCTAAGGGGACTCGATTCAGTGCATCATCTACAGATATGAAAATACTACCAGACTGACTGTGCATCTGTGCATGTGTGCAGAGTCTCTCTCTCTCTCTCAGGAACTTTCTCTCTGTTGGGAATCCCCCCCCCCAACCCCCCGCCGCCTTATTCAGGAACTCCACAGAAGGGCCAATGGTTCTGGTCTCTGTTGAAGCTGCCTTCACATGATCCCATCCCTGTCACTGGGACAGGGCTCCCCTACTTGCTATCTCTTGCTCTCCTCACAGCCCTCTCTGTCTTCCTCAGCAGGAAGTGAAGGTAGAGGAGAGCATGAGCCTCCGCAGAAAAGACAAGAATTAGGGACTAGGACAAGAGGGGGCAGCTGTATGGTAAAGGACATGACATTTTTCTTTTTGCTTCTGTGCAACCATGCCTGTGTCTCCAAGTGCCTGAGTCTGAGAGCCAGTGAAGTAACTCCTTAGCTCTACAACTGAGTTGGTAAGGGAGGTGAGAGAATGCAATCCAGTTGGGTGCTTAGCTAAGCCACCCCTGACTTAACGGAGGGAGACTGTTCACTTAGAAACAGTTTTGATTCTGCTAAGTCAGAGGCCCCCTACTCTCCTCAGCCTGCAGATGAGCTGCAGGCTCAGCTTTGGATTGTGCAAGATGTTGATTCTCACAATGAACACACTGGAAAGTGTGGTTTCTGCACTTTGTGCCAGCACAGAGGTTCTCACCCGGAGTGAGATCGCTTGGGGCGCTTTCACAGATTACTGAGCCGTGCTCCCCTCTCCACCTCCTACAGCACCCATGGAAAGAGGTGACATGAACCCCCAACCCTGAATCGTGAGCCACAGCCTCACCACGTGCCACAGAGGCTTCTTATTAAATCTTTCAAACACAGGAAATAATAGACTCAGTTTTTATTTTGACTTGACAAAAATCAGTGACAAATTTGCTTTTTAAAACATTTAGTCATAGAAACATTTCCATTCACAAGAGGAAACAGAGGAACATAAAAAAAGCTCCATGCCTTCACCAGCTCCAACCATGAGCTAGTCTTGATTATCTTATCTCGGACTTGATGCTGTTATTTTTTGGAATGATTCAATTTTGTTCTAAAGATTAGAAAGAAAGCATAGTTTGAGAACTAAAATTGGCTGTGTGGCCCTACCTCGTACTGAATTGGGATGAGGCGTGTATTTCCCATTCTATCCTGGCCCCTTTGCAGTACCCAGGGATGCTACGGGTGATATTCTAGGTGTAGAAACTGAAGCACTAAGCAACTGCATATCTGTGAAAGCTCTCCTAGCTAGCAAGGTCCCATGTGTGCAGCCACCCACACCCCTAAGAGTGAAAACCTTGAAAAACTTGTAGTTGAAAACTCATGGGATAGCTGGATGGGTGGGTAAGCCATAAAGCAAACACATTGTATACCTATGAGAATGGCTTAGTGGCCGCTTTGGGCATTCAGAGCAACACTTGAAACTTTTGGTGTGAAAGCTGTCACAGTAAAATGTTGATGTGGGCCGAGGATATCAACAGAACAAAGCTTGTCTTAACCGCAAGCAGTGGAGGAAACAAAAGCTGTTTCCAGAACTTCTACCCTGTTGCTTTCTGCCCCGTGAGACTGATTTGAGACTTGCTAGGAGATGGGAGAAGGAGGAGCCCAATGCAGAAGTGGAGCATCTCCCAGAAGGCTGTGGGCCTGCTGCCCAGCAAGCTTCCTCACTGAGCTGTCCTTGGGAAGTCCAAACCACACATAGGAAAAATGGCCCTTTCTCCAGCTGAGGCGACTTATGTAAGACTCCATGTGATGTCTTTCCACTGTTGTCAGAAGAACTGTGCATACACAGCATACGTGTTGACGCGGTCCCACATACAAAAACATAACCTTTTTTTTGGTACACAACACAAGAAAGAAAAAAATCCAGCCACCCACTCCAGTGTGCTTCAGTCCTGCTTTGGTGATGAGCTGGCCTATCCAGAAACTGCTACCTACCTATTTGACTTTACAGGCAGGCATGGCTGGAGGTAGAGATGCTCATTCAGGGGCTGCATGACGGAGTTTTCCTTCTGAGGAGGGAAGGAGGCACTGAATGGGTAACCTGTGAGTACCTCCTGTTGCCCAGCAGAAAGCTCTTTGATTCTTCATTGGACCCTGTGTGTTCTAGCTCAAGAAAGGCTCTGCGTTTCTGCTTCAGCTGCTGGGGAGAAGGGAGCACCTGGGGAAACAAAAGCAGCCACCTTCAGATCTCCCTGGTCCCTACAGATTCCAAAATGATGGGTATACCAGGAAACCAAGCCATTTTAACAGCAACCCTTCTCAGCGACATTCAGCTTCACTTTCCAACTCTGGTATTCACACTGTCCTTATGGTGCCAAGAGCATCCTGTAAGTGAGGAGCGCCTTCTTGCTCCTCTCAGAAGCGTGATGAGCAAGCTTTGCAATCAGCCTGAACCACAAGTCCCAAACACCCTCTTTCCTGCCTTTGAGATGGACGTAAAGTTGCCCAGGTTCTTTGGGGCTTGCTCACAGAAAAAAATGTAGATTCTGAACTTGAATTAAAAAAAGTATGTAGAATATAGCTAACTTCATTTCTGGTTCACAGCAAGTGTCATTTTCTCTGACAGAGGTGTGTGGCATGTTGTGGAGTTGATCGGGGGAACCTGCCCTTAGGCTTAGCCCTGCCTCCAGCAGCTGATGGTGCGAACACATGTTCTCACACCATGGTGCCATCGACTGTCTGTTCTTCACCATTCTGTCTGTGGTGCTTGGAGTAGTTTTGTTTTTTGGTTTTTTTTTTTGTTTTTTTTTTTAAATACTTCCTATGTAATTACTCCTAAGAAGGTGTATGAGTGGTGAGTGGCAGGACCCAGAAAGGGTGCCGGCTGGGAGTGATTGGTGACATTCCTGTACAGAGAGCAGGGGAGACAGGATCAACATGAGAATGGAATCAAGGGCTGGCATTTCGAAGCATTGGAATTCTTGCCAGGGGAAGCTTGGTTGCACCACGCTGAAGAGCGTGGGTGCCTGCATTTCCGGTCATTTCCCCTTCAGAAGCCTGAATGCAGCCTGGGCTCCTCTGCCAGCCTACTGCATGAGACTGGCAGGCTGCTGGGATGTGTGGGCCACCGAAACATTCCTGCCCACACAGGCCAGTGCCGCCTTTGTCCCCAGAATGATTTTTATTGTTTCTTGATGTCTCCCTGCCCTGCGCGCTTGTTTGCTCCGTTTTGCATAGCACACATTCAGCTTGTTGTTAGATCTTCAGTTGAGCCTTGCTTATGGATCTCTGTCCTTGTTCGTCCCTGCCTGCCACATGTCCAGTCTCCTCCACAGCTGCCAGGAGTGCAGAAATTGGGTTTCCTTAAGTGTAAGCAACTGGAAGGGTGCCAGAGGAGTGCGGAGGCAATTAGAGGCTTCGTGCAGCAGTGTGGGTTTGCCACTCTCTCTGGGTGTGTGCCTCTTGCTCGTTTGTATTTTCCTTTCTGGTATTGTCAGGAAGGCTGTCAGGTGTTGTTGTTGTTTGGCTGCTGGTGGCAGGAGTGACTTGGTGACTTTCTATTTGACTAAACTTGTGGGTGTCTTCTTGGGTTGGCCAGAGTCCTTTCAGTGTCTCCTGGGGACACTGGTAGACCTGGGTCCAGCATAGCTGTTACCAAGCACTTGACTTTTTATTGGTTTGGACGGTCAGAAAGGGAATTAGTCACTATTTCAAAGTCCTTGCTAAATGGAAGTGTTTTCATGGTTCTGGGCAATGCACACTCCCAAGTGTGATGTCGTTAGAAATACAGAAAAACAGCCAAAGCCATTGAGCTACTGTACAAAGATAAGCATGCATGTTGTTAGTATTTGCTCAATGTCCTTTTCTGCTAAATATCTAAATATTTTTAAAAATGATTTCAAACTTATACCACATGTTTTATGTACTGCTTTAAAACAAGTTTACAATGTATCATAAATATTTTTCTGTGTCAGGAAATGTATTTCACATTTTATATCTTGTGAAAGCTCGTCTCTCAAGCTTTGTTGATTCAGATTGTTTGCAGTCAGTTAGGCCTTTAACTTGTTTCAAAGGTAACACCATTGTGCAGTATGCTCAGATAACCTTATTTTTACTAAACTAATAGCTGATTCAGACCCACACGCACACAGAAAGTCAGGGTTATTTGTAAGCCTCGTGTGTATTCTCACTTAATCAAGAACCTCTCAGGGAAGAAAACTGTGTTCCCACGTGCTTTCCTGGTACTGTTGGCATCATGCCCCACACATCCACCACTCCCACACCGGCAGTGCCACCTGAGTCTGGACTAGGAGTGCAGGCTACGGCTCAGGCAGTTCTTCCGGTAGAGATGGCATGTGGTGGCTGCCTCATGGGACTTCAACAGGTTCTTTCAGTGCGACCTTTAACAGTATTTTCAAGGAGATGAAGGAAATATCTTACCTTCTCATCTGTCTGCCTTCCTTCTTACCTGTGTCCCTTTATGACACCTGTCTCCTACTCAATGTGGATGCCATTTTGGAGGTTCTGTTCCTGCTGGCATTGATTCTAAATCATGTAAAGGAAAGATATTGGCCTTCTTCCTCCCTCTCTTTCCCTCTTCCTCCTCTCTCCCCCTCCACCCTCTTTTTGTGTGTGTTTTGTGTATGTGTGCTATGTGTGTGTGTGTGTGTGTGTGTGTGTGTGTGTGTGCATGCAGAGGCCAGGTGTCCATGCTGAGAGCCTTCTGTAACCTATCTCCCCCATAGTTTGTGGGTGTGTTTGTTGTGTTATATTTTGTTTGAGACAGGGTCTCACTTTGTAGCCTTGGCTAGCCTAGGCTTTGCTGTGTAGACTACCAGACTGGCCCTAAACTCACAGAGATCTGCCTATTTCTCCCTCCCTGATGCTGGGATTCCATCTTAGTTTTTGAAACAGACTCTCACTGAACCTGGAGCTAACTGATTCCATCACGCTGGCTGACCAAAGAGCTCCAGAGAGGCACTCATCCCTGCCCGCAGCACCAGGGCTGTGGATGAATGGTACAGCATCCATTGCTGTGGATGCTGGGGGTCCAAACTTAGACCCACATGCTCACACAGCAGGACCTCTCAGCCCTGTGTTCCATTTGAGGTAAAGATGCAGGGACTAGAATTTCTACATGTGACTCTGGTAATGAGTAGAGTTTGGAGTTTTGTTGGGAACCGCAGAGTAGACTGGAACCTGAGTGGCTTCTGTGAAATTGCGGTCCCTGTCGTGTACTTTTGCAGTGTAATTCGGTTACTTTTTGTTCTGAGTTGTTTTTGTCATCACATGCTGATCTGGGTGAGGTGCTTGGTGAAGACCAGGAGATGGAGATCAAGAGAAAGAGACCAGCGTCCTCCTTTTAAGTTACCTCCCATGACCAGCGCTACATACCTTTCTTTCTTTTTTTAAAGATTTGTTTATTTTATATATACACGAAAACACTACCACTCTCTTCAGACACACCAGAAAAGTGCATCGGATCCCATTACAGATGGTTGTAAGCCACCATGTGGTTGCTGGGAATTGAACTCAGGACCTCAGGAATAGCAGTCAGTGCTCTTAACCGCTGAGCCAGCTCTCCAGCCCCTACACACAGTTTTTCATACTGAAGTTTTTCATACTTGGCAGTTTAACCGATGCTTCTTATCAGTCCCCAGACTTAATCCATGTCCTCTTGGGTTTTCTGTATAACCAGTCCCACTGTCTTAAATAATTGCAGTTCTTCCTTCTTGGTCTCTTATTTCTCCTGACTTAACACTCCAAAAGAGATGGTAATGCTGCAGTTTTAAAAAGCACAGGTTGTCTACTGATGATAAAGGAGGATTCTTGACATTGCAGCCTTGAGTGTAGTACGCTTGAGTATGATGCTTTTGAGTGTGGTGCCCTTGAGTATGGTGCCCTGAGTATAGTACCCTTGAGTATAGTACCCTTGAGTATAGTATCCTTGAGTATAGTACCCTTGAGTGTGGTACCCTTGAGTGTGGTACCCTTGAGTGTGGTACCCTTGAGTATAGTACCCTTGAGTATAGTACCCTTGAGTGTGGTGCCCTTGAGTATAGTACCCTTGAGTATAGTATCCTTGAATATAGTACCCATGAGTGTGGTACCCTTGAGTATAGTACCCTTGAGTATGGTACCCTTGAGTGTGGTACCCTTGAGTATAGTACCCTTGAGTGTGGTGCCCTTGAGTATGGTACCCTTGAGTATAGTACCCTTGAGTGTGGTACCCTTGAGTGTGGTGCCCTTGAGTGTGGTGCCCTTGAGTGTGGTGCCCTGAGTATAGTACCCTTGAGTATAGTACCCTTGAGTGTGGTACCCATAAGTGTGGTGCTTTATTAAGGTTGAGAAAGGATCCCTTGGGGGCTGGAGAAATGGCTCAGCAGCTAAGAGAACCTGAGATCAGTTCTCAGCACCCTCTTGGGTAATGCATGACCATCTGTAACTCTGGCTCTAGAGGAATCTGTATTTCTGACTTTTGCCTTTGAGAACAGCTGCATTTACATGTACACATCCTCACACAGACAAAACACACATACACATAATTTTAAAATGAAGGCAGAACATCACCATGTTTACACCTTTTAATGGCTCACACCTTTCATTCCCAGCACTCAGAAGGCAGAAGAGGCAGATTTCCTGAAAGTTAGAGGCTAGCCTGGTCTACATAGCAAGTTACAGGCTGTGAGATCCTGTCTAGAGAGAGAGAGAGAGAGAGAGAGAGAGAGAGAGAGAGAGAGAGAGAGAGAAAGAGAGAGAGAGAGAGAGAGAGAGAGAGAGAGAGAGAGAGAGAGAGAGAGAGAGAGAGAGAAGTTAGCCTGGTCTACATAGCAAGTTACAGACTGTGAAACCCTGTCTTCCAATGAATGAATGAAAGAGAGAGAGAAAGAGAGAGAGAGAGAGAGAGAGAGAGAGAGAGAGAGAGGAAGGAAGGGAGGGAGGGAGGGAGGGAGGGAGGGAGGGAGGGAGGGAGGAAGGAAGGAAGGAAGGAAGGAAGGAAGGAAGGAAGGAAGAAAGAAAATAGCTAGCCTGGTCTACATAGCAAGTTCCAGACTATGAGACACAGTCTTCCTATATGTGTGTGTGTGTGTGTGTGTGTGTGTGTGTGTGTGTGTGTATGTCCCTTTGACTGTACTTTACTCAGATTTTATGTTTTCAAAGAATCACTAAGTGCTAAAAATATTTTTGAATTTATTTTTAGCATTTGTTGATTAAAATCACAGGGTTTTTCATTTTGACCTGATAAGAGAATGGCTATTATCAATTCTCTAAAGTTAAACAATTGTTTGTGTGTGATTCAGGATAAAGTTCTTGCTGAATATGTGTGAGGCCCAGAGTTCTATCGAGCACAGTAAATAACAGTTGTGTTACTGGAGCTGGGGAGATGCTCAGTGAATAGAACACTGTCAAGCATGAGACCCTAAACTGAATCCCCAGAATGTATAAACCAAGGCATGGGTGGCAGCACCCATCCAGATCACAATGCTTGACCAGGAAGTGTGACTTGGAAACTAAATCATCAGAGAGTCAGTTGTTGCACGTAGCAGGGAACAACATAGAGACCCTGTCTCCGATGACGTAGAAGATAGGGAACCAAGTAAAATTGAATTACTGTTATAACCCAAATTACTCACGATATATTTTTGCATGGTTGGAGTAAGTTGAGCAGATTTTATGTAGGTGTTTTACATTTGTAAAATATAAAGAGGATGGATTACTGTGTTGGTTTGTTTCTGTTTTTCTTTTTAAAAAAAATGGTTTTCTGATTTTTGTTCTCCCTTCTAAGGCTACCTGACCCTGGTGGTTTTGGTGAAGATCAATAGGTTTTTAGCTAGTGAATCAGTATCTTTAACAGTTAACATCACTGCTTGGGGTTCTTGTCTTCAGTAATAGTTGACCTTTCCTATGAAGTTCTTCGTCATGGCATGCAGTGTTTATGGTATGTTCTTATTTTCACCTCTGCTAAGTCTACAATCTTGTTCCTATTCCTAATGTGTACCAGTTTTGTGGCTTTCTTGATGCAACTTATATTTTGTTAATTTTCTCAAATAGACTTTTTATTGATCTTCTCTAGTATATCTTTGTTTCTGATTTATTGATTTTTTTTGTCCTTTTCTGCTTCCAGCTTTCAATCTTTTACTCTTTTGTTTTCTTCCAAGTGCCACTTTAGAGGACTCTATCACCGTTTGATATAGAATACTTTCCATCACAGTTATGAAAAGTTCAAAAACATTTCATAACTGTTTCTTCTTTGATTCGTGAGTTATTATCAGTGTCTTTTTTTGTTGGCTCTGCTCACTCCAGCCCAAAGATTTATTTATTATATGTAAGTACACTGTAGCTGTCTTCAGACACACCAGAAGAGGGCATCAGATTTCATTACAGATGAGATGTGGTTGCTGGGATTTGAACTCTGGACCTCCAGAAGAGCAGTCAGTGTTCTTACCCACTGGGCCATCTCTCCAGCCCTATCAACGTCATTTTTAAATCCCTGAATCAATGACAGTTTTTCATAGTCATTTTGCTAAGGGTTTCTAACAAAAGAATAAAATGTTTATAAGAGTTCCACAAAATTTACTCTATAGTAGGGCTGAGAGAACTGATTTGTAAATAAATACACATTAAATTAAACCTAATACTTGCTAATCTTTTCTATCCTTATTAATCTATCAGGTTCTAAAGGAGTTGTTGTTAAAAATGTCTTGCAATATTGTCATTTTGTATTTCTCATGATATGCTTTCCATGTGGGTAGACCAGTTGCCTGTTCTCCTCAGACCATTGGAATTATTTGGCTTCTAAGCAACCAGTAATCCAGTTTCTCAAAACTCCTTGGTCTCAGAGCATTGTTTTCATATTACTTAGTTATCTTCAACACCAGGAACTATTTTTTAAAAGGAAAACCATATCGTCATAGTGCTTATACTTGAAGGAAGCTTCGGGATCATCAGTATTGATGGTCCTGCCTTCCATCTGTTCATCCATCAAAACTCCACCAGAACTATTTACTGTCTAGGTATCTCTACCACGTTTAGGACATTCTCATCAAATGAATCACAGGGAAATCGTTCTGACTCAGGCCTGGTAGTGCAAGCCTGTAATCCTAGCTGCAGGGTGGCCAGTGCAGGAAGATCACAAGTTCAGTGCCTTCCAAGACTACAGAGAGTTCAAGGCCTAGGCAACTTAGATCCTGTCTCAAATTTTAAAACAAGAAGAGGGGCTAGTGAATTAGTAATAGGCTTAGTGGTGGGGTATGCATGTGTGAGGTCCTGGGTCCAGCCCTTCATTTGGCCAGAGGAATATTCCTCTATACAATACCCCATCCTATTTGGTGGCTTGCTTAAAGGTGGCTTCAAGCATTTCTTCTAAGTGAAACACATTTCAGCTTTTCGGCTAGACTTTATTACCACGGTCTCAACTCCTTCAATACGATCACTCTTTTGTGGACAAGTCCTAGATTCTATATAGTCAAGGCTTGTGAGATTACTAAATTATTGATGCACCACATGTATATAGAGGCAGGTTTTCTGTGTATATATATACTTATATATGTTGTTAGATATGTTTTATTACATTATTAAGGCAAGCTCTCGGGGAAATATCCTGTTCTGAGGCTGAAACCAACCAGTTGCATTGTAGGACTTAGGGAATCACTTTGACTTGGGATGGACAAGTGAGTGTAGGGGCTGGGGTTCTTTTTTTATTTATTTATGTTATGGATATGAGTACACTGTAGCTTCAGACACACCAGAAGAGGGCATCAGATCCTGTAACAGATAGTTACGAGCCACCATGTGGTTGCTGGGAATTGAACTCAGGACCTCTGGAAGAGCAGTCAGTGTTCTTAACCTCTGAGCTACCTCTCCAGCCCGAGGCTGGGGTTCTTGTCTGTGTTCTTCTGCACGAACACCAAGGTCCATGGGGGTTCAAGCTGAAGATAAGCAGGATCCTGCTCAAGGTGGGAGAATACACACAGCAGCACGGTTCCTGTTTTAAAATACAATCAAGCGGCATTAAGAAATCATGCTGGCTGGCTGGCTGGCTGGCTGGGTTTCTCACAGTCATTATGGAGGTGATACTGGTCTTGGTTTGCCAGCATGCTGTGTTTGACAGTAGCAACTGTACAGTTTACACACTGAGAGAGAGTCTCAGAGACCAGCTCTGAGTAGAAAGGCATGCCCTGCTGTGCTTACAAGTGGTCTGTGAGCCAAGGGCCACACTACCTCGCCCTTAGGATCCTCTCCTAACCACCAAGAAAGCAAACCTAGACTGGGGTCTGGAACCCTTGAGTGAAGAGTCTCCACTTCGACAAGCAGCAAGTACAGTGTCTTCACACAGCTCAGCGGTTGTATGGGGAGGGGTAGGAGGGCACTGTCACCTCTGGGACAGATCACTCTCTTGATGCCTAAAATTGCATTATCATTGCAGTTTAGAGAGTCAGAGTTCAGACTTGCTGAGAATGGCATGCGGCTCCTAGCTTGGCAAGGTTCTGTTTGCCCTTTCTGTTAGCCTCACTAGCTCAGTGGAGCTACAGGTGGGCACAGTATTGACCAGCAAAACCTGTCTTTGGCAAGTGTGGCTAGCATGTTAAGTAACTTCACCCAACTTGGTCTTCTCAGAAGCACCCACTTTCTCATTGTCTCTGAAACCCCAACTTAAGTGAAGCTGGAGTTACTGTCACAATAAAGCACACTGTTAAGTGACTGCCTCATACAGTTGACTCAAACTGAAATTACTTTCAGCTAATACTCCCAGCATCTTTCTCACACTTGCTGCTACTAAACCACATCCCCCCCATCCTGTGCTTGGTAACTTCTTGTTGTTCAAGCCTTGTTTTCCCGTGTGACATCTCAGGTGTGACCCCTTACTCCAGCCTGTCAAAGTATTTCCATGTCTTAATATTGTCACTTCCAGCATTTCCCGCCTCTCCAAAACTCTCTTCATCTAAATGCTTTCCCAAGATAGTTTTCTGTGTCTTCAACTGAGAGATTAGCAAGGTTGGTGAAAGACTGAGAGCCCCACTTGATGCCCAGGACACCACAGGCTAGGTGTGGGTCTCCTTCAACCTTTGTCAGACTTATCCCTCACTCCTCTCCTCACCCAGGCCACAGCCCACACATCAAGTGTGTTGTGAGAGGCCAGACCTGATGCTGAGCTCCATGAAGATCCACATTTATGATCCCTGTCAAAACAAACCGGGACAGGGTCCCCTGACTGAGGGACAAGGCTCAGTGCTAAGACACTGAAGCAGGATTTCGTACACACCGCTTTACCATACCTTAAGACTTTTTCCGTGAGACTTTTCTTCCTTAAAGAAAATCAACTATTACTAAGATTTAGGGTACAGAAATAGGACGGAAGTTCACATAGAACTATTTTTACACAGTTTTTGAGTTTCCCTTGCAGGTGATAAATTATCAAATATCAACGTGTGTCAACTAGACTGTAAGAAGTCCACTGAGTCTTCCCATTCACGCCTCCTTCTACCAGCTGACAGCCAGGCTCTTTCCGTTCTGCTCCAACCCTCTCTTCTGAAGTCAAGACTGACTTGAATGGCTGAAGCTCTTCCTAGTCATGCCCCTGTTCCAGATGCTGTACAAGCTGGCACATCCTGCAGGGGGCTGCCCGAGTTCAAAAGCCAGTTCTTTCCTTTGGCTTTTCCTGGTTCTCATTTATTCAAAGCAGCAATGACCTTGTTCTTCAAGCCCTATGCCACCTAGTGGACTCCTCCCTGTCCCCCAAGTCTCCTGCACCTGTGGCCAGGACTGTCCCCACCTACTTCTAAGAAGGCTTATATTCTAAAGCAATAACCCAACCAATAACTCAATGCAGCCTTGCCTCATCTCTTCACTGGGAGACATTTCTTCCTTCATTTCTCCTCATACAGCTGCCACGGGACTGTGTTTTATGTATAATCATTTGTATGTTCCCTTTATCCAAAGCAGCTTAGGGGCAGGATGACTGCGCATTCATCTTTTTAGCTTACCAGTAGTTGACAGGCTGTATTGGATGGATGCATAACGAGACAGGTGAGAGGGTGGTTATGAAAGGGTGGGTGGAGAGTCAGGATTGACCCATGACAGGGTAAATAACACGGCAATATTTCCACTAACCAAATTAGTAATAAAATTTGTTACTCAAAGATTTGACTAACAATACTCCCAAGTCTCTCCCACGCTTTTGCTTTGATATTTTTAGAAGACTGTTGTTGTTCACCACATTACAACTGTATCAGTCCTTAGTTTTGCATGCTTTTGCATACATTTGAGAAGACGGTACTGTGGGCTTTCCTATTACACTATTCAAAAATCAGACATAATTTGAAAGCTGTCTTTGTCATTTCTTAAAGACTGGACCATACAATTTAAAATATGTTAAGATGTTGGAAACATTTTTCAACACCAAAAATCAGAATTCACTTTAAGGAGTATTTCACACGTGCTATACCATCTCCACACTTTTGTTTCCCGTTGACGGTTGTTGTTTTAGATTGATTGAACCCAGGTCTCTGAGGTTAAAGTAGAGATTAATCCCCAAGAGGAAACACTCACCCTACCTGAAAGAGAGAGCTCTGCTCTGGGATTCTCAGGCCACTGAAGGATTCACCCTGGAGCACATTTGCCTCATTTAAATCTGAAAGAGAGCTGCATCCTTCCTGTTCCTACACAAAGATGCTGAGAAAATCCACTGAGAAATCAGGCGGATTAAAATGCTTTATAGTAGTGGAACAGTGAGGAGTGAGGGAGATGATGGAGAAGTAAAGGAATAAAACCACGTGGCTCTATCGAAAGCCAACAGCACTGTTCCTCAGAATCTCGGTCTGTTGTCAAATGTGGTTCCATAGATAATGGCAACTGGAAAGAAATGTAAGGCCACTTTGTCCATTTCCAAACAAAACTCTGATCGTGCACAACTGATCCACCGAGGCGAGCTGAAAGTCACCACAAGTGGGCCAGTTGTCGGTCACCCATGGTCCTTGTAAGTGAAGGTACTGGATAATATTGTTTAAGCCCGTTTTTTGCTTTCCGAATTCCCCAGAAATTACAGAATGGGTAGAAGCATGTGCTGTTTTGTTTCAGCAGTTGAGTCAAAATGCCAGCTTGACTTTAAAGTTAACAATAGCACGAACTGGCATGATATCTATGTGGACCACAGGAAAAGGAAAGACCCAAGAGAAGAGAGCAGAGCACCCTCACCCTGTGTCTCCTCAGCAGCTGCGACTGTGTTATCTCCAGTGCAGGCAAAGCTGAGCAGGACCCAGCGTGCTTCTCAAGCTCCAGGGAGCCTTAGGAAGAACACAGAGCCATGCAGAGAGAGGCAGAGGCATCGTCACTGGGATGTGGGGACCAGCACCAGAGTACACTCCTGCCTGGTCAGAAGCTAAAGGTGTCAGATGCAGGATGCACAAGAAGGTCCTACAGACGTGGAGACAGGAATTAGGAGACACCCCACACACACACTCCTACCCCTGGGTTGGTGTTTGGAATTTGTAGAGATCTTCATGATAAAGCAAGAGATTTCTTTTCATTTTATGGTTCACTTAGGACATTACCTATAATCCACATGTGTTTCCATGTGTAGATTTGAATATGTGTTTTTCTAAAATATAGGGGCTTGAATTCTACCTATCTGAGATTAGGCTAAAACCTTTACCTTAAGCACTGTTTATTATAATTTTTTGTTTGTTTTGTTTTTTGGGGGGTTTTTTGGGGGGGGTTGAAACAGGGTTTCTTGTATAGCCCTGATTGTCCTGGAACTCACTCTGTAGACCAGGCTGGCCTCGAACTCAGAAATCCCCCTGCCTCTGCCTCCCAAGTGCATTAAAGGCATGCGCCACCATGCCCAGCAGACCTTAAGCACTATTTAAGTTATCTACATTTGCTTTTTTTTTTTTTAACCTTTTCCAGAAAAAAAAAGTCAAGAGACTAGAATCATGAACAACAAAAACATTTATGTAATTTGCCCCAGAAATATGGAATGATTTCTCACAGATAATGAAATGCTTTTGAAAATGAAGAGAAGCAGGAAGAAGCCCAGTCTAAATAAAGCACTTTATTCTCCATCTCAGGGAGAGGAGTTTGCCATTACCTTTGATCATGGCTTTGGTCATTAAAGAACTCTCGAGCTCTTCCATGCTGCTGCAATCTAAGCACCTAAGACTTGAGTCCATAGAGCCACACTCTCTCCCTTGCTTTAGGGGAGCCCTGTGTGTATACCATGAGCATGATTATTATTGTCGCTTGCAGTTGTTGCTCCAGAAAGCCTTAAAGGCATGTCACTCTAGAGAGAGAGAGAAGCTGGCAACATTTGGCTGCATGACTTTGAGGTGTGTGTATGTGGGATGTTTAATTCCTGTTCACCTAGGAGTTACTAGCTTTTAGGAATCGCCAGAGACTGAAAATACTATCATCACGAGAAGAAACTCTCAACCGTATTTGGATCAACTGTTGCACAGGTTAAAGTCTGGAGATGGCAAGTGGCCTAGCTAAGGTCACCCACTCTCTGGCCAGCGCAGAACCATATGTGGGTTTGTCTGCTCTGGAGTTGTGTTCCTCTCCTGGGGAACATCTCACTGTGGATGGCTCACAAACCTGCAACTTAGGCTGATGTCGTCTGTCATGGAGTCTCTATACCAGTTGCTGTCCCAGGGACAAGATGCAAACTAAAGCACTGGTAGACTCACGATTTCTTACTGCTGTGGTAAATACCTGACAAAGAGGTCACTGAAGGAAGGCTTCTCCTGGCTCACAGTTTGATGAGACACAGTCCTTCATGGGGGGAGGGGCAGTTGACATTGCATGATGGCTGGCGCATTCAACAGCTACTTAGATTATTTTTGTTATTTATTATTATTGTTGTTGTTTACAGTTAGGAAGCAGAGTGCTCATATCCAGCCTACTTCCTCCTTCTCTTAGGGACCTCAGCCCATGGGGAGGATGCCACTCACCCACCCACATTCAGACTGTGTCTTCCTTCTTCATTTAAGCCCTTCAGGAAGGGCTTTCATTAAACACTGAAAAGTGTGTTTTCAAGGTGATTTTTAAATATTGTCAAATTGACAATGAAGATTAATCTTTGAAACAGGTGAGGGGGTAGTTTTAAATTTCCTACTGGCTACATTGGAAAAGCAAAAAGAAATACAACGGTAATGTTGGTATAAGTTTTATTTAAGTCTGCACATTTAAAACATCATTTTTATAAATAATGACATTTTAAATTTTATTGTTATTTTTATATCCCTTGTCCATGTTAAGTTTTTACAGTTCGCTCATGTACTTCACAGTTATATTTCAGGTTGTACCAGCCATGTTTGGTTAATGCCAATTTAGTATATTAGACAGTGCAGCTCTGTATAGCCGATCAAACCCAAACTGTCTACCCAGACAAAGGCCCTTATCCTTTGAAATATAAATGTCTCTCAATGCCAGCTCATGTTCCTTTGGATTTTTATTCTTAATATGCCACAGTTGTCTCCTGGAAGCCAAGCTGGGGAAGCCAAATGAGAGCAATATGAAGTGAGAACAGTTCGTGGAAACCCAGCCCTCTCCTGCTTAGAAGGGGAAATATCTGATATATGAGTCCATGAAATAACCCCATGAAATTCTGCATTTCCTTAATGTCACACGTCCCCTTAGCAGCTGCAGCTGCTTCCTGTGAAGTGTTCAAATGGCTTTCATTTACGAGATGCCTTGCACGAAGCTGCCTATCAGAGTGATTATACATTCCAGAGCCTCCTCCTGTCAGTCTAATTAGCAATCTTCTGAGAAATAATTGTTCAGCTTTAACTTAGCTCTCCACAGTGGCATCTCTCACTTTGACCTAATTACCAAATGTAATGTTAAAATGTATAAGGAGAGAGATCAAAGAGGGAAGCCGTTGGTGTTCTGTTTGTTCATGCTTGGTCTTCGCCTCTCCCTGCCGGCCACCTCCTTCATGGCACTGCAGAAAGGCTGTGTGGAGGACGGTAATGAAAGGGGACGCCCAGGCTGTTCATTCTGCTCATCTTTGAGAGCTGAGAAGGAAACTTTTAAAAGCACAGTATCAGGCCTATAAGTGATGCTCAGCAAATATTAAGCTGCTTTGGAACACTAGAGAGCTAACAGTGCATCTAGTCTCAGAAGCAGAAAGGATGCCTCAGGACTTCTTACGGGACGCTAGCCACATGGTTCTCAGAATCCAGTTGGGCTCAGCTCAGCACTCTGTGATGTGTGTCTTCAGCACGGGAGTGTGAAACACCATCATTCCCCAAGAGTGGTGGGCGTGTTGGAGTTAACATGACTGCTCAGTTTACAGCACAAGCAGTGGGTAGTGTGAGAGGGAAGAGCCAACCGACCCAAATAATGTACTCCAAATCAGCAGGACACCAGTATCCAGCTTTTGTGTAAAATCCTGGCAGCAGGGCAGACAGTGAGCTGCTGGGTGTCAGTGCGAGTGTTTTAAACAGAGTAAAGTATCTCTAGGTTAATTAAGACTGAGCATCAGCTGCCACCTCTCTCTGACTTTGCCCCCTGACTGTGCTGTTCTGTGAGCCCTTTTTGGCTGGAGCTCCTGGGTGTTCGTAAGGCTTCAGTGTCTTGTCTCTTGGTTGAACATACATGAAGTAATCAAACGGTTACTGGCATGAGTGTGGTGGTTCTCTGAAAGGAAACCTACAAATTCTTCAGTGCCTTTTAATCATCTCCTTTCTTGGCTGGACAGTCTTAGCCTACCTCCCATGGAGTCACTCAGATAAGGGAGCGCATCTCGAGCCTGCACAAGCCTCTGTAGGCACAGTTCTAAACTTCTAGTTTATGCATATGAGTGTTCTGCCTGCAGTGTGTCTGTGTACCATGTTCATGCCTGGTGCCTGCAGAGGCCAGGAGACAGTACACGATGCCCTGAAACTGGAGTTAAAGATGGTTGTAACCCACCTTGTGGGTACTGGGAACGAAACCTGGTCTCCAAAAGAGCAACAAATACTCTTAATCTCAAGCCATCTTCCCAAACTCACATTTTAAATTCGTTACACAAGTATTTTAGTTAACTAAATGATCTGTGTGACCCCCCAACTACACAAGTAAGTTGACATCTTTCTCTTAAGACCCATTTTCCATCTGTTTATGTGATCCAGACTTAGAGCACTAAGACAAAGGGAGCGTGTGCCCTAATTTACTGAAGTTTAGCCTCAGTTGCCTTTAGAGGATTCTGAGGGCACCGGTTAACGTGGAGGACAGCCAATGGTTTCGTTGGGACTCATACATACCATTGTCTTTTCTGTTGTGTCTTTTGCTCTGCTGTGAGTTAGTGGTTATTACATGATTGACAGAAATTTGGTGGGGGAGGGGAAAGAAAGCCTGCCAAAAAATAGTAGATCATTTTTTAAGCAACAAACTGCTGACATGAATAAATCAATGGAAATTACCACAGTACTCAGGAATAATAAACTATCTCAGGAATGTCCTGAATAAAGTAAATAAACACAAAGAATGCACACCATGTGGTTATATGTATATGAAAATTTGGACCAGAGAAAAATTATGGTGAAATTGCAGCCTTCA